>NC_142186.1:17983928-18301785 GCF_026936395.1 Plectropomus leopardus
TAAGGATAAAGGGACCCATCTTTCATTTTTGTCCCCTGGCATTTTCATGAGAAACCATTGAGTTTACAGTATGCGTAATGGCCCTCTGCAGTCACGAAACACAGCAGCACAGCAACATCAACAACAGTGCTTCCTTCTTGTTTTTTTCCTTTTCTCCTTTTCTGTAAGGGAAACCTGCTGTTCCAACATTTATGAAGAGAAAACACAAGTAATTAAGATGGAAGACCTCCCAACATGTGCATCGACTTGTAATGTGCTACTTTGTGGACTGGGGTTTCTTCTGCACTTTTTATCCCTTTCTCCCTGAACAAAAACATCAGGTGAATGATGGGTCAATAAAAGTAGATTATAGCACTCGGGTGGAAATCATTAGGAGTGAATGCAGGTAAGTACGAGATCACTTTCAATGTGTTTGGGTTTTGAGCACAACCGAAAAAGTGGATCAAGAGAATTACTTGGACAATGTGTGTGTGTGTGTGTGTGTGTGTGTGTGTGTGTGTGTGTGTGTGTGTGTGTGTGTACAGGAACTGCACACAGGCAGTTTACAAACTGCACAGAAGAATAAGGACATTAATTAATTTGTTCCTGTTGCCTGGAGTTTATTCAAATGCTTTGGAAGTTGTGATGGAAGACATATGGAGATGATGGTTTAGATTAGAGAAAACTGAGTTGGGCCACACACACTACAGAAGCCTCTGTCATTGGGAGCAGGCCTCACAGGAAGGCCCGGATGGACCCACAGGGCGTGAAAATCTCCAAGCAGACACACAGCTATGGCATGGGACGATCAAAATCATCAAAATAACTAATAAATCTGGGCTTAATCCAGTGATGAGAAAAGAGTTAACATACGGTGCAGGGCTGTAAAAACAAGTTCAGTGAGTTGCCTTTGTGTGTTTTGCTCGCATTAATAAAGATTATCTCTATATAAAGTTCACAATCAAAATGTCTGCACACATGTCCTTTCACCTGTGTTAATGACAGTGTTAGGAAGTTGCAAATAAACCACACTAATCTACTTTGATTCAATTTCCTTCGTGGATGTTGTACCTGGACTTCCTATCCACACCGTGCAGAGAGCACGGTGTCTAAAATCTCACAGGGACAGTGAGGAGATCAGGTTTCTGGGCTGTGACATTCTATCCTGGCAGAGACATTTGATACCCAGCATACCACCGCTTAGTTCCAATAAACACAAAACCTGGCCCGCAGAGCTCAACGGCACTCATTGTCCCTCTGTGGAAATGGGGAAATTGGATTGTTTTGTTTATTGATGTGTTTACATAGGACTTTCAGTTAAAGTTTATGTTTTTGTCAATCACAATAATTCTTCTGGAGGGCAGAAGTGGCATTTGTCTTTTAGCTTGTAGTAGTTATTTTGGAGCACAATGCTACTGGTTAGCCTCAGAGATCTTTTCATTATTCTGTAGAGGTTGAAAATGTTCAGCAGAGCACTTAAAGGGCATCAGAGGCTAATTACCTCCTGGTAAGTCTCTTGAATAAACTGTACGCAAACCAGCCGTCAAGATGCTATCTGACGCTGTCAAAGAGAAACAGTAGAGAAAAGCGAGGGTGGAATCTGCAGAATTCCAGACGAGGAGAGATACATGACAGCAAGGCCAATGTGAGGACAGACAAATCTTTCATTAGTGCCTGCCTGTCTAATGAGTCATTCCTTAGCTACCAGGTGGGGTGACCCCCTCCAGTACATGCCCCCCTTTTCTTCCCTCTGCCTTTTTTTTTTATAGCCAACTGCCCCCCTTTCACCTTTTTAGCAGGGTTTCCCCACATTCACCACCACTGACACAGATAGTTAGTGGAGCGGAGAGCAGGGTAAAGGCATGTACTCATTCAAGAGACTGACAAAGGCCTGACACAGATATAAACTAGGGGATCAACCACTTATGTGGGGTCTGGTTGGGGGTGGTGACAAGGACAGCTGTAACACAGTTAAACAAGTCAACTTAAAGTTTTGGCAACTGCTGGTTGTTGGTATTATTCCTGTGACTGTGCAGGTGAATTCTACGCTAAAATTCTCTGTATACGAGTTTGGAAGGAGGTTGAGTCGAGGTCGTTCCCCATGTGTTGCTTGGCAGCTGCTTTAGCCCAACAGCTTTTTTTACTGAAGTAAAAACAGACATATACTTGCAGCACCAGATGCTTTATGAGTAATATTTTACATCTCAGTCCATTTATTCCTTGTATCACATGTGCACACACATTTTTTAAAATGGGGATTATTATGCTTTTTTTCTATAAACGACGGGTCCAAAAAGCCAAGTGTTTTTCTCTATTTAGACTGTATGATCCCTAAAATCAAAAACTTTTCACTTCATGTACTGTAATTAATTGAGAATTATTAAAGTTTTTTTCTTTGTGAAGTAGTAGAGTTGGAAATTATTCTCAAGAATGACCTCAGTGACTCTCCCCAAACCCACTTCATCCACCTCTTCCTCTCTTACTCCTCTTGGCTATCTCTCTGCCTTTGCTCCCTCCTATTCTTAACAACCTGACACGTGGGGAAATGCACCAGTGCAAACTCTGTCCAATAAACACAGTTGTGCTGAGACCACATCTATTTCAGAGTCTGCTCTAGGAATAGGAAGCAGACCAATGTGGAAGCACACACATCTGTGACAGTACACCATCTCATTTCAATACTGGCCGCACTGCGGCTATACTTAATGGAAAAGAGATGGAAAAAAGCTCTCAATCTTACAGTCTTTCTGTCAAAAACACCTGGTTTCTGCACAAGTAGGACCCATTTCAGTCTCCTTCAGCACAGAGACACAAACAAAGAAGCACCAGAAGTGCGGTGACATGCTTACCGCAGTAGGTCAGCGCGTCACCTTGTGTCCCCCATAATTACGAATCATCGACGCAAAGTGTAAACATATCATCCTTTTTCAGATGTGCCTTTATTTTGATATTCTCTCATCATCACAAAGTGTCAGGCAGATGATGGCAAGCAGACAAAAATGATGAGGACAATGTTATTTAATCGGGAGTAAATTAGCGTGGATAGATTTTGTTTTTGGAGAAACTGCGAGTCAACAGACTAAACAAAAGCCATTCTCAGGAAACATCCAGTCCCTGCCGGGGCCTCTGACTTTGCCAGCTTTAAACAGCAACATTAGCTGCTCAGTATCGAAAATGTTTGGCTGATAAGATGTGCATACAAACTGAAATTCATCCACGCTGTTCTGTTGGGAGATGTGGTGACATAAATCAGTGGTGAGTCAGAGAAAGCATAAATAATACATGTAAACTGGTAAAGGTATGAGCAGAGTAAAAATCTGCTAGCCACTAAGCTAATTTATGCAATGTAAAATGCCATAGGCTCATGCTAATAACATTAGCATGTTGTATATCTGGGGGAAACACTGTGATATAGGCAAATATTATATCGTTGTCCAAAGAATCTATTTACACCCCTATTATGCACATAACCACAATCTTGCAAAGGGAACATCCAAGTTTTCCAGAAATAAACTATTCATGATGAAAATTAAGCAGAGGATTATACAAGTATTGACAATCCTCACAGAGTTATAAGGACAAAAACAACAAAAAGGCCGAACTCTCTTACTGGGTATAATATCTTCAAACACTGCTCATTTCTTGGCTGTGTGAATTTTATGCCATTATCTTTGATCCAGATACACAATCAGACTGGCACACACGTTACCTACAGTACAATCATCAAACAAGCTAGCGCATGAGTTGACTTTTATAGGGTGTGTGTGTGTGTGTGTGTGTGTGTGTGTGTGTGTGTGTGAGAGCTTTCCCTTTTAGATCTGGCCTTCAAATTCTGTACAACAAAGTGATCTCTACTGAATCCATGGAGGATGACTGTGAGGAATGAACTGCATCAAACGCTGTCAAGCTTTACTCGATATGAGTGGACATAAAATGGGTTTCATATGATACTGTAGTGATCTCTGATCATAAACATCTGTTGTCTGATTATCCTTGGCTCACATGATAGCCCTGTCATGTCAGAAATTTGCACCTTAGCACTGGCGTTGCTATGCCAAGCTGGGTGTGAGGTGAGATCTGACTGCTGACAGGTGGCAGAGCCTAGAGAAAGGTCAAGTCAGCACTATTACTGACAACCCAAGAGGCGAGATACAGTGAACATATATGTAAAGCATACTGTAATTAGACAGACACGATGCTTGTGCTCATGTCAGACTGACATCTGACATTGTAAATATCAAGCATGAAATGTAAAATTCAATCCAAATTGTCGACTGACATTTCATGGATCAGAGGAGTTTCATCCTGAATTGTTTTTATCTCTGTTGTCGAGTAGGTGTTTTATTTGGATAAACTGAGGTGTCATTGAAATGAATATAATCCATGCTTGGCACAAATAGTCAAAGGACTGAAAGACATGTTTTGTCCTCTGAGGCCAACCTGTTTGCCCAACTGGAACAAATACACAATCAACATGACTGAATGCCCTCTCTACAAAATCCTACTTAACAATGCCAAATGACTGATGCGTTCGCTGTTTTATTCCTCATGGATCATAACAGAAATTTCTCACTCATGTTAGCACTGGCAGATAAGGTTTTAATATTTGCTTGGCAAGCCAAATGACTACAATCAACAACCGCCTTTTGGCATAATAAAAATGTTTTTTTTTCTCTCGTGGATCTGACTGACTTGTACGAACTGATGGTGGATATTAGACAAGCACTGTTGCTCAACATTTATTTCAACTCTTGGCATGAAAAAGTGATCTCTACAGCTACATTCTTACACCTAAACAACAGGAATGCAATGCATGTTTCTCTTGCGGTAAAGTGTTGAGATAAAACGAGCGATATCTCAAATATTCAAGCATGCCATCCTCCCTGTCACCTTATTGGGCAGGGTCAATTGTCATTTTTCTCCAGTGACACTGAGCCTCAAAGCACCCCTGACATATTTGGATTGGTTTTGAATAAATATGGTTGAACAGTACCCTGGAACTCTGTACCACACCGGGCCTGTCTCGGAGTGGAAAGCTCAAATCCATCAAACTCTGACACACTCACACACAGGAGACATTAATCCAAATCATGATGAAAGGAGATACAGAGCGACTCCACAAATTTGAGATAAAATGCAATAATACCCCTTTTGATAGATATGAGTGCCCTTTGTGATATCATGTTACCCAGTGAAAACCAACAAGAGATGGTCCAGTACATTTCAGTGGGCTCCCTGTCCACATTTTTCAGCAATACGCTGGGCCTCTTCCTCATCATTCATCTGTCACGTGTGAGTATATCTACTGCATTTTCCAAACGATTCTGTTGAGCTGTGTGGAAACCAAGACCTTACTATCATGTATAATCTTTGCAGGACCTACTAAGATCATTTTCAGGTTCATATCTGTATTTAAGGTTTCTACTAAAACATGTGTACATGCTTTAATTATCAAAAACATTTTATTTTCCTCATACTGTCTGTGCTAAAACACCTGCATTCACCCTCTCTCTAAGACATGTCAGTTTAGCTTCTATATTGAGCCCCACTTCCGAAAAAGCTTGGTCTGCTGTGATGAGTCATTGTTTCTGAGTCTACACTGTCATGACATCCAGGGAATTACTGAAAGAATGAAAGTCCGCAATAAAACACAACCATACATGTTACAGCAGGAACATGACACATAATATGGGAGAAATTAACATAATTGGAAAATAAGATTACACGTGTCCCTGACGTTAGCATGTAGCTATATGTAGCAGTGTCCTTGCACAGCCAGTAATGACTGTGTATAGCAGCACTTTCTCCCATTAAAAATTACTGATAAAAGCTTCTACACAAACAAAAATGTTCCACATGCCACAACTATTTACGTTATATATATATATATGACACAAAATACGAAATATCGTACCAGGTCCGCTTTAATGACATAATTTAACCATTACTGTTTGGTTAACTTTGCAATTACACTGATGAAAAACAGTTTAGAGTAAATGTCTTGAAAAGCAGTTTCCTGAGTCACAGAATATTTAGAACATATTTTCTACAACTCGCAAATCTTATTATTCTTGGTTATAAAGGGAAAACTGGGACTGAAAAAGAACAGCACAAACATCTGCTATTGCAGATCATAGTTACATTTAAAACAAGAGACAGAGCTCTGGTGCTTTAGTTATTTTTTTCTCAGTTTGACAACCTAACAAATGTCTTCCCAGAAGGACTATTTTGAAAAATTTGCCTGCTTGGAATATCAAACAAGGCCCATATCTTCAATACAAAACAAAGGGGAAAAGTACTGCCTCAATGAAAAGTGAGATGGAAGAAGGTCTGCTTTACTGCTGCCCACTTTGAAGAGAGACATACCTGGCTTTCAGAAAACATGCCCTGGCAGTATAAATCAAACGTAGAGATATTTTTTGAAAACCACCATTAAGAGCCAGTCATGCATCCCTATAGCATGACAGTGTCAAGGGGGAGAGGGATTGGCTGGCACACATAAAGCACCTTCAATTTCTGATAGGATAAAAAGGCGTTTTGGCTCGCAGCACTTCAGAGGATCAGCCGTCTTTTGGCAAGAAAGAATGCTAAGTGTTCTCTTACCTTATTTAGCCAAAGCCAACCATCATGTTACAGAGCGTGCAATGGAAAAAAGGCAGAGGCAAGAGCCAAGATTATGATCCAAAGCTATAAAAAACAATGTCAACAAAACATACCTTAAAGTAATGACATGATATTTGAGGTATGAGGATGACAAGAGGTGTGCCTGGCCTCAACACTCACATTATTTAGGGAGGAACCACATGCCGGTGGGATAAGCGAGTCTCCATAACATTTATTTTGTAAGAAAGGGATGAGGTGAATATATGGCACCTCTTGTTGCTCCAGTAAGTGGGAGGGTTATTCAAAGACTAATTCAAGATTAATATAATCTGCTACTAAGTGCATGAATCTGATTTTCAAACATGACAAGACACAGAATGAGAGGTTTAGCTTGGCCACTTTCTTATTTCCCAGCCAATGACAAATTACATTCCAACACTAATGGCTAAAACAGCCTTGCTCACACTACAGACACACTCTGATATCCACTGTTTATTATCTTATTACTGTATTTTATCTTCTGGCACTGTCTCCATTATTTTTCTCAGTAAGACTTCCAAGTATGTGTGTGTGAGAGTGTTTTATCATGTGAGTGTTTGTGTGTCTCCCAGGATGATAGAGGTAAGAGATTCCTGGCAGTCTTTACAAAGAAAAATATGGGGGGTACACATTATGGGAAAAAAGGAAAAGAAAGACAAATTATTCGACAAAACCTTGATGAAAAAGCAAATAAAATATATTCCAGCTTTTAAAGTAGTAGCAACTTAGTTATACTCTGGTTACAGTTCATGACTAGTTTGGTAAATTGGGTGTTCTTACCATGCTAACCCCTAGAGGTCTCTGTCTATTTTTTCTCTCCCCCAAAGCATTACTGTGCATGAGAAGTTGAGTTAACAGGTTTAACTATACCAACAAGACGGGAGGCCAGAGTAATAAAGCCAGAGAGAAAAAACTTAAAACTAACCCCCTGCTGCTCTCTGCGCAGCAGGGGGTTAGTTTTATGCATGGTTGAATCTATATCTATGGAGACACAAATGTGGAAAAAAAAAGCTCTTGCATAATTTTGGTCAATGTGATGACATTGTGGCGTTGGTATTTCACCTCCTGTCCCCCACAAAGTAAAACCTAAAATACTGACTGGCTTATATTGACTTGCATACAGTTTTCTACATATATACATTTTTTACTAAAGCAGATTCATGCTACATTCTGTCTATTCATCCAACTACTGATTTATGTTGCTTACTTCATGTTTGTTATATTTTATCCTTGTCTTAATTTGCACTATTTTATATCCTTACATGTGATACACACACACATGAATATGTGTATATATATATATATGTGTGTATATATATATATATATATATATATATATATATATATATATAATGTAAATAGTTGTGACATGTGGAACATTTTTGTTTGTGTAGAAGCTTTTATCAGTCATTTTTAATGGGAGAAAGTGCTGCTATACACAGTCATTACTGGCTGTGCAAGGACACTGCTACATATAGCTACATGCTATATATATATATATTTTGAAACTGCATTGTTGTAGGGGGTCTGTGATCCAAGTTTTTCTAATGGCAGCGACTGCTCTTGCAAGTGTTACCTCGACAATGAATAACTTCATATGTTGGCAGATGTGTAAATAAAAAAGCAGTACATGTTTTATATGCAGTACATGTTTTATTTTATTTTATTAATGTATTTGACCCTTATTTCTTTTAGTTTAGCTTAATAAAATATCTTAAGAGATTTAATTCATGGTTATCTCCAATAAGGTTTACTTTTGGAAAGTTACTGTTATATTTACTTTGATAATTATAAAGTTTATGGTCACAAAACCCTCCTATTTTCCCAAACTGGCTGCACTGTGTTGTTGTACATATTGTTAATACAAAATAACTTGGCTCAGATAAGCAACAAAAGCTGGCTGGTTTGGACTCTCTTACACGGTGCATGACCACACATACCTTTGCGGTATGGTTTGCATGAGACTGTGGGTGTACTGTAGGGTGTAGCCCTGATGTCTTTCAAAACAGTGGATTTCATAGATGGGAGATTTTTTTTGCCCCACTGGGCTTGTTGTGCAGAGACATATGATGGATAATAAATCTTAGAACTCACCTCATTTGTCTTTCATCTTGATTGACCTCAGCCTACCCATAAAATTGGCCAAATTTATGAGGCAAATCTAAAAAAAAAAATGTATGACTTCACACAACCCACACACACACCCCCTCATGCACCCTCCACCTCCTTAAAAAGGCAAAGAAAAAAAAGCAATAATGCCGAGTTTAGGGAGGGACTTTCTGGGTCTTCGTGAGACAAGATTTCAGCAGGCAACAGCCCTGCACGATCGCACCGTAACAAGTTCAGACACCTTAGCCCAACACTCTGGTACCACATTCAAGCCGTTTGATGTTTTCACATTAAGCAACTCCATTCCTCTGGTCCTCACCCCCCTCTTTCGCACCCCTCCAGCTTCCACCCTATCTCAACCCTGTGCCAGTTTCACCAAAATCTTTTCAAGCACACCTGGTAGTGGTTATGCTCAATCACAGTAGAAACCTCCTGAGCGCGGCTGCACAAGACAGGAAGAACTTGACAAAAAAGGGGCTCTCATTAACACATCTACACTTTATACTGTATTTCACAGTGGAGATGTATGTGTGCAAGGGAATACACTTGACATTGCATGTTTGTTTTTTTTCAAGTATCTCATGTTTTATCCAGCTACTTTGTGTGTTTGTCTATATCGTAGTTAGACCAAAGATAACTGCAGTAAAGGTTAATAAGCCTTAATGTTTCCAAAGCTAAGAGATGTTATGTATTGTAGGTATGCAGATCTATCATTTTTTAATTTTACAGAACTTCTGCTGGAAATAATGGTCCTAAAATAGATGTGACCCACATTCAGAAGGTAGTATTTTGTGACAGCGATGAACAGCAGTTTTTATTATAGAGCGAGGGCGAGGCTCTTGTAAATTTTGCCACACCTGCTGAGGAGTGTTTAGAGTTGAAGTACTTAACCATGGGTGGAGTCTGGATGGTGTGCGTGTGCTTGCCTGTGTGTGTATGTGTGGGTGTATGCACAGCGATTGGGGTCACATTTACCAGCTGCTGCATCAAAGCCTTAATGGATAGTGTAATTTCACAGATTTAGATCAAATTTCACTGTTTAGGAGATTTAAAATGAGCCTTTTTGCAGATTCCAGAAACCTCTCCCTACCATGTGAAACTATCAGCAGGTATACAATAGATACAGGAATGAAAACAACGTCATGATCCCTGTGTTTAATCTGTACAAATGTGTTCATGTTCTAGAAAAATCCTTGTTGCTCTCAAGGCTGCAGTGGGTGTCTGACTGGACTATGCTTGGCTCTGATCTGGTTCAGATAAATGTGGAACTTTGGAAATGCAGGACCAAGCCAGCTGGATTCCATAAAGGCCTCAAAGCGGCCTTTGCACTCTCTGTAAAAGCCACGGGATTTAACCAGCGGACAACGTAACCTCTATATATTCTAAATATTACATGATTAGAAAGAGGGGAGGTTAGATAAGCAGAGCAGAATATACCACACAATTACAGACTTACAAACACAAGCTGTGTTTGGACTGAGAACAATGGCGGCTTGTAAATGAATGCTATGATTTGCATACTATTGAAGTATGAAGAGGAAGAAAAAACACATTTTGTTCAATGACTAAAACAAACATTGAAACATTCCTAATGGCATCCAGAGGGGGAAACAGACATGTTTGTTTACAATGTCAGAGTAATGGCTGCGCCATTTCATTTGGTCTCCTTCAAGTGGACTGTTGTTGATATGTTTGATCATGGGTGGGGAGGATTAGATTTTTTTTCTTCTTTTATTATATTAGCGCTTTTCTACATTTTCCATGACTAGATGGAAAGGTTTGTTACCTGTATTATAAAACATCACATCACTGCTATATCACATATAGACTATGAATAACAAATATCCACTACTAAACAACTTATCATCTCAAGCCCACATAAAAATATTTATATTTTTATATCACATATTTTCTCCTCTGTTTCCTAGCCAAGCAAATATCTAAAGACTTCTAACAGATTCAAACAAACAGAAATCAAACTTGTTAAGAAAACTTAAACAACCAATTTACATTTTGGAGTCTGTGTGAAAACGTGATTGACACAAAACAAGGCCATATTTATTTTTAAGTATTTCGGACAAAAAAATGACTTAGTGTGCAAAGGCCTTTGGTTGAAGGCAAAAAAAAAACCAAAATAATCTTGATTATGTGTTATTTTTTTGCATATATGGGGGAAAAGAATGTCAAATCTAAAAAATACAATTTGTGAATACACAAAATAATAATCAAAATGATCTTCTCGCACTGAAACATGCACTAATTGTGTCATTAATATATTAACAATTAAAAACCTATCAGCATTTGTTACAGATTCAAATCAGCTCAACACAAAAATGAGAAAAAAGCTAGTAATGTATTTGCCACTGCAGGAGCAGGTCCATGCCACTGGCTTTCCTCTTCAAACAGTGACCTTTGACAGCCTGACATCAACAGCTCCTAGAGCTGAGGTGCCTCATCAAGAGCTAATTGTCTCTTTTAAGAAAATACACTATGTTTAAGGATCCACAGGGGAGGAGGCCCCCCTCTAGCCCTGAGCAACAGTAAGTCATTTGTTACCAGTCATGTCAGCAAGCTCTTGGCCTCCCACATCTTATTCTCAGCTCTTAAAAGGTTTGATTGAAATAGCTGTGACTGAGACAGCCGGAGCAAATCTCACTAAATGTTTCATCCAAAGACTGCCAGGTTTCTGCAATTCTGCTTTGATTTGGTGTACAGCATAACCCAGATCATCTGATCTATTACCGGCTCAATGTGCTCTGCAGCCACCAAATTGCAACATCATGTCAACCTCTGATTTAGAAACAATTCAGGTGTTAAGAATAGCCGTATTTACAAAGGTCACAGACTTAAAATCTGATCTGAAACTGGAGAACCTACAGAAGCATTCCTTACACTGCTGGATTTGAATTTCAGAGACTTTCTGACTTGCATGTGTCCCTCTTTCCTTGTGTTGTCTGAATGCAATCAACAGAAAGGTTGTAGACCATGAACTGTATTGAAACTCTATTTCAAACATACCACACATAAGATACATTACCATATCTCCATGGTTAACCCTTGTCCTGGATAATTTTTTTTTTTTTTTGCCTTTTCATCCTGATGTTAACACGGCTACTTGAAGCCGCAGAATGTGTCTACATCTTAGACTTTCCCTGAAACAAGCGTTTACATAAATATAAAGAAAACTGTCTCCCCTGCCGTCCATGTCAAAATGTGTATAATTGCAGCAGAGTGAACACTTTGTGTTTGCATTGCGGGAGAGCAAGCCTGTACTTAGCATGTTGTTTTTAGCCCATCTTAATGTCTTCCATGTCTGGGCCCATTTGTCTCTGGGCTGACTGGGCCACATCAGTGGGGAACGAGGAGGAGAAAAGTGAAGTCTGCATGTGTGTGGATGTGTGTGACAGCTGCAGGCCTGGTTCACAGCGCCACTGTGGCCCACTCTGTCACACCAGCCAGCAAACCCTCAACTGTAATTAGTAGATCCATGGTGAGATTTTTGTTTTAACGGCTGCGTGTTTGCTCCTTTGTCTTGTCTATGCATTTCGCTAACATAAATGTGCATACAAACGTATGGCAGGAAACAATACTTTGACATTGGTGCATGCTGCTGTTTATAGAATTATGTAGTAGGAAAATGTGAAGAAATATATCACTGCTTTGTGAGTAAAGAAAGGGCAAAACGATATAACCCTGAAAACATCAGCGGGATGGGGTGCAGTTGGGGTGTGGATGACAAAGTATAGGCTTGAAGTGCTCACTGGAGTTTGAGGTAACCCATGTCAGTGTGTTTGACAGTGAGTTCAAACTGAGTCCTCCACTGTTTATCCAAATTGCCATGCAGAGAGCTGGTACAGGTGAATGTCTGTCCCCTGGACCTTAAACTCCTCATTTGCCTGCTTCCTTCTCCACTGTTTACTGATACTGATGAAAAATATGCAAACCTTTCATTAAATTGGAGTATATCTGATAGCAGTTATAATGCAGATAGAGTATATTGTATCTAACACACTGTGCTTATCTAGAAGTAGAGTATTGTGTGATTAAAAACATGTTATCCATCCATTCCTTTATAGATTTGCTCATCTTGTTCAAGGCTGAAGTGGGCTAGAATCTATCCCAGAGTGAGAAGACTAGCCTGGACAGGTGGCTAGTACATCTTTAACACAGAGAGAGAAACACAGTTCCACCCACATTTACACCTGTGAGTAGTTTAGAGTTTCCCATTCATCTGACCCATATATCTGCTCCCAGAGGAGATCCACACGAACACAGGGAGGTCATGCAGACTCGACAGAGAAAGGAACTGCTCAGATTTTGGATCAAACATGGGAAGTTTTTTGCTGTAAGTCATCAAGCGCTGATGCCATGCACTCATTATAGAAGCTGCAATGTACCATTCATTTTATACAACTGATCTCAACATCCAAGTGGAAAAACCAACTGGAATTGAATTTGTTGAATTTTGTGTTCAGTAATTCCTGATATCAAAAAGGTCTGTTAGAATGATTACTTTTGTTGGACGATACATTTTCCAAGAAATAATTGCAATAAATGTAATCATTGTTATTTTGAGACCATTTTATGCCACTAAAATATGGATAATATATTAGCATAATAATGCAAATATACCCTTTCAAAGAACAATTAACTTTTAATTATTCAGACGTTGGAATATAAAAAATATTTAACATATTTTTAAAAAAGTTATTAACACTTGTTAATATACCTAAGAAAGCATGTATAAAACAATATAACCTTTATTGGAGTAGCCCAAAGTCATTAAGTTTGAGACATAATACAAAATTTGGCCAATAAAAACAAAACCTAATGATGCCGCCTGTGACTAACAGACAAGCTTAGCGAAGCTCCAGGAATACAATAGTTACCTCCATAATCTGGCTGGTGTGCTGTTGTTGGCCTACGGGGATGGACGTCCTTGGAGCCGGGCTTTTAACCAGTTAATTCACGGAGTGGGATGAAATAGGATGAAGTTGTTGGAAAGTAAAACTACAAACTATCAGGACTGCAGTGCAGTGCAGCTGCAGGCTAGCAGTAAGCTACATTGTGTCCTCTTTTAAGTAGTGATACATTTTTCAGGATGGAGTGAAAATCAGAGAATCGCTGTGTCCAAGTCTTATGACGATTGGGAAAACCCTGTTCTTTATTTTGGCATCATGATGGCTTAACATTAAGAAAAACACAAGCAAACATAACAAGCAATATCAAGGTCAGCAAAACAATTGAGGTAATGTTCACATTGTACGATAAGTCAGTAACGTACTAGTAATACTGCATATATGACATATATGACACCACTCTGGGCTTCAGTACAACACTCTGCAACTGGATACTGGACTTCCTCACATGCAGACCCCAGAGCGTTAGGACTGGCAGTCACACCTCCTCTGCATTAGTGCTCAACACCGAAGCCCCCCAGGGCTGTGTGCTCGGCCCCCTCCTGTTCACACTGTACACCCATGACTGCACTTCCAGACATCAGAAGAACTCTATTGTGAAGTATGGGGATGACACCGCCATCATTGGCCATATTACAAACAACAGTGAGAGTTCATATGGGGAGGAAATCAACAATCTTGCAGAGTGGTGCAAAGAGAACAACCTACTGCTCAAGGTCAGCAAAACCAAGGAGCTGACTGTTGATTTAAGAAGGAGGCAAAGACACACACCCTTGTCTACATCAGCGGAGCTGAGGTGGAGCAGGTGAACAGCTATAAGTTCCTTGAAATTATCCAAGAATTATCACAGAGAACCTATCTTGGTCATCACAGATTACCACCCAGGTTAAAAAAGCACAGAAAAGGCTCTGCTTCCTACAGAAACTTAGGAAGGATCCTGGTTAACTTCTACTGAGGAGAAATAGAAAGCATACTGACTGGAAACATCACCAACTAGCATGGTTGGTGCACGGCCCAGGACAGGAAGTCTCTACAGTGGGTGATTAAAAGCATCAGTGACCTCGGTGAAGTGAGATCTGCATAGAGCTCAAAGGACACTGAAAGACAGCAGCCACAGTCTGTTCACCCTGCTGCCATCTGGAAAAAGATACAGAAGTATCTGCTGCAGACCATCAGACTATGGAGCAGCTTCTTTCCCCAGGCTGTGAGACCCCTCAACTCTTCCTTCGACGCCAAAAAGCTGTAGCAGGATTTAGGGTCAGCTTTAATATAATTTCTTCTTAAACAACATTTAAGAAAAATTACAATAAATCTACCTTGTACCTTGCGTATTAACACTGATATCTCACATGTTATGGGATCTAAACCCAATGCAATGCCATCTTACAGATTATACAACCCTAGCAAAGTACTTCATACAACAATCTGTCTATACATAACATGGATGGAAATTACCATTTTGGGTTATTTAATAAGGTAAACACTTTTATTTTATAACCACTAGAATCTTTTCAATCTCTTCACTCAACATGATGTGAATACGGCCTAACCACTGAACCACTGCGCCAACCCTAAAAAAGCCAAAAACAACAACTACAAAGATACTCTGCCACATTTCTATGAGCTAAAATAGGAGTCCAGTCAATTTGTCTGTCTTGTTATATTGATGTGAATGCCCAGCACGGCAAAACACCAGAAAATTACACAATGACAGGGAAAATAAGAATATAATCATTAAAGAATGAGGATATTTGTTTGACAAGATTATAATGCTTGTAAGAATATCCAACAGAGATCAAGAGAAAATGACAGCCTCTTGTATTCTTCAGTGCATGGAAACATACCAAATATGTCCTCCCCAGCAATTTGTGACCACAACAGTATAACAAACAAACAATAAAATGAGTTAAAAGAAAACACTAACATCATATTCATTACTTCTTACTGACATGTTCAAAACCTCAGACAACAGCAATAAAGTCCCAGGGAGCTATGCAAACGAACATGTGAGTTCAGTTTGTGTGAAGTTTGCAGACTTTAATGGGCCTGTCAAGGAACCTCCGTGGTTTAGACCTTCATCCATAGACCCTGCTGCCTTCCCTCTCATGGACTTCTCTCACCAAAACCTCCGTCTGAAGATGACAAAACCGGACTGAAAACTTACCATGCTGAATCCACTGCAGCGGGCCCAATATCTGGGCCCTCCGTTGTAAGTTTCTCTAACAACTGCTGTACTGGATATTCTTCTACCCGTATTCCATCATTCCTCCACTTTTCACATCTACCACGGATCCACAACACTTCCACAACCACACAGACCTCCATTCCTATTGTCACAGAAGCTCCGGCCGTTTATTTAACTACAATATTTCGTCCCCAAACTCCATCAACATGTCTTTAACATCATCCCCATCACCATTTCTACTGCTTACTCATTCGAACACCGAGCCTTCAAACTCCCCACTCCAACCTCCCTGGTCACAGCTATTGTCCAACCCCCCCAAACCTAACCCCTCATTTCTATTTGACTTCTCCCACTTTGTCACCTAGTTATCTGCCATATCACCCTCTGTCCTCCTCCTTGGAGACTTTAACCTTCACATTGACAACACAAATTGTAAATCTGCCACTGTCAACTTCCCCATCCACAACTGTGGGCACATTCTGGATCTGGTCTGCTCCTCTGGTCTCTCAATCCAGCACTTATCCAGTCTCAATCTCCACATCTCAGATCACCGGGCAATAATTATGGACTCCACCGCCATGGCCTCCACCTCCACTGTTATGTTGATGATATACAACTCTACATCTCCACCAAAACCATCTCTACTCAAACCCATACCACTCTTACTGTCTGTCCGAAATCAAACTCTGGATGCAGACAAACTTTCTCAACCTTCTTCAGATTTGACAAATCTGAATTCATTAGTATTGGCTCCAAATCACTCACATAGTCCCCTCACTTCTCCGTCACCATTGATAACTAGACCCTGTCTTTCTCCGCTCACATCCGCAACCTTGGCACGATTTTCGGCAAAAATCTTGCTTTTGAACCCCACATTAATCAAATCACCAAAACCGCATTCTCCCATCTCTGTAACATCGCCCTTCTTTGCCCGTCTCTTTCCTTCTCTCACTGAAAACCTCATTCATGCCTTCGTCACTTCCCGTCTAGATTACTGTAATAGCATCCTCTTCAGTTCCACCTCCAAAGCTCTAAATACACTCTAATACATCCAAAACTCTGCTGCCCAACTCTTTACTCAAACCTCTTCCCACAACCAAATCACCCCCATCCCCCTGAACCTCCATTGGCTCCCCATCCCTCACCGCATTCAGTAAAAACTGCTCCTCCTTACCTTCACCTTCGTCTTTGAGCATTGTGAAAAGTGCAATTATTATTATTATTATTATTATTATTATTTTCATTTACTGCCAAAACTGGCCTTTGCACCGCAGTTCTTTTCCACAGTGGAGCTGCTTGTCCCTACAAATTTGCTTGGTAGCAGCTATTTGTTTGCTTTTCAAACTGTTATCTCTCACCAATAAACAATCGGTCAGTGTCCTAATTTAAGGATTTTCAGTGTTTAAAGCTGGGGTAGGCAGGTTTTTTGTTTGGGGTCATAGGGCATAAAGTCATAATAACCTTTCAGCCAGTTGTAATTCTGGTGATCTAAGAGAAAACTTGACTTTTCCATTTCCTCTTGGCTGTTTAAAAGTTTTAGAAAATCTAGCCCGTGATAGGAGACTTTGGTCAATCCCAGGTCATTTCAAAAAGAGAACATTCCAAGTGGCTGCTCTGAAATGTGGATGTACGTGCATGCTCCTTTAGATGGTGAAAGCCTGATTTAATGACAGAAACTCCTGCAGAAAAAGTTACTATTTCAGCATTGGCAACAACTGCCTATAGTGCAAAGCAACCACAAAAAAGGAAGATGGACTTTTAAAAAAGAAAGGTTAAAAGAGAGGCTGATAATTAAAAGACAAAATATGTGCCAATGGTGGCGAAGCGTTGCAGACATGAAGACGCAATGTTGCTTTGTTTAGACTTCTAACTGAAGCCAAGGCTTATGGTTGCAGCTTATTGAAGTTCATGTTTATGTAGCTAATGTTATCTAGAGGATCAAATTGCAGTGTGTCATCTCAAAGGGCTTTATAGGCTCACAGTCTGCAAAAAAAGGACAACAACTCTCATAGAATTGCTGCAATAATGTCAACGGGATCACAATCACGAACAAGATGATTGAAATGAATACAGTCGTACAGGTTGCTGTATTGAGTGAATGCATATGCTCATGTCCATCTGGTGGAAGGAGCTTAAGAATATGTGTATTTTCAAATTCTGTCTATTTTTGCCTTTTCCAAAAAACTGCCTACCCCAGCTTTAAGAGATTAGCTATTTGAAATCAGATTTTACGTAGCAATGCTGGGTGTGGAGTTTGAGTTTGTGTCCAATTGTCTCCCCTCTGGACACCACAGACTTTCCAAACAGCTGTAATAGTTCATATGACTAACGCAAAATAAAGGTCTCTTATAATGCTGTGAGCCATGGGACATAATCATCTGATTCCGCTGACCCATATTTTTGTGTTGTTGCATTGTTTTGTCCCAAAAGTGAAATGCAGGGGCGGGGGAATTATTTTCTGTCTGTTCATTTGTACGCATCATCATCTGTCCATCACAAACAAAACCTCAGACACCACTGATGAGATGTTAGAATGTTAGAGGGGGAATTTCTCCTCTTTGCAGTGCTACAAATTAAGGTGACACATTTGTGGACTGCATTATTCCTAGGTGATGACATGTTCACTTTTACCTTATGTTTTTTGCTGTAGTCAAGAGGATGACCTGATCATGGCCTGTGGGCATACCAAACTGGAATCACAACGTGGAGAGGACGTTAACTTTGAAGTGACTAAATTACAGTTATGAAGGCAGCTACAAAGAGTAGTCATGTGTTGAATGCCAAATATCAGTATGGGTTTGACAATTGCGTTTTCAAAGGAAACATTAGCAGAGAGGTGCGTCCAAAACGCAATTATAATCAGTCACCAATCATCCCAAACCCAAAAGAAAAAAAAATACTGATGTCATGATTCAAACATGTAAGCAACCTCAGTCAGAGAAATATAGATGAAATGTAGTAGCATTAAAGTATGGTCTAAAATTTGCAGTTTTCCAAACAAAAACTGTCATCAGCTTTGAAAAGATGATATTAACAGCTGTGCTGCCATTTGGAAATCACTTACTGTAGGCCCATATCCAAGGTTAACACGAAATGACATACACTCTGGCATCACAGAGTACTGGAAAAAGTAATATGGTGTGATAAGTTGTTTTCACCCTTTCCCTACATGTACAGCAGCATGGTGGATCTGTGGCCATCTCATGCCAGACATTAGGTCTGATGTTAGCTGGTGTAAACACCAAGAGATGTGAAGAGCTTTTACAAGACCAGGTTCACCTTTTGATGAATTGTTCCCTAAGTGTGTTAAGAGATGGCAAAGCCCCCATTCATGCAGCTAAACAAATTCAAGAGTGGTTTACAGAACATCAGGGTGAATTCCAACACCTTCACAGTCAAATCTCCTCATTTACACGGCTCAGGACTTGTATTACAGTATTTCTTTGAGAACTGAAGATGTCAGAAAGGCAGAAAATGGCTCCGGTCCCTCTTAGTTAATCCATATTTGTAGTTTTTCTGTTCTCTCTCTGTAGTCTCAATGTATAAAACAAAACATTCCTATATAGAGAGAAACACGTGTTTTCTTTTGCTTTCCTATAAAACAGCACAAAAACCTCATCTGGACTCTTTGGATGAAACACATAAGTGAAATAAAATAAGTGGTTCTTATTGAAAGGGTTAAAGCAATCAAAGACTTGTACACCACTGCCATATGTGGATATTATATGCTAAATTAAACACAGGTCTCAACTGCTTTTCCCTGCTTTCCACTTTTTCTGAGCTTTACCGAGAATGACCGAAATTCCTAGGACATCCTGTAAAGCCATCAACCTGATTTCCCCTCATGTCACAATTTAATGGGTGGTGGAATACTGTAGCATAGCACATCCAGGAGAAAACACTACCTCACTCAAGGCATGAATAGCAGTGTAAGCAACTTTGTGCCTCACCTTGGCTAAAGTAGGAGTGCACATGGTATGTTACATAATACTGAAATTGACAGAAAGGTTAAACTTTAATCAGTACTATGTGGTCCTGCACTGAAAAGCAATGGATTGGAGGAATTAATAAGCATTATTTCATGACATCACATCTTCTCTCTTTATAATATCTATGATATCTTAGAAATGTTATTGCGCAGCTCTCCATGATCTATTATTGGTTGAATCACCAAACATAGATCGTGTGACTAAACTTATCAGCAGGAGAGAGCTGATACAGTGTCGGTGTGCTCCATGTATGTGAGAGGAAAGTGAGACCTGTCTACACCCAGAATATATGTGGGTTAGATCAAAAAATAAATTAGCACCGTTGCAAACACTCTTAATGAGTCATCAGCTGAGCAGTTAGAACAGACTGGGGTTATGCTAAATATAAGCAAAAGTGCATGAGATTAAAATGCAGTATGTTGAATTAGACAAACGTGGCACATGACAAGCGGTGAACCACAGTTTCCCACTGCTGATGCTCAGCTTGACTCTAAACGACAAATAACAAATAACAAAGCCCCTCTGTTAATATCCAGGTCACTCTTTCATTACCACTCTTTATCTATCTGTGAATATCTGCTGTATTATGAGCACAGCTGATGTGATATTTTAGTCACGCAAGCAGATCAAGTGACACGGAGTGCTTGGTCTGGTGATGATAAGAATAATAGTCACATTTAATTGCCTGCGTCTGACATTTCAAATAATTCCTCCAGTAAAAGAGGAAACATAACTGTATTAAAGGACAGCGCTGCAAATAGAATTTGGCGTATTTATATATTTCTCAATGGCTTAAATTAAACACACAGTATAACATTACAAATAAGCTAATCCAAAGTAGGGTTGCGTACAGTTCACATTTAAACTGATAACCTGTACCAGTTCTGGCGTCTCCAATTCAGTGCCAGGACCCAATGGTACCTTTTAAAATAAAAAAATAGAAAATAGAATAGACCACATAAATGGCAGCTATCGATGATGTAGCAGTAGTTTTGGCTTGCTAGGAAGCCGATGGAGCTCCATGGCCGGCTTCCCTGCTTTGGGGCATCTCACGGTGCTTCTGCCTCCTTTCTGAATGGAGTGGCTTTGTGGATTTCTGCAGGTGGCTTTCCAGCTTAGGGGTGAACCCAGGTGTGCTATAAGGTACCAAATTTGGCAACACTTGATATAACCTGAATTGGTACTCTGTAGTACCAACATAATTCAGTCAGTACCTTTAAAAGTACACAGTTCAATACCCAACAATACCCTAAAATGATCTAAATTGAATACCTTTGAGGTTTTGCATCTAAATTTAAGATCAGCTAATTTGTAGTTTTACTGTACTTTGTATAAAATACATAAATCGGAGACTTGTTGTAGTCATTTTAAAAATATTTCTTCCTTTGCCCAATTGTGAATAAAAAGCAGGAGTATATTTGGTGTATATGTATTACATTACGTAATATCTTGAATTTATGGTAAGGTAATATATGATAATACTGATACACAATAAGATTAAGTTAAGAACACAATAAAATATTCAAGTATGTAGTGCCTGGGGAAGAAACTGATACTAGTAACTTCAGAGTTAAAAATAGAATTCAGCAGATAATGCAGTGTACTATGGCTTATTTAAATACACAGTGCACTTACATCTGCTTCCATACACAACCAGTTAAAAAACTATGAAATTGTGTAATAACAATGAGATAAACTCTTGCATCAAAAGCAAACAGTAGATCTGATGAGAAACTGTCCCTGTCTGAAAGTCTTATGAATGTTCCATTATACCAGAGCCTTCTGTTTGCCAAGTCAGGAAATGGCCATGCTGTTTTGATGAGACAAACATCCATAGAAATTCAGCATTTCCGCAGGGTGCTAATTTGTCATGCCCCGCCACAACATGCTCAATGTATAGGAGGCCATCCAATCTCCCGCTGGCTCTTGGGGGTCATTATGAAGGGAAAAAATCACAGCAATATAGACAGGGAGAATGAGATGGATTCCTGCATTAAGTGGATGAGGCCCTGCTCACTACAGGACTTGAGTTACACTACAGTCTACTACACATATGGAGCTCTTTGTCCCACATTCCCTCGGCTTATTCATGACAAAAAAATCCTAACTGTGTCAGTTAGATACAACGTCCACTCTTGGACCATCTTATCGGACCATATAGCTCTCAGTGTCATGAGAGCGCTCATGTTGCATCATCATGGCTGAGGTCTTTGTTGTTTGTGTCTTTCCAAAAATGTTCAATAAACTGTAACACTGATCCGTTCCCCTTAAATGCAGTCAAATAACCAGGCAGGGAAATGTTTTCTCTCTGTTTTAAAACTATAGATGGCACTTAATATTTTCTACTGCTTTGTTCAACTCATCTTTATTCTGCAGCACAAAATCTCCATCTTTCCTTAGTAATAGTAAGCCCAGGATGTCTAACTGACACTGGACTCCATGCTCCTGGGTTTCTGTGGACTCGACACTTTCCAAAGATAACACGGGCCAAAGATTTCCACTCACGGGCAGGCTGAGGCCCTGCTGAGGCAGCCTGCCTGATGGGGAACAGACGAAAAAGAGCTGGCTCAAGACCTCTACTGAGATCCATAGCGCTGCACTATGTGATATGGCTTCAAGGTCTATAGTTAGTCACTATAGATGAGAGAAACAGGGACCAGCCATGTGAGAGGAGAGTGTTTTTTAAAAGATTTCAGAAGATAAAGAACCAGACACACGATGTTCAGCTGGGCTTGACAACATGATACCAAAGGTGAAGAATAATAAGGATGTCATCAAGTACAAAAAGGTGAACAAATCAAATTAATTTGTAAGTGCATTTACTCGTCTCACTATAACTTTTCACTAATTGCTCTGGCTCCCCAGTAACTCCTTGTTTCATTTAGACGTGCATGCCTGTGATACATTGTCCCTTTTCTATCATTCAGAGGTAAATTGAGATTTCCAGGAAAGGCCTGTCCCTCTGAGAGGGCCTGGAAAGCCCGGCCTGGCGGTGTGCACAGTCACACACCACATGACGTCTTAGCAGGGGAACATTCCTCCTTGTCTTTTTCTCTCCCTCTAAAATCATCTTTCTCGATTTAGAAACGGGGGGCACGAAAAGCGGTTTTGAACAAAAATATGGGGCAGCAGATTAATGCAGAATTAAGCCATAAAAAACTGACATATGTGAAATGTCCCAGACTGGGAATGAAATATCATTCCTCCTATTCAGGAACTTTCCACAGGAAGAAATACATGAGACTGGATTTCACTTAACCTCTTTCTTCTGTGTGCCAATGAAAAATGAAATAAAAAAGGTTTTATAGTTTTATCTTTGTCAAACATTAGCATTACCAAACATAATCTCCTTAAGCAGGTATCTACTGTATGTCCAAACGGTAATGTCTTGGAAGGAAATCAGCCCAACTCATGCAAAATAAAAATAATATTTTCATTCCAACTATGCCCTCCAAAACACCACAGGAAGGCAGCAGACTAAAATGATATCATGGCTTCAAGTATGGCATCAGTGTTCAATGTAGCTTACAGGAGCTGGGGTTGTGTCTCGTCTCCATAAATCATTTAATGGTGACAGGAGGTGGTCCTCCAGTCACTCAGCCCGCCCTCGCCGGCTGACCTCAGGGGTGACAGCTTCCCTCAAGCGTCAACCCAAACAAAAAGGAGAGCAGCCAACTTCCATCGCTGAAGCTATAGAGGTCAAACAGGCCTGTGCCAAACCAGCCCTTTCATCCTATAGTATTTACAGGATCAGCATCCAAGAACATAGGCATCAAAGACACAGAGAGAGTGTATGTGTATGTGTGTGTGTGAGAGAGACACAGAGACAGAAATGACCTCCATGGCCCTCAATATGTGTGCAGCTCATGTGTAGCAGGGTGTGGGATAATCCTGGTGAGCTGTTCAGAGGGGGTCTCCAGGTGGCCCAGAGGGTTAGACAGGGTTAACCCTAGTTGACCCTGGCTTTCTGCTGTCAGAGGTAGGAGATCTACCCTTAGCTTGTCAAGGAAACCAGGACAATATGTCACGTCCCTCAAGAGCTGAAATGGGAGACGTCCCTTTTATGTCTTTTCATTATGCAAACCTGCATCAGGAACACATAAACCAGATGGCTGTACATCAAGAACACTCATCTGTTTCTGTAGGTATTAAATGTCACAATGGCAATATGCAGTCATGCCCAAACAAATTTTTTAAACCTAACTGTTATCACTGTATGCCAAGTTTGAAGAAAACACCAGTTGTATTTGTTCCAATAAAGTGAAATTATAGTGTCTGTCTCAGGACAAGCCTCGGCAGAAGCTCATGTCTGGTCGGCAGGTTGAGCTGTAACACTTCCTCTAAATGCTGAGACACAAAAGTCTCGGATGGCAGCATATGGCAGGGTGGGGGGGCTCATTCAGAGTCATTTTCGGAAGTCTGGGAGCTCCTACAGTCTGCAACAGCTGACTTTTAGGAGTTGGAGGTCATGGTCTAATTTTACTGATCAGTATGAAGTGGGGGAAGATTCTTGAAAGCATGTCAACACATTGCTTTCTTTTCAGTCATCCAGGAGAGGACTGAAGACAAGTTTTGACATTGAGGTATGTGAAGATGCATCCTGGAGTAGAAAAGCGCTTACATTTGTTCAAGGGAGGATGACAAAACAAGGGATTATGTATTAAGAATAGCTGAAGGTATCATGTAGCTGCAAGGACAATAAAAGTGTATTTTAACCTTTTTTGACCACCAGTACTACACATCTACTCTGCATTGTATGAGAGTTTGTCTCTTATGATTTGTTCTTTACTTAATGTCAGGACTCTAGAATTTGACTATTGTGAGAAAAAAATCTCCCATGTACTATAAACATTTCCAGTAGTCACTCATGTGACTGGAATCTAGCTGTTCTGCTCAAAATGTGATGAATGTGTTTGCGTATGCAAAGAGGTCTGACCTCTCTCCCGTGGCAGGGTCTCACAGGAACAAAGGGTTGCAGACAGCAGTTGTCAGAAAGCAGGTGTGTGCACAGACTTAGCATGCCTAGACAGCAGTGTTGAGTCACTCACTAAATTTTGGCCTACTGTAATGACTTTTTAATAAACTCACATGCCTAATGATCCATTCATTTTTTGTGCTGTGACTAATCAATAAATAATTGTGAGGATAAATAGCTAAGGTTAAGTATCTTTTCGTGTGGGACAATTTAACAAGTGCCATAAACACGTCAATGTCTCATAAAATCTGCTGTGTTGCAACAGATAGACACCACTCTCTAACCCTCAGTCTTGATGATCCTGACCTCAGTTCTGAAGTAAACACTGCACCTAGAGGTCTGATGTGTCTCCACACAGATCAGTTGCTAATTTTGGTAACCTAAACTATGACAAAAAATGTTCATCAATAACTTTTTTTTTCATGACTAAGACAAGACGTTGACGAGATAAATAAATCTTGACAACAACAACAGCAGGAAAAAAAACCCACAAAAAAACCTAGGAGTTAGTATATGTCGTTGACTAAAATGTTAGTGGTGGGCTATCAGACATTCAAAATGCATGTCATTTTCCCCAAGTACGCATCTAGTCTCACTGTCAAACTAAAAGTAATGCCATGGGTTGAATTAGTTGAGGTATCAAAATCACAGAATGTCAGCCATACAGGTGATGATGTCCCAAACTGAGAGCGAGATAATGTCAACAACACGATGGCCTCAACATAAAGAGGGTTTAGTCTGAGATAAACAATAGATTCATGGACACACTTTAATTTTTGACAGAAAGGAAAATACAATGCATTGTAATCTGACTAAGTCGAAGAAAAAAAAAAGACTTTTTTCAGAGAGTTGTCATTGATTAAGACTGGACAAAATGAAAACTATGAAGGCATAAAAAATGACTAAACTGGGACAAAAACTAATAAGCATTTTCATCAAAAGATAACAAATGGGACTAAATCTAGAATAGCTGCCAAAATACACAGACAGATGAACAGAAGAAACCATACTCGTCTTCCTTCATGACTTCCTTTCGACACAGCTGCTCCTGTTGCCTGCCACAGTAGTCTGTGCTGAGCTGCAGGAGTGGAAAGTTAGGAGGGAGTCTGGGGCTAATATGTGGTTCATGATGACACATAATATCGCACTCTATGCATGAAGTAGCCAAACTAAATTAAAATGACTGTATTTATAAAGTGCACCAAAAATTACTTGCCAGCTTTGCTACATAAGGTCAACAGTAGTCTATGCCATAAAATTGATGACTTGAATTCTTCACTCCCTCCCTCTGCCTCCGCCTCTGTTGAGAACAAAGTAAGAAGTTACCAATGAATATCTTCTACACCATTACAGATCCAGCATAATGTTTGAGGACTGCCGGCAGACACTGTCCCTTGGTTTGAGGCAGCTATGACTCAGGAGGCACAACACTTTGTCCTTTAACCACAAGGTTGCTGGTTTGATCCTCTGCTTTTCTGTTAGAGACTGTTGAATTGTCCTTGAGCAAGACAACTGAACCCCAAGCTCCACCCCATCAATTTGTTAATGTGTGTGTGTGTGTGTGTGTGTGTGTGTGTGTGAGTGGGTGAATGAAAGGCAAAGTGTAAAGCGCTTTTGTCCAGATTTAGGAATAGGGGTGATGGAGCACACATCCTATGTTCCTTTTTGTTTCACTGGTTCAGGCTCCAGTTTTTATATTTTATTTGTTTTATCTCAGATTGTTAGACTTGTGGCTTTGCTACTTGCCCATCTGTCATTGTCACTAAAACTTGACATATCTGCTTTTGGATGCAGACTATCTGATCTCGCTAGTAATATATAATACACACTATATAATATAGCTATTGGCACATGCCGTTGCATATGCAATGTAGTATTTCGAAGATAAAGCTACTTTTTATGTGTTATTTCCTATATATGTTTTTTTTATATAGGTACAGCGAGTGACAACAAGAACACCTGAACAATATGATTCTACTTTTGTAAAACCTCTGTGTATTTTTTGTTGTCAGAAAGCAGCTGATTAAGGCTTTAGATTGTGTTGGCATTTCAATGGATTGCATTATATTTTACTTCTGTTTTCTTCCTACCCCCCGACCTCTTAAAATAAAAACAAAAAAGTAATGTAAAACAGGATAATGCAATCCATTAAATTGAACAGATGTTTGCATGTTGTGTCCATCCCCTGTATTTAGTATTTGTGTGCGTGTGTGTATGAAGAGCAAATTCTGAATGAAACCCTATACGGCCTCTCTTAGCTTTGTGTTGAACCTCGCTAATACAAAAGGCATTCATCATAGAACAAGCAGAGAGAGCAGCCACTGATGTCATTGAATTCTGAGGTCCAGACACTGGGAGAGATTCAAACATTTTTCACATTTCCAAACACTGAGATTAAAGGCTTATATGTAGGCTTTTATCTTATAAACAAGAGGTCTAAGCAAAACATTTTAACGCTTTGTGTGTTCAATGATCCTTAAGTGACCACTGAGAAAACCACCATAGAACACATATGAATAGATCTGAATGGATCACAACAAAGTCTGACATATTCACTGAAAGATGAGACTTAACTTTACACAGCTTTAACCACAACAATGATGTAAACATGGCTCGCTTTTCCTCACAACTTCAGGACACATCACTTATGGTTCATACCAATAGAGATTTTCACTCCTCTTTATAATCCAGACTAAGCAAAAACAGACAATGTTTCTTTTACTCTCACCACAGAATAAGATTGAGTAAGCTGTTGGTTCAAATGAAATTAGTGCTAAAATGTGATGTGCTATTTTCCCACAAAATTTGACAATACATGCAAAACTTGACAACATTCTCCACGTTAATTTCCCTCCATCAGTACTGTATGTGATAAAAGCTTCACATGTTCATATGCTTTGCACGAGTGCTCTGCATTTGTAAGACACTTCAGGACCGTGTGCCACATGCATTTCAGACGGACACGCTGAATCCTCTTGTAACCTGCAGTTCACACAGAGCCATCCCAACTGCCTGACATGCCTGAACCGATTAAGTAGGCTCTTGGCCGACATTCACACAAGGCATTGAGGCCTCTTCTCTTTTTTTCTCTATCTACTGTATGGCTCTTTTCTTCTACTTCAAAGAACGTAACAAAGGTTTGCCAATCTTCTCCTGCTACAGCCACTCTGAGTGCTCCCCTTCAAAACTATGGGTGGGCTGCAAGAGCAGATTCTCCTGGTGCTTGAGCTCTTTTTTTTGACTAGGCTCTTCATTCACCCAAAAACGTCTGGAATGGAGGTGAGAGGATCGAGTATTTCAGCTTCAGTTTCGGCCTTATTTAAAAACCAAGGGAGAACACTGAGGTTGCTTTGGCATTTTCAGTTGCTTAAAATGTACTTTAAGTCTCATAAAAATATGCCTCAGTTGCCTCATAAAGACAGTAGGTGTGTTTCCATTGCAGTGTAGGACCACTGTAGGTCCCACTGGACTGTGGAGTTGACCTAATCATTCTTCTTCTGCTGGGTTTAATGCTGCGTTTACATGATGTTGGAAGACTGGGAAGTTGTTCTCCCAACTTTGTTGTGGTCATGTGCTTTAGCATTATAATGCTAAGAGTGTTTAAACAAGAGGCTGATAGCTGTTTCTATATGTGAATTAATAAAAACAAAATTCTTACCATTGATGAAACATTGACTTTTTGTTTATCTTGTTTGCTAGCTTTTTAGCTTGTAACTGGCTGACAAAGCGTTAGAGGTTGTTTACATCCAAAAGCTACCATATTTATATACGGTCTCTGTACTGACCACTCGGCTGTGCAGTGGTGGTGACATTTCCATATCATACAGCAATTGGCATTTAAATTTGTGATGTCCCTTATAAAGTGTGCCTGAGATACATTAAAATCTTAGATTTTATTAAAAAATATTTCTTATCTTCTCTGTTTCATCGGTATCAAATTCAAACCCTGTACTACTTTTTTTTCATGTTACTTCCCTCTATTACTTGAATGTATGTAAGAAGTGAATTGAAAATAAATTAATAACTTGTTGTGAGGTTGTCAGTGAGAAGCGAATCAGATTTCGATATAAATATTACTTATCCCATTTTTGCCCTAGACTTGAGCTTACATCAGCTCTTAAAATAATAACTATTGTTACTCCTTGGCCTTGAACATGTTTGAAGCTGATAAAGAGAAACAGATACCTGATGACCTAGCTAATATTTACAATGGATCATAATATGCTCTAAAATATCCTCCATCACTCCACAGCTGTGTATCATGCTTCCCCTCTGGGTGGCTACACTGTTATGAACCACAACACAAGTGGACAGCTCTCAAATCATTAACGTCACACATCACCACAAAGTGCCACACACTTTCTACCTTTGCCAAATGGCTCATGATGAATATGCCTGAAGTTTCTGTTGGCCCCCAACCAGCCACCACTGCACAATGTGAAACATAGGAAGCCACAGGTGTTCAAGAGCAACAGCACAGAGTGGAGCCATGGAGAGATTTAAAAAAGGATACTGTTTATCTGTATTACACCATAAATTGAAGCAGATACTTTTTATCTGATAACAGGGAAACATAAAATCAGCAAATATCCTTGGACTACATCATCGTATGTGGTGAGGGCACGAGAAGGTGGCAGGTCAGAGGGAGGATGCAGAATGAGGTGTAAGACAAGGAAAATACAGAGCCTGGGAGGTGCCCTGGAGAGAAAAAATGAATAAACTGAGGCCAGATTTTACTCAATCAAGATGCATTTTGATTAATTTGTTACCTCATTTTGGTCAATTTATTCCCTCATTTTGGTCAATTTATTCCCTCATTTTGGTCAATTTATTCCCTTTTTTGGTTTATTCTTTCCCTGATTTTGCTGAATTCATTCCATCATTTGGTTAATTCATGTATAAAGGTTTCACAAATTTGAAAGTGGGTTTCAGACAATGCTGAGACTTTACTTAAAATGTCTAACATTCTTTCACCGAAGTACGAGGTGCAAAAACCCGAGAATCAGTCGTTACACATTGCAAATTATGCTCCCCTTGACTGCTGAATCAGAAGCTGTGCATCAGAAGCTAACTTCAATGTTGTTTTCTTGAAGCGGGTACACTGCACTTCAGGCTTGGGGGAGAAAGGCTGGTCTGTTGTGCTGGCTCTCTGTAATGTTATATAACGTTACACTTAACTTAAGCCCACGAATTAACAAAAACAAGGGAATGAATTCATCAGAATCAGGAAACAAAATATACCTTCACGCAGCAGCATCTCATGCACTAAGTTCAGTAAAACGTAGCCTTGATATAACAAAATATAGGCTCATTTTTTTTCTCTCCATGGCACCTCCTGGGTTCCATAGGATACTATTGTCCCCATATTTTTCATTTAACCAAAGAGAAAGAGAAGGCGCAACGGGAGTATTACAGCTCCCACAATTGTGAGAGTTCTCTACACCAAAATAATGATAAGAAAAAAGTCTCTACACCAGTTTCAAGACTAAGTACAAGAATGCAATGTCCAATTTACACACTACAAGTGCGAAAATGACAGTCACGTCCCCCGAAACAGGTCATGTCAAACTTTATTTTTCCAGCTGATGTCACCCTAAAGACTAAATTGATCTCCATGCATGAACGTGACAAAAATCCAATAAATCCTCCTTCAAAGCCAAGCAGCAATGGTAACTGATTCAAAGCCAGCCAGCTGTGGCAACACTACTTGATCCAAGGTGAGAGAAGAAATAACAACGCTGGTTCATAGACCAGCGGATGAGTGACAGTTACTGTAACGGCAAACAGAGAATATATGAAGTGTTTTGGTTCTCTTTAGCATTTCTCATAATTCTCCTTATAGCTGCAGAGAGGGAAAGATACGTTTCCTTACAAAGACGCTGACATCAAAGATGAAGGAGAGAAAAGGAGCCTGCATGACATGTGAGGGAGGATGTGAGGTGGAATTCCACGGCACACTGAGATTTGGCTGAAGGCCAGTGGAGCACTGAGTTAAAGGTTAGCGTTTTTTAGTCAAAACTGGCACTCAAATTCATCCTGCCCATATAGTTAAACCACAAACCCCAAAGTCAAATATGACAAAGATGATGAATTACATACTGTCTGAAACTCTGCTAAAAGTGCAGAGACAGATGATGGTGGTGGCACTATGTGACATATTGTATAGAGGCACATTTAGAACATTACAGGCATAAAAAAACATAAAACATTTACCAGAGCAGCAGGTGAAATGTTGAAGTGATTGCTGGGTTTCCCACACATTCATTTGAGGAGGCAAGCCACAATATCAACATCTGGCGCCACAGTTTCATTTTCTATTTGGAGCTACCATGTTAATTAGGTACGCTGTTGGACTGTACATACTGCTTGGTTGTTCATTGCACCACACTCTCAGGGTGCAGAGGGCACTCTGGGCACAGACAGAACAACCAAACGCCAGCTGCACTTTTTATTGTGCTGGTTATAGAAATTTGCTTTCACTCATCTCTGCAGCAGCTGCTCCTCTCATCCTTTGATCTGATCTGCTCTGATGGTCATTTAATCCATTCAGACCTGATCTGATCTGATCAGGTTTGAATGGATTAAATGATCAATTATTAACCTAGCTTATCAATCTCCACAAAGTGCTGCTAAAGAAAAATAAACTAACAAAAAGCTCCCCTTGTGCTGTATTTACGGATCCACAAAAACCTCAGAATTTAAAGAGGGGACACAGAATGATATAAAGGGAGACATACACTCGCACACACACACACAAAACAAAGTTTGCTGACCCTGCTGATTCAAGAGGAAAACTATTTCCTGAAATAAATGTAATAATGGGCTTGAAGCTGAAAAATTATTCAATAACTCACTAATATGAGAAACTAAAAAAAATAATCAGCAGCTATTTTGATCGTCGATTAACCGTTAAAGTAATTTTCCAACAAAAATGCCAAACATTCGTGTCAGAATCTGCTCCTCTTATGTGTTATGTGGAAGAAAATAAGTTGTTTGAAAAAGAATAGCCCTACACTTCTTACATTAATCACACTGGCATTTAAATCGGTCAGTATTGAGTAAAATACTTCATGTGCATTTTTTTAATCTGCTCCTCTTTGTCCCTCCTCCGTTAAGGACACACAGAGAGGGCAAACACTGGCCGTGCAGAGGCACCTCAAACCTCAGCTCTAAACCATCTCAGACCCATGTGTAAATATACAATAAACAATTCTCTGCAGACATCAAATAAATGTTGGTTTGAGCAAAAACAAACTCAGATTCCTTCCAAATTGTCCTTCCTTTGGGCAGTCAGCTGTTTAAAGTCTGTGGCCACTGAGGTTACACACCTGTCCACTTCAACACGGGCTGCTCCAGTCTCACAGCAGTGGTAAACCCCAGCGTGGTATAGTTCACATGGCATCCACTCTTAGCAATCCAACTCATATGTCATGATGTGCCACTTCTAAAAACTCTATTTTGTTATGAGCTGACTGTAAAATATAAGTTAAACCAATTTTGAACCAATTATCTAATTTTTCTGATAGGAGTTTGGCTACTTGTCAGAAGTGAATGGAGAAGAATAAAAAGAACAGAATATTATTATTTACTGAACTGAAACTATAGAATGTCAAGTTATGCAAAGGAACACAGTTTTGTCCGCTGGTCAGGCTGCACGCTCACCCTTCTCTCTCTATCGTGTACACACAGCAAGAAAAAATACTCCCTCTTAGTTGAAAATGTAGACAGCTCCCCTCTTTTTTGGACGGGTGAGGAGCAGCACTGAGGGGCCTTACAACTGGAACCAGATGGCTTCTTAAAATGTGCATGCCTTTGCATAACTGTGTGCATCTGAACATGAGCATGTGAGTGTGCTCATGAGAATTAATGTCATAGTAGTCCACAACCATGAATAGTATGTGAAGAAAATTGCATATTAGCTCTAATCCTACAAAACATAAAGTTGTATTTTAGATGTGAAGGCGCAGAGACAAAATGAGGAGAAACATTGTCCTGTACTGCTGCCCATAAATGCTGCATTAACCTAAACTACGTTGTTATCTAGCTGCATGGGGTTAGAGGGCTCACAGCCAAAGAGAATATATAAAAACAGAGTGAGAGAAAGTGTGAGGTGAGTGATACCATCAAACCTTCCACTGATCTACTTTTGCTATCAGCTGTGATTGTAAAAGCACGACCCACTCCGCACGCTTCTCTTCCTGAGATGTTTGCTGCCTCCAATTTCTCCTCTTTGGCACAGTGTTGTTTAGGTTGGCCTCTTGGGGTGACTCTAAATCCATGATCCCATTTTGGGGTCTCTTTATGGGAAGTCAAAGAGGCCATTTGATCTTCCTCAGTGTCTCATGGGTGCCATGTGATATGCATGTTTTTAATTATTCCCTGCTTGCTTGGCACTCCAGTCACAAAGACATGACTAGATATTTGATTGCTTTAATCAGACTCAAAAGTGTGGTGCTGCACTGTGACAGAGATATATCAGAGATATTTTATTATCCAGACAAGAAGGTCAAATAAATGGATTCATATATTTTTCAGATTTTCTTAGAATTAATTTTACCTGAATCATTAAAAAACTGGATATGTGCCATAACCTTGGGCAACTGTCTTGGCTCGTTACATTTGAAGTTGATCTTTATAGAAGTATTTCACTGCTAGACCTTTATGCAAAACCCAGCTGTCTATGCAGTTGACACAAATACTTACTTACTTTTGAAAATGGTGCTACATGACCAGAGAAAACAGGAAAGGGACTGTAGCATTCACTTTAGCTCAAGAGGCAGAAAACCTACAACTACCTAAATGCACAGCACCACACTGGACCAATGCACGCTCCCGCTGGTGGGTGATGTCATGTGAGCAAATCTGCAATATCAGCAACAGCCCCAGAGCCAGTTAAAAATACACCGGTTTGCACGATTTGAGCTGAGAGATGAGCAGGGAGATCTGGGTTCTGGCAAGATGCAGGGAAGTATACTGCAGTTCATTGACACATACTGCACAAGTAATTATGGTATAAAACTGGTTGAAAATCGGCAAAGTACCCCTTTAGTAGGCAGGTTTCTACTCAAATTGTTTTTTATGTGTATTCATAAAACTGCAGATGGATTAGTACAGATCTGGCAGAGTGTGTGGAAAAGACAGACACTGTTTTGGAGCCCCACGATAACCCGCAGGTGATCTTATCATCTTGAGTCAATGTGCTGACATCCCACACACACATACATACAGTTAACACACACACACACTTAATAATACACTAATTAGATAAACAAATATTGAAAAGCACATGCTTAACACTGCATATTTTCATAGCAGCCAGGAAGTCATCCTCCAACAGAGTTTGCAGAGAAGATAATCTCAGAGAATTTACTGCTCATCCTCTTCCATCTTAACAACCACAGAGTCTTCAGTTGTCAACCTGAAGATCAAAACTACCAATTTGACAAAATTATAGCACCAAAAAGAAACACAAGTCAACAGCGGTCACAATGAATCATGTGCTGAGCCCGGATTATAAGAGGTTGTAAAAGACGAGGCAGATAATCCACTAAGAATGTGTCACCTCTTATTACAGCTGTCACTCCTCGGCTGAGATCAATGTGTTGACAGATGAACCTGCTCTTAAAGGGGAATACCAACTAATTTCAGCTTTAAATTGTATGATTTTTTACATTTGTGAATAACTACTTTTGTAAACTTTTAAAAGTTTGCACCACCCACTAATCTGTGATGTTTGATTGATGTAGAGCTGGCTCCATATAAAATTATTTGTATGTCTGTAACAGAGTTCAAGATGATTTTCTGCTCATCAAGGAGAATTTTCTGGATTGCTGTTGATAGACTAACCACATCAAATGTTAGGCCAGCATTGCACAAATGTCATTAATTACCAGAGGAGCAGCTTCTGACTGAACATCTGTATGAGCTCAAGTAAAGCTTGTTTGGAGTCTTAACTTTGCAAAAGCTGCTGATGATTACAGAACATATGTGACATTTGTTAATTCTTAACTTGGTATCCCCATTAAAACATCCAGTGGCCCTCACTTTAGTCTCTCTGTCTTTCTCCATGTCTTTATACCATCACATCACGGCAACTCGGACAGCCTCAGAACAAAATGGCACATAAAAAGGGAACCTAATGTGGTGTACTTGCAGACAATGCTAAAACAAGCACAGGATTGCTTTAATCAGGCTCTCGCTACCACATCTAGTCCACTGACAACAATAACAGCCCAACAATTTAAACAGGCTGTGGCCACCGCTAACACGCAGACAGGGATGAGTTGAGTTTATTCTTTAAATCCCAGCCTGGTCAAACAAATATAAACAAAGACCAAACCATCACCACTACTGCGCATCTTAAGAAAAACACTTTTATTTCAAAGCCATTTTCTTTTGTTGCCCACGAAAAAATGGATGCATACATCAAGTAATACTGTATAACGTGCATACAGACAAATATCGGAGTAGTTTTATACTAATGAGGCTACATTCTGCAAAACACCCAGACATAAATATTTGTATGGTGCCAGATAGGCATTTTTCGTAGAAACAGAGCACTGTGCCAGAGGTGGGTCGGTAAAAAGCAGTTTAATAAACCATTTACTCTTTGGGTGAGCACTTTCCTTCCAACACTGACTCTGATGCAAAGATTTCTGCCTCCATGCAGAGCCATACTGTATGTGTGTGAGAGCTAATGACAATGATTAAGCAAGCCTGGATTAGGTCTTGCTGTGGTTCATGACACATGTACACACACGTACACACACACACACACATGCACGCACAAACTGTAAGCTAGCACTGTGATGTGTACATTTGAGAAACCCAAAAAACCAAATAACATAAACAAAATTATGCACTTCTTAATTAAAACTTTAAATGCATCCTATGGCTTTTCAACAAAATGGTGCTACATGACACAGATTACATACATGACCGTAAACAACTCATCACTCATGTTAATGGAGGGGGCATAAACAAAACATCGTGACAACGTGGGTGTGCTAACGTGGCAGCCAGTCTTAAAGTCTGCGATGTTGGGGAAAGATTGTTGATGACTGCACTCTCAACTCTTACACAAATACACCCCTCCAATCATTGCTCCTTCAGAAGCTGTGGCAATATCGCAGATGTTATTTACGTTTCATTCATAGACTGTATAAATATTGGATGTTGCTACCACAGTGTCACCCACTGGCTTTTGAACTGCTGCTTTGAAGCTTCGAATTTCACTACAACCATCGCCATCTTGTTTTTTGGGAGCCAGAAGTGACCATATTTGGACAAGATGGTGGAGCTGTGGAGGAGCGAGGGGGATTGACTCTGTTTTGGAGCCAGTCTCATGTGGACATTCAATGAGCTGCAGTTTTTGGCACCTCTGCATTGGCGTCATTTTTCAGCCTCGGGGACTGCTACTTACTTTCATTACGGTATAACTCTATACCTCATGGGCGAGGATGTGGAGGAGGGACAGCAGCTAGCATATTGTCGTGTAGCTTGGTCCAAGATACATTTTTTGTTTCCTATTAACAGAACCATGATTGTGTATGAACAACAGATTTTTTTTCAGCGCACACCAACAGACCAAACACTTAGTGGACGGTGCAGATATTCACTGAATTTGACAAAAAGTGTATTTGCTTAGAATCGCAGACTCCACATTTAAGTAAGGGTACATTCAAAATGTTAAATTAAACAAATCACATCCAAACAGCACTGGCAATGTTTAATAAAAGTATCCTTTGACCTAAAGGCAACACAGGACTGGTGCTTTTAGTTCAAGCTTGTCAGACTTTAAAGGTCCAGTGTGCAGGATTCAACGGGATCTTGCAGTGAGGTTGCAGAACTGAAACTTCTCCCATGTGCGAAGAATGTAGGAGAACTACAATGGCTGACGCAAAAAGCTGTTTCTACAGCCAGTGTTTGATAGGCCCATTCTGGGCTACTGTAGAAGAATGGTGGAAGATGGCAGACTCTATGGATAAGGACCTGCACCATATGTAGATAGATGGCTCATCTGGCTAAGCAGGTTACGGAAATGCAATGATTCTTATTTTCAGGTAATTAAATATATATATATATAATAATATATATATTAAAACTAAATATTTTATTGCATTTTGGTCAGTTGTGCCCCTTAATCCCACATACTAGAACTTAAAACAAAGGAGCATTTCAAAAGGATTTCCAGAGTTTTGGTGTTAAGGCCATTCTGATGCCTCTGTACATTTAGCACTGTCTATTCTCCAAAGGCAGTTTTTTTGTCATTGCATAACATCTCTCCTTAAAGAAAGACGAAAGAGTACGGTCAGCGAAAAAATCCCTAACAATAACAGGGCTTCACTATAGCGACATTTAGGCTTTTATGAACTGACAGCAGGGAAATTCTCAATCCCTTAATACAGAGCAAGTGTACAGCCTAAAGAACACCATGCCATTTGTCTACGGAAGACTAACAAATTATCTCCTGTGTGGAGCGGGGAAATCACCCAGTAATTCTGTACTCATGGGGCTACGAGGTAAGCCCTCTAGTCAGATAAAATTAGGATCAAATGTCTGGACAAGTTACAGTAACAGTGACCACCTCGCCTAGAGGAAATAAATCAGCCAGCCACGCAGGCAGTCACTGAGGGAGACTAGAGAAGGGCAACAGGTGGCTGTCAACTTAGAGAGAAAGAGGGTCATCATCCACTTAGAGAAGAGCAGCAAGTCTGTCTGCCACTCCCCGGGCTCCACTAAGCTAAGCCAAGCACCAGCAGGAGGAGAGAATAAGGTAAAGCCAGTTCAGAGTAGTGTGTGGACAACGTTCAGCCAAATATTCACAAGTGCAGCCATGTTCAGCATGTGACCGGTTACACCAGACAAAGACTGGAAATGTTGTTTAGGTATCCAGTGTAACAAAAACAGGGAGTGTCTCCCAAAATATTATTAACAATATTTATTTAGCTAAGTTTGCAAATATAAGGAATGATAGGTTTACTGTATCAGTTACATAATTATAGTGTCAGAGCATCGAGGAGAAATCCTCTTTATGATCAGCATGTGCAAACTAGACTTCATCAAAAACAAGCAAGAGCTGTCTTTCTCATTCCTCTTGTGTCTCACCAATAGTTTAATGAGCTGTCATGACAGAGCAATCTCAGAAAAAGATCCGTTGGAGTTTCCAGATCTTTCCACTGCATGTCATGCATCAGCAGGTAGAATAAATAAACAGAGATGAATATCAGAGATAGCTCTCAGATCATAGTGACTTAATTCAAATGAAAAGTGTCTGGGTCATTGGTTAAATTCTGCTGCAATACGGCAAAGCTAAAAATCCGACAATTTACAGCCTAATAGCTTTACCAGGCATTGGGTTATTTTTATACTTGAAGCCTGTAGAGGAGGCACTTTGTGTCTTTGAATAAAAATGCACGCTCCTTCACATTCTGCTACTGACAACCACTGTGCTTTTTTGCTAACAACCTCTAAAATTCCCTGAAGAATTACTTCACAACGTGTATTTATTTTCTACATTATGTGTACATTTAACAAGGACTTAAAAGAATTAACACCCTCACAAAAAAGATGCAGGGAAAGGAACTCAAGCCAAAATCTGACAGAGAACACCATAGTTAGCATCCTCAGTTTAATCACAACACAACCTCTGATAAGCACATCGTGTGTGTATGTGTTTGCACGCATGCCACGTGCAAGCATGTTTGCATATGTTTTCACTCAGCTCTTTGTGCGAGTTCCCTCACATTACTCAAAGACACCAGGAGGCCCAATAAAACAAAGTGACAGAACACAGTAACTCCAAAAACATTAAATGTTTTCAGGCTGTGCTTCGTGCCAATGGTCTGTTTCTAAGAAAGTTGTTGAAGTGCTGTTAATTCTCGCTCAAATTAGGATTCTAGGCTATTTTCCCAAAATTGCCACTGTGCAATTTAAACAGGGACCTCAGTATAATGATCCACTAGTAATGAAGTTAATTAAAGCTCATACCTCACTGGTGATACAGACTGAGACAAATTGACCATCGTAAAGTGAGAAGTGACGAATGTACAGTTTAGATTACAGTGCAGTTTATCACTTACCAATGCAGGCATGAACCCTGACGGACAGCTGCGTTCGAAGAATAACGCTGTGTTTCTTGCCCCTCCTGTGAAGAAAAAACGACAAATGGAGAAAGAGAGAAAGAGAAAATTTACTTCAGCATAAAGCCATGAGCATAAATCCATATATATTTAAATATGTGTGTGTGTGTGTGTGTGTGTGTGTGTGTGTGTATAGAGCCATACACACACAACTGTTTTAAGATAAAGAAAGAAAATGTCTCTCTGAATCTATGCCAGTATGCCAGAAGCAGGCAAGTGCTGACAAGAAAATATAGCCCAATAGCTACTGTGCAAAAAATGCAAAATGATGACAAAATTATGCAGTTCAGTCTTTTACAGATTCTTCAGTATTTGCAGTTTGAGTGCAACAGGGAACAGGTCATGGATCAGAACAGAAGAAAGGTCTTCATAGGTGAAAAATGAAGGATGGGAGCAGCTAAGAGGTCAACTCCACCCCCTGTGTTAATGGAGATACGCCAAGACCCTATCACCATCCTGTCAACTGCTTACAATGTCTGAATGACAATCCAAAACAAAGGCGACAACAATGTACCCCGATTCTATTCAGTCGTGAGAGTGAATGTGAGAGCAGCATAGTTGTAGTTATTCAAAGGATAATTTGGCTACTTAGAAAAGTAAAATTGCCCTCTTAAATAATACCGCATTATTCTATATTTTTCCTAGAGGCAGCAAATAACATGAAAAGACCAAAACTAACAATGTGTTACAAATATGTACTTTCAGTTTTTTTTTCAAGGTTCACTAATTTCCTTTAACAGTTGAGGCAGAGGAGAGAATTTAATTCAGTGTCAGTTTAGTCACAAAAAACATTTAAAATACAAATACAGGTCATGAGACATAATGGAGATGTGAAATGGGACATCCTGATAAGCTATCTGAATCTTAGGAATACAGGCCCAGACACTAAGCAGATAGTGTTTGAAATTTGTTTACTAACACACTGTCTGGATTTAAAGGCAAAAAAGAACATGTATTATACAATTCAAAAAGTCTGTTGTCAAAAGGGGCTAACATCAGCTGCCGGGGTGCGCCGGCACTGCAGTTTTTACTAAAGATATGTTAGTGGGTATTTAGGTCAGTAGGACAGTGTGGCTTATTGATGTGTTTTATTAGTTTTTGGAAGTTGATGGAAGTTATGAAGTATATAGGGCTTTGGCAGTAGTCAAAACTTGACAGTAGGATTGTTGAGGATAAGAAAAATACAGATATTATCAGCCTTATGATCCAAAGAGTTTTTCAGTCAGACATAATTAAACATGTCTTTCTGTGTTTGCATGCCAAATGTAAAACAAACCTATAACAACGTTAAAAGACAATGGCTCAGATCTTGTTGTTGTGTCACAAAACATTTCAGTCTTGTGTTTTGAATTTAGGTGGTGGGGGCTACCCTTTTGTTTACATTTTGGATCACAGATTGTGCCTTTAACCTCCCAACTAGCTCAAGAAGCATACAAACAAACCCAGTAGACACAACTGTGGACAAGAACACAGCAGGTAGAGTTGCGCAACAACCCCCCTTCTAATTCGGCTCTCTGACAAATAGGCTTTTATGCCGCCCGCACAAAGGCTGTGTGATTGTTCAGACTGGCGCAGTGCCAGCGACAGACTGCTACTCTCAGTGACAATCAGGCAGCAGTGGGTCTGACAGTGAGAGAAAAGGCCCATCAGCACAGAAGGCAGATCATACTGCTGCCTTCACCATAAACCAGCAGCATTACTGCATAACTGCACTAGACAGAAGTTCTGACATCTTTCCTGCTCCATCCAGTCAGTGGGAGACTGCTGCACTGACATGCACACAAGCAGATTACATGGCAGCGGAAATCTGTATATGCTCACTATTTATCCAATATAATATCCAGCAACAAGCAGAGGTGACACAGGAGCAACATCTGTCAACATGGGCCTTCGCTGGTGAGATGGGACGGCAAACAGGAGCTTAATCCTCTGTGATGCTGTTGAGGCAAATGGGTAACCAGAGCCATTTTGTCACGAAAAGTCTGCCTTCTCTCCGCTTGGCTGCAACAGTATCCCTGCGCTTAACCAAGACCTGAGGCTACACAGGCCAACATGCTCATTATCAAATTAAACGAACGTGCATGGAATATAAGTGAGGTTTTCAGACCCCCATCCCCCTCCAAAATTTAACATGAAAACTGGACACTCCCATAGGCGATGCTGCAAAAAATAGTGGAACCCAAAGTTACAGACATAATTATAACTGTAAAGACTATCGGCCGAACAACAAATTGGCTACATGTTGGGATAGTACCTACTGAAATCCTTGGTCCTCTTTTGGTCTGATGTCCCTCTGTGCCAGAATGTTCTGGTTTCTTCCAGTGGTGGTACAGTATAATCATCCTAAGCTAAGCTCCTATTAAATCTGATTCATTATGTGCAACATCATGCTTCTGAAATACCTTTGTTGCTACCATCTGAATAACTATGACTTGTCTTAACAATCTCATGAACCGAATAAACTTGACCATTACCCAAAACAATTACTTCTTACTTACGTCTTACTTCCTGACCATTACCCAAAGCAATTGGTCTAAATTAGATGGCTTTATAAAAGATTAAATGAAAACATATGGCCATTTTTATTCATTCTGTACATGAAAAGAAGCGCTGCACTATAAATCTTTTTACTTAATAGCATGAATCTGTTATTCATCATCATCCCTTTGCCTATCAAGTGTTGTAAACCTGCCAATTAGATAGCCCGTTATTTTCTTTATTCGTCACTGCTGTTTCTAAAGCTCTGTCTTCCTGATACACAGAGCGGCAGCAATTGGATCAGTGGATACCTGCCAGCTCCTTGCTCTCTGGCTTAATCTAAGGGAGCATTACTGACACTGTTTATGAAACAACACAAATTGTGTACCCACAGAAGGTGAACACACATACTTGTATGCAGTAAAGCCAGTACTTTGCCTCAAAGACCAATTAATGACAGACAAGAAGGCCCCACAGACTGACTCAGCACTTCATGGTGAAGCCCTCTGATGGAGAGACTCCTTCAGCAATGTCTGCAGAGGGATTCACAATGCCTGAGTGAGCTGGGGGGGCAAAGAGGCTGAAGAAACAGGCTGAGAGACTATTGAGAGAGCTAATTTCCCTCACTAACCATTGACCAAGTCTAACACACAACCACATACACACTGAACAATCACCAAGCTGTTCTACTCTGTTAATAATACCCATAAACTGCTCTGCAAACATGGAAGGGGCAACTGGTGTTTTATTTCCCTCCTTGAAGTTTAAGCTGTGTTTTCCAATTCCTCTGGTTCTTTTCAAAAGTGCTTTTTTTCCCTCCTCAAATAAAAATCTTGTGTGCTGTGAGCGTCTACGAAACAATGTCCAAGTGGGTCAGAAAAAAACGAAAATACCGAAAGTGGAGCTGTCCTAAGAGAGATGAAAGGAGATGATCAGAAACTCTAAAATAGTTGAGGCAAGAATAGTTGGATTTTAATATGCTTGACTTCTGACTGGTTGTCGAACACATCAAGAACACTCAATAAAACCAAAAAAGGCATATTCAGCAAAAACCCATTGGCTTTCACATGTGCTTTATATGTACCGCGGCAGTTGAATGCTAAAAAGTGTCTTCTTTTTGTGCTGCATGTCAGCTACACATTTCACATGCCGAATCAATTATGCAGTCAATAACAGCCCTTCATGTTATCTTCGAAAGGCAAGCCAGGGAATATGTCCTTGAGGACTTACAGCTTTACAAATCATCTGCCAATCAATGTCACATATGTAAGCAAAAACAACACATAATACCACACAAGTTAAATGCATTGTTTTTCCTATAACATTAGACCCCTATAAGTTCCCCTGCAATGCTAGACAGAATCTCATCCTTAAATTCATGTAATCCACAAAAATATTCAAAGGCTATAAATGTCTGTAAGCTCATGTTAGGCCATCTTATCCTTACTACGTCTCTGTACTCACATCTCAGCTCAGCTGCAAATGCAGGAAATTGTGTGTATGCATGGGGTCAATCAATCTATCACAGCAAGAAATCTAAATGACACACTGACTACCTTAAACTGTGCAGATATGTCTGAGCACATGTCTGGGCTATAAGGTCACTTTATTATTAAGTAAGACTGTATCAGAGAAGTGACAGGGGATTTATGAGTCACAATCGCCTATAGCTGAGCTTCAAACACGGTGTGGAAGTGATTATGGCCCTTAAGCTCCCGTGACATGGATATCTCCTGGCTCTGCAGCGCTCTGTCAGAGGATCATACTTTAATCTGTTTGTAAAGACACTAGGTATGACACAGGCGCCTCAGGAATGTAACCTGTCATTAATATCAATTGCAGATGGATTCGATAGCCAATGATCAGGGGAGTTCAGGAACTCAGGCAGTATATGTAACAGCATTATTTTCTCTCCAAAGATAAGCAGCTGGGCTTAAAGCTATAGTTAGTAGCATTAGTAAAAATAACTGACATATTTGCAGACACTGTCATTAAATTTACATACTAGTATGGGAGACACATACGACTGTATGTGACTCAAAATTATGGCAGTTGAATCAGATTTGACTGTTCAATATGAATACTCAACAATTATATCATAGTAATGTAGTCCTATTGCTTAGCTCTAAAATGACAAAGTTGGTCCGGCCTGTGGGCGGTGCGTCACTTCAGTGTTTCCAACATGTTGGCTAGGTCACAAACATTCTCATTTTACAGCTAAACAGTACACTAAACTATGTTTCTGACAACATTTGAGGTGATAAATAAACAATGCAGTAACGTAATTTTGATTAATATCTGATCTGCCCTGCCTAATTTGACAGTTTGACAACAGTTTACAAAGTGGGCGACATGACTGACAGCTGTGTTAGAGACGTCTCGGCTCTGATTGGTTGTTTTTGGTGCACCGCAGTAGATTCTGGCCAGAGAGACTATCTGTCTTCAGTAATAGTTTGTGGTAGTGACAGTTTCAGCAAATATGACAAAAAATTATTTCCATAAAAGTTACCCACTGTACCTTTAAAGCAGAAATAGTTAAAGCATCACCTTGCTTGTTAGTGCAACGGTATAACTTTGATGTCAACTTGTAAAACTGGGAAATACTCAAACAGTTTTTTTTTTAGGTTAAATGTTTTGGAGTTGGAGACTGCTGCTGAAAGATCTGCAGTAAAATGAGTGTGAAAACAAAAATAAAATGGAACAAGTAAAGGTGAAATGCCTCATCAGACTTTTTATTAGCTCAATAATCATCAAATCAACAATGCTGAGCAGTGGGGGGTGTAATCCTGGGCACATCAGCACCATAAAAAGCCAGCAAGCAAAATTGCCCCATTTCTACGAAATAATTGGCTAACCACCTTCACCCCCAGCCTCCTCAGACAACACTGTGTGGGTTTAATGACACACATCCATACCAACCTGTGCCAGCTGGCACGAGACGGGGCCCTGGCAGACTCGGCCTTCAACGAGAGGAGAAGTGGCCCACTTTAACCTCACAGCTCTCAATAGCCTCCCATAAGCTCCTAACAATTTCGGATGGAACTGGGAACGGACGGCACTCTCAACGTCCAATAGAAACACCGAGCCAGAGAGCAGCTTATGAATTCCAAGTTAGACAAATAAATCCATACATGTTTGTGGTCCAGCCGACCAGGAGCTCTCATGCCAACCTTTGGTTTGCGATCATCTAAAGTGGGCAGCACATGAATGATATATCAACATACTTCACAGTACATGAAAAAACATATGGAGTCAATAAAGTAACACGCCAAAGAACTAGTATGAAACAGAAATGAAACTAACACAATTTTAAACCTTTCTCTTCCTTATCCATGTCTGGGATTTACGTCAAGACAAAGTCTCATTTAACTCTTCATATTACAGTGAAACAATGCAGCTAAATTAGAAGCTGAGAGTTGTATACTGATGGGTGTACTATTGTAGCTAAACTTCTAATAAGAGCGATGAGGTAACATTCAATAGAGATGAGGGCAATTACTCATGAGACGCGTCTGCACCTCATAAGTGGTTTAGATGACATCACTGCTGCCATTCGGCCAGGGAGGCCAGGTATTTTAAGGGACATGAATGGACCGATGCCATGGAAACTCTGAGACATGTAATCTGTTACAAAAAAGGGCACTAACACCACCTCAGAACTGATAAAATATATCAAGGGCTAATTTTCTACAACTAAGATCAGTATCACACATGTATAGAGGCTACTTTCACATAACAAGCAAATGTGGGTCAAGTATGATTGTTTTGCTCTCATGTGAAACAGATCTGATTTTTTCAGTGTGGACACAGAAATGTGATTTTTTTTAAATCAGATCTTAGCCACTTTCTTATTTGGTCCTAAATCCAAACTCCAGCAATGAGTCCCAAAACCTGGGTAAGCCTGAAAAAGGGTCTGTAGTTGAGACAAGCTTAAAAGACTTTCATGTTTTGTTCTACAACATCAAATATGTCAGTAAATACCTCAGTCGCAAACTTTGAAGCTTTTATGTTTTTTTTAATAAAAGACGGTTGATAACAAGTGGCTACATGAGACAACAGAACTTCATCTCACCAAACTGCACTGAACACGGCTTTACAGCCTTAGCAGCTGCAATGCAACCGTAGGGGAGTTCGTTTTAGCCAGGCAATAGCTTTTTACCTCTGGTGACTGCATTTAGGCTTCAAAAAAGTGGTGTTCATTTGTGAAGATTATCTTGCTGAATAAAACCTGTAACTATCATAAATGTTTACTTATCAGGGTTTATTTTCTGCAATGATCCAAAATCTAATGGAAAAATCCCATAGACTGTTCAATGAGTTAACCAGGGCGATGTTAGCTTCCAAATTGGCCTAGAAAAACGTCCTCACAGGCACCCTATTTGATCACAGGCTATGCAACCACTGTGAAAACAGTCAAATCCGAAACACATACAGTCTCACCATACAGTGTCAGAGCTACAAAAGCTCCAAAATTACAAAAGGTTGCATTGGCCATACCGCTGCTTCACTAGGCTGCACCAGTTGCCAGCCAGTAGAGCCAGAATTTTTCTGACAGCTTGCCTACATGCAGTGTCAGTGTTGTCTTGAGGCACCTACAGAGATGTTGTAATGTAGCCCAGGAGATCCTGAAGTTTTGGAGACACTGTTTCTCAGTGAAACCCTCCAAAAAGTGATTCTACTACTCCCTACGCCTCTCCCAGCCACACCCTAATCTCTCTCACTACAGAGCTAACAGCAATTTCTGCTAATAGAGCAAGTGGGCTGGGAGCCCATTTGTATGACAACCCCTTATCCCAAAAACAATTGTCCATTGCTCCAAAGGGCCTTTTCCACCAAAAATACGCTATAAACTCTCCCAAACAGAGGCATGTGGCTAATTATGATTCATAATAACATCATCGGACATTTCTACCATGGTAATCATTCAGGCGATGAAGTTTGCACCACTATGTCATTCATTTTTTCCCAAATGCCTGGTTCACATATGTGATGTTTTTTGTTTTTGTTCCAACGCACTTTTTATGTCACGTTATTTGTTGCATGTGAGAAGTCTAAGGGCAGAGATCTGTTAGCTATGGGTATATTCAAACACAGTTGTGAACAGTCTAGTTAGAAAGATCGGATCTAGGTAAAAAATAGGACTTAAGCACTAAGCCCTGTAATGTGAACATAGCCATGTTTTCTTAAATAGGACAAATATATCATTTATAAATGGCATATACCAAACCAGTGAGACTGTTGGAATATTGGTGACCTATTTACAAAAGAATTAGTGCAACTGCTGATACTGATGATATTTAGTTTAAACCTCTTTTTCGTTTAGAATCTTAGAGTGCTGAAAGACTTCTAAAACTGAGAGTCCCTCAGGTGGGATGAAGCCTGTCCCTCAGCTCTTAGACAGACCCAACCATCTCCTGACAGCAGCTTTTGAGCTGGAGAACTCAGTCAGCTCAGGCCCGGAAAAGGGATTATTTCACTAATTCATCCTGGAACAAAATGGGTATCATTATGATTCAAATCACCGTAATAGAATTACATTAGGACAAGGAATATAGAAAGCAGGATATTAATACATATCCCAATGTACTGTATCTTTTCCCTCTTATCTTGCCTACATTTTAATGTGCCTCTTTCTCGAAAAACATTCATCACATTTTACTGATTATGCCTGACTGTTAAGGCAGAAAAATATTTGGAGTGTTTTTAAAGGCCAGATTGTTGTAATCAAAAACTTCAAGTCAGTTACTCTTGAATAATACATTTTATTTCTGGTTCATAACAGTTCATTGCACCAGGACAACATCAAAAATCTATTCCTTTACAATCAGAGCCTGGAAAGTAACATACATTATCAACCTGCTAGGCAGTGCCAGAACCTCTCGTGTTTTCAATCTGAATCTTTTGAAGTGCAGAACATTTATGAAAAACAGTGCATTGATAGCGAGTGTTTTGCATTTCAGTACTTTGTGTACATGCAATTTTTTGCTTTTCAATTGTGGTGATAGGAAAGCAACAGCTAAGAGACAGACAGAGAAAGGGAGAGATGATCATTATCCTACCCTCCTTCCTCCTGAAATCCCTCCAGTTCATCTCTCTGCTCTGCCAGGGTAGACTCCAAGTCCAGATAGCTTCCATTATGGGACAGCTGAAGGGCACAGTCATCAGCCTAGACAGGAAGAAGACACAGTTAAACACTGATTTGTCTTTACTCCTCTAAAAATAATGTCATTTACACTTAATACATGTAAAGAATTATAGACATTCACGGAAAACTGTTATTTTTCAGCCTATTTTCCCATGTTTTCTTGTCTAAGTGATGAATGGAGACAACAATTTTTGACAGTGATCCAATACTGGGTAAGTGCACTGCAGCCAGGAGCCACGAAATAGGCTGCAATATTTGGGAAATAGTGCACTGCCAATGTATGCACACCGTCAATGTGCATGCACTAAAAGTGAGTTTTTACCAATGACAGGGTCAAATTTTTGTCTGTGTGTCTGACAAAGACATAAAATGTTTTTCTTTGCCTTTCACTTGATCCAGTCTGTACGTTATTGCGTTTAACCAAGGCTTGCTTAAGGAGAATTCTCATTCTGAAGTTGATTTGTTGCAGAAATACAATTAGCAGACCATATCAAGCGAAAGGTAAAGAAAAACACGTTATTTCTTTGTCAGACACTTAAAATAACAATCTGAGGCTGTCAGCTGAAAAAACAAGCACTTTTAGGGGACAGACACTGATGGTGCGCTATGGCCCTGTAAAATTACATTTGCAGCCTGTTTTGCGACTGTTAGCTGTGGCACACAAACTCAGTACTGGACCAATTTCAAAACTGTGTTCCCATTAGTCACTTAGACACAAAAAACATAAGAAAATGGGGTCCAGGTTGAAAAATAAAGAAGTTTCTCTTAGGTATGTAGAGGGCTTAGGAGTTTATGGTCAGTTGAAGCTGGAAGCCAATGGCCTGCTGTGCCAAAAACTTCTTGAATCCAACCAGACTGGCACCTTGTTACAACCATGACCATGTATGATATCAAAATTTGGCAAAGTCAACCCTTCCAAAGCTGTGAGGGAGACTATCTAGAGTTTTTTAATGGTGTACAGCTCTGGAGAGTTTGGTTTGTTGCTTCTGTGAAACAGAAGAATCACTGTGTTGAATGTCTATGTTTCAAGCTAAATATAGCTCATAACCGCATGCGTATTAATCATAATGTGGTGAGATTTTTATTCTTTAAATCACATCTTAAGTTGCAACAATAATACTGCTTACATCAAAAAAAATATTTTTAGCAATGGTCATACACCAAACATAATTTCCTGTCCTTTTTTTGGGTCAATAGGCAAATGCAGAGGGTATTTGAGGTTTATGTCTAGTTGGCAGCAGACCACAGAAAGTTATTTTATCAGCTCCTGTCAGCACTCTACAATGACAAGCAGGGCAAAGCTGGAGAGAAGACATGCAGATCTGGAGCAGTTTGGCAGTCTGGTGCCTCTTATCTCTCTACTTTCCCTGTCTGATAAACTATCATCACAAGAGATGATTTTGCAGAGAAGGTATGATTTGTCTGGTCTTGAATGGTTGTCATCAGCTGACTGTGGTCAAGGAGATGAGGAATGAGTCTGTGTCCGCTCACTTGTCTGGTTGACCTCCAAATTAGAGATATTAATCTATTTACATTCAGAGTCTGTCAGCTCCATAGGACAGTGGCTCCAGCAGCAAAGCAGTGGAGGAAAAGACAAATACCATTATGGGAGGGCAAACATATGACTTAAGTTTGGAGAGTAGCACTGCTCTGCTCAATTAACAGCCAGGGTGTCTCACACAACAACATACTGTACAATCCACACTCAACTCATTTGTCTTCTCTTGTCAGCTCACACTGAGTGGCTTTTTGAGCTTGCAAAAGCTATGACACAATTGCATAAACTACTAATCGCACATCCCAAATAAGCAGCCTGCAGAGAAGAGCAACACATGTATATAACAAATATGTAACATGTAAAACAATGTGTTTTTTCAATTAGACCGATTATTGCCAGTTCTGATGCAGTACAATTTCCTTCAACATATGACAGCAACTTAATTGAACGTGAAGGAAAAAAGGCTGGGAAAGACATTATGGGTCTGACTGCTTTGATCTGTTCAGCCATTCTGTTTCTGTTACTGCACTGCAGCACCCAAGGACTGTGTCATATTTGAGAAGTGAAACAAAACATGTGGTTGGTTAGGATAACTTACGCCCTTTCTCAAAATCTGTATCTTTGACTCTGAGCTGTCTTGTTTGGTTCCTGCTGGCGCAGTAAACATGCACCAAAAGTCTTCAGTCGCTCAGTAAACCTTATTGTATCTAAGACAGTGATAAGCCTTAGTTAGATTGTTGTTGATGTCCTTACAGTAAGGCGGACTGAGAGATGGAAGCAGACAGATCAAGAGAAAGGGAGGTGGGTAGGCAAACAAGTTATACACATGCAGAGGAGGGAAACAAGTGCTTCTCCAGATTACAGGACAGATTCTGGACAGACAGGAAATCCAGGCATAAGGGACAAAGTTAGCCCACTATTTTTATGCCTATGGACTAACATGCCTTTAAAAGTAACGGGTGTGACAGTAATATGAAATGTAGCATGAGGGAAAAGATACCAAATCATATATGTTGACCAGTGGCTGGGCCTTACATACACATGTGTAAGACACTGAACCACACAAAGGAAATCTTGTTTTTCTACTGAATGTCTTTTCTTTCCTGCCGGGAGTCGCTCTAATGTCTAAATCACAAGAATGGGGATATTTAATATCCTAAATGATCATGGAATAAGTTGTTTATCAATAAATATGTTATTAATCAGTTTCACTTGACTCAGTCTTTTCAAGCAGCAGCCTCCAGGGCTGAAAAATGAAGTCAACATGTAAATGCCAAGAACTACAGTTCCTCTAATGGCCACTTGAGGCTGGCTGCAGAAGCCAGTCAGTCCCCATAGACAGCCATGTTAAAATGCCAACTTTAAGGCAGAAATAAACAATTAAGGACTCGCTGCTTTGAGTGACAGGCTGTCAGCTGATAGTGTTCTCAGCTTCTCAGTCAGATCTACCCCTCGTTCCACAGTGCCAACCACTCACACGAATATGGTCAGCTCTGGCTCCAAAACAACAAGATACCAATGGTCAAGGCTTCAAAACAGCCTTGACCATTGGGTGACATCACGGTAGCTACATACATTACTTTATACTCTATTTTTTTAAATTTGTCATACCTCTTATGTTAATTAGTAATACATGTGATGTGCTGCACCTGTCACTGAGTTCTCTTCAATTTAACCATCTAGAAACATTTTCATTTGAAGAAGTCTGAGTTTCTGAGCTGCAGTTGTTGAGTTTGTTTCTATCAAGGTGTTTTCATGACTGTTAATTCTAACTATCCACTTCTTCTTCTTCTGTTAATTCCAAATAAAACATTGTTGCTGCTTTTTCAAGCAGAAAAATATCACTTAAAAATACAGGGAAAAAGAGAGAATGCTTTCATGAGCTGGGTACATATACTTTCACTTTACAAATAAAATCTTATTTATTATTACAGTATTCTCTGTATATATATATATATATATGTGTGTGTGTGTGTTTTTAAATGGTTCTTGCATTTTAAAGTTCTTTAAATGAGACCTTAAGTATTGTTGAAGTTTGTGGATAACAGGGAAAAATGTTTGCTCTCTTTCAGCTTTACGCTCTGTATCACAACCTGAAATAGACAAAACATTGGGCTGAATTTGCAGCCGTAACCAGTAATTAGCTAACTGTGGAACCAAGAAATGCATTTCCCCACACAAGGTTTTGACTCACAGACCTAAAATGGAAAAGCAAAGAGGTCAAAGTGAACTATGCAAGTCTGCTATTAATCAATCCCCATCTGTGCATCCATCTACTTATCCATGTAGTTTTTCAGATATCCATCCTCTAACTGGTGTCTCTCTAGGTTTTCATTACATAATCAATCTGGATTACCAATTACAAGTCTTGCAATGCATAACCATGCCAGGTTGATGCACCTAAATGGCCCTTAATCCAGTAGTATCAGATTATCAGTAACAGAGGCTTCCTTAGCTGTCCTCCGCCCAGGACTTGAACCCACGGTGGCCTATGAGGGCCAAGTCCAGAGAAGTAACCACAAGTGCTCTGCTCACACACTGAGGTCTGGCCTCTCCCTTCAACCACCATACTGTGGTCCACTGACCAGGGAGGCAGTTAAGGCAGAAAGGGCTAAAAATAAACACCTGCAATTTCCAATTTAAACCGCTATCTCACTCCAAATTTCTCTCGAATGAGATAGCACATACGGAGTGCAATTTGCACATTTGAAACTCTATAGCCGAACAGCATTGTCTTTCACATAGTTTTGTGCAAATGCTAACACCATGTTAGCCAACCTCACATATTTCTGTGTGTAAACTGCACTGTAGTCTAAATCAAACAAGGGGAATTACAGTAAGCCACTTTAAAACCTTAAAGTTTGTTTGATAAAGGTGAGTATGGTATTTGTGGTCTTTCTCCAAAGGCAAGTGATTTGAAAGACATTAAAACACACTTGATGCATGAAAAAGAAACCACAACAGTAATCTTAACTTTCTGTCAAGCATGCAGAGGATGAGTCTGTCCACGGATGCTGCATTCTTCTGAAAGGAGCCCTCTGCTGAGACAAACCTCCAAAGTGCAGAGACCAGCAAAACCTCAACTCTGCATAACAATGTGTAAAAGAATTCAAAGGAGCTCTGACAGGCATGAAGGAGGAACCTGTATTTTACAGCATTTAACATAACTTCTCATTATGGGACTCTGTAATTTCTTAGGGGGAAAAAATGCGGCCCAAAAATTGAAATTGGTAAAGTGAGAGTCCACTCTCCCAGACTTAGCCACATTTTCCCTCCCTTGAATACTGCTGTGCAATTCGATGCCAGGCCTCAAGGCCACCAAGCCACAAACTACAAAACATTGACGGAGAAGAAAGCATGTGAAGGACTATTGATCTACTGATTTACGATGACATTACAGGCAGATCTGGGATGACTCCAGCAAATTTTGAATCATGCCCACTTTGTCATCTGACAAGGACGATGTATTATTCATGGCAAAATAAAAAAGGCTGAGTCAGGTAATGGCTAGTCATACTTTCCATCCACAGACACAACAGAAAAGCTTGTATATAGATGAGATGCTACAGCTATACATGGTATGGATGAAGCAGCAGGGTCACTGCAATAACACAATACATTACAATGCATTATAACACCTGGTGGCATGACATCTCCCAAAAGGCCACAGAGTGAAAAACTGACTTCAGTTTGTCTGTTGTTGCTACACAACAATTCTTGTTGCTATAAATACAATCCTTTGTTATAATTGCTTTGGATGTTTAGACCTTACAAACTGTTACTTGTAACTGATGTTAGACTTTATACAGCAGCATGACCAGGGTACCATCCCCATGTACAAACCAATCAAAAACACACATATAAACAACAACCAACCAAACACACAGGTACAGATCACCCCTCTTGAGACCGCAGACTGAAACTGACAGGAACAGCCCAGAGACAGCATATGCTAGCTGTTTTGACTCCCTCGGCACCATGTGTTAGCAGCATGCTATTTATACCAGACTGACCTGCACCATAGAGACGGTGCTCAAAGACAGCAGATTTGCTGTCGAAGGCATTTAAAGGGTCACGCCAAAGTCGCTTCTTCAAACTTTTGATGTTGTGAATAACAGATCTCACTGCTCAGTGTCATGACACAGGGTTGTCATCCACCTGTTTTTTTTGTTTTTTTTATGAAAAGCACAATGGCTGCTCCTTGAAGTTACTGCTAACCACAAATGCCCAATTGACTAAATCACACTAACCAGGCGCTGCTGAGCCAATCGCCTGTACTCCCTCTCTGTCTAGTTTGTGCTCCAGCTGGCCTACTGCTAAACTGAGACCAGTCAACTGTGCAAAGCACATCAGCTCTTTGTTTGTGTTTTTAATTCTGCCCGCTTCCCTCTCTTCTCTCCAACAGTGGAGAGCGTTTCCAACCCATCCTGCCGGTCAGACTGAGTGGGCTGCAGAATGAGAGCCAGGCTTGTGGTGATCCACAGCATCCTGAGGCTTCCATGACTTATCTTACCAGCTCTACTCAAACAAGAAGGAGTACCACTGATCTGACAGAATGAAAAAAGACCCTAATTAACTTTCTATTTACACAACTTCCCAAACAGACTGAGATGAATGCTCAATAAAACACTCAATCTCAAACACTATGGCCCTTTTGCTTTGTTTAAATTTGAAGGTTGGTATAGATGAGGCCTATAGTGTCTGGATGCACATAGTCTAATCACAAGGCAAAAACACAGATTTCTAAGGAGTTACCGCTTTCAGAGCTCTTTAGGTTTACATTATTGGTCAATGGCTTTCTATGGGGAGCTCAAACTAGGCAGTTCACACCAAAACCAAAGGGAACATTCAGTCATTTTGAGCTGCTTAAAGCTGGCTGTGCAGTTGTGGATTTTGGGGAGGCCAACTTTTGCAACCAAAACAATGTGTACCGGTTTGCCTCCCCAGGCAGTTAAGACTAAATGAAGACTGACATGATGCAGCTGACCAAACACAACAATGTAAAAGTACAGCAATATGCATTCTCATTTTGACTGAGGAAACAGTATATACTACAAAAAAGTCAAATAACAAAAATGTGTTGTGTTGGATACATGGACTAAGAAGTTGTGTCAGATGGCTGCAAATTTAAATCCCCAGATCTAGGACAATCCCAGTGGGGAATTACCCTCTTCCATCCCTCATCAACTGACCAACTGGGCATCTGACACCCCGACACCCCTCCCTATTCTAATTGGAGCTGTGTAGTGACAATAGCAAGAATGGTTTCCTTTATCGATCTGCCCAGTCATGGTACCACTTATGAGAAAGTTGGCTCATATTCTTCAAAATACTTTTGAAAATTCTATCAGCTCATAGTTAAGGTAAGATGAACCAAACTACAAGTTGAGGGAAGATTAAAAGTATAATTTTTTTTATAAATATATTGAGTTAACCACCCATCTATTTCTGCATTTGAGTTTGTTACTTTCCTCTCACACAAAATGACTGTTACAAAACTTTTTTAACTCTTAAAAGATCCCCCAAAGTCTGGCTAGTGGATAGTGAGTAAAGCAGGTCAAACTGAGGAGATTAGTGTTGTGGTAAACATTAACAGATGCCTGTCCCTTAGTCAAATAATGGGTGTCTACATCTCTCCAACATCTCTTAAAGCCACCAAATACTCAATGTCATATCATAAGCCTATCCTATTGACAGTTTGGATGCATTTACTGTTTCTGCGCATGTTGACACTCCATCAGCATAACATAGCAGCAAACTGCTTGCAGGCTCAGGCCATCAGGTTTGTTGGTAGTAACCCCACCAACATGTTCAAGCTAATTATTAATGTAGCATTTTATAGGTGTTAACTTTTCACTAAGCTCATTTAGAAAGACATGCATAAACATTAGGAGGTTACTGCATACCTTATGCGGGGCTTTCAGCACCCTGTGGACTCCAGCAATCTGATTAATCAGAGGAATATCTTCCCTGAAGGTGAACAGAGGTGGTCTGGTGGGCTCGGGGAAATTGGTGCTGTTAAATGGATCAGTATCATCTAAGAACTGTACCCTGCATATAAAGCTAGCCATGATGCATCCATGCAAGGCGATTTCAAATCATGAAAATATTGGATGCGACACCACAGCCTCTGACGGACAGGCAGCCCCCCGGGCAGCGAACTACCGGCAGGTCTTCTGCAGTAGCAAAATCCTGCACCCTCTGTTATCCTTGGACGCTCTCCATTCGCGTCATGCAGCGCAGAGGACTCGGGACAGTGTACGCAACAGTCCAAAAGTAAAGATCCAGGAAACCTCGTCAATCAGTGCGCTGTGAAAATGAGCGCGGCGGCTGTATCCAAGGGCATTGCGGGCGTTAGAGGTGCTGAGGCAGACTGCGGACGGGACTGCTACACTTGGCGCCTGGTCTGTGAGAGCGATGGGAAGCGGCTCCCTCCTCCAGCATTAACTCTGCCAGGGGAAACAGCAGCCAGACCTCAGCCGGCCGGCTCAACTCATATTACAGGCGCGATGGCGGCCTCCAGTGGCGGAAATGAAAAGTACAAAAATCGCTCTGCAGTGAGGTTGGTAATGACTGACGCGCCTCAGCTTTTTCTTGCTACTCAGGCACTATGCTTGAAACTATGGGCTTTGACAAACAATGCATAAGCAGAAATGCGATACAAAGTCGGCAATACAACAGAAAGCCAAACAGTCCCACCGAATACAAGCGAGACAAAACTAGGGTAGAGGAAGGGTGAGAATGAAAACAAGAGGACAAATAACGCAAGCTGCAGGACACAGGAAACCAAAAACAACAAAAGCAATAAAACCACAAATAAAAGGAAATAAAAGAAATAAAACAGCACAAACATAACATGTAACATAAAAGCAAGTCTATAAGAGCTGTTGTTTTTTTTTCAAAGAAATTTAGAAGTTACTGATTCTGTGAGTCTCATCTCTGCAGACAGGTTGTTTCAAAGCTAAGGGGACCCTTATGGCAAAAGCAGGGTCACCTTATTTTAAGCCTCAACTTTGGAACGGCCAGAGGGGCCCCACTTGAGGAACTAAGGCTGAAAACCGGCTCAAATGGGGTCGACATCTCTGTTATGGAGCTTGATGTGATGTTGTCCATTAAAACCAGTGAGAAGCATCTCTTACAAAAGCAAACAACTCTTGCAAAACTCTTCAAACTCTTCTAAAAAAGTGTTTTTTGCTTTAGGGCAGTACACACAGCTATTATTTGAATAAGCACTTGAAACACCAACTAAGCACTAATGGTATAACTGAAAAACACTTGTGGCATTTGCTTTTTCAGTGTGCAGGGCATAGCAGTTTGCCATGAAGTTTTGCATACCTGTAATACACACATACACACAGGTATCCAAATGTGTAAAGTATGGATGTGTATTGAGAACACAACGCATGATTGAGCACAGTGAGGGAAAGAAGCTCTTTTTTCATAATGTTCTAACAGTTGTCCAAACCAAATGTTTACCTTTGGCCTATTTATAGTGCTCAAGCTCTGATTCGTAAGTGAACTCATTACAGGAAAGTGTTGCATGTGTCAATACGAAAAGGATATTGGCAAAATAGTGCAGCAATGTAGAGATCTATGTTTACAGGTTTGACACTTGGTAAATGCACTGACTACAAGTGCAATTGCTCCAGAGAAAGTGCTACAAGAATCACTGTTAGTATCTAAGCATTAAGAAAAAACAAAAACTAAATAGAGAAACATACTGTACCCAAATAGATAGTAGTATATGGCAAATAGAGCTACTGCAAATGGAGGAAGGACAGAAAGTATGACAGTTATTATTATTTTTGGCTCTACTCACTGGGCTAGAGGCCGCCCCACACTTTAAACACCACCAAACATTTGTAAGAAAGAAAGTGTGTAAGTGTTTATTCTAATGCTTCTTGCCTGTCACAGTTATGGCACTGTATAATGTGCTTTTAACCATTTATTAACTTTTTACACTAGTTACTGATGCTTCATACGATAAGTTATAATAATTGCCAAATCTTTAAGGTAACATAAATTAGATGGATAAATCAAAATTTGGGAAAATAACTATGGCAGGGTTATGTAGTGTATTGTTTTATTTTTTCAATGCTATTTTACATAATACCTGAGTTTCCATCTGTACCAATCTTAGTCTTTTTTATCCTAAAAAGAACTGAGGTTTGCTATCCAGCCCTTAGTGTAAATGACAACATAATTCAAACAAATGACCAATGACTCTTTAAGGTGTTACCATACAACAAACCCCATTAAAAAAGATGTTTTTTTTCCCTAGTAAACCTCACAAAATCAGTGATTTCTGTGAATTGACTACTCCCATCAGATAACACGCTAGTTAACTGTTGTGTGTTTTCGCTCAGCTTACGCTTCAAAGGTTGCACACCTCTTGCTGATGCTGTCTGACGCCACAGCCTAGTCAATCTGTTACAGAGGCGCAACATATTTGCGTATTTCACAGTGTGAGCCACCATTTACATAGCAGCGCTGCACTGTGCACTATTGTATCACTACAATACTACAGTGTTTGACAGATAAGATGAAGTTAAAACTCCCCAATCCAGGCCTGGAGGACAGGATATTGTCCCATGAGCAGCTGGACAAGCTGGAGGAAGAAGAGGCTGGAGACAGACCGAAATGGGACAACAAGGCCCAGTACATGCTGACCTGTGTGGGGTTTTGTGTGGGACTTGGAAATGTTTGGCGGTTCCCCTACCTGTGTCAGAGTCATGGGGGAGGTAAGTGATGCTTCCAAGGTGTAGTGCACTGATTTCATATTTGACTATTTTACATAATACTGTTTGGGGAGAAGAAAATTATTTCAACGTTATATCCAATTCAGGTCTACTGGAAGAGAGGTATACTCCCATGTGTCTATATTAAAATTTCATTTACACAAATCATTAATTTAGTCACAAAATTATATCTCTTCAGTACTTGTCTTCCTGCTGCTGCCATTAAAAATGCTTTTGAGACTGTTTGCAAAAACAAATATAATAAAGTTTGGTTTTACTTCTGAAACCAAAAGACATGACAGTCAGCATAAAAGGGGAAACAGTTTAACTTTGTGATCACATCCAAGCACATTTTGTATTTTTATATTGTTTCATGTGGGGGGTTTTAAATAAATTGTTTGCTGTGATTTTATTTTTGCAAACCAGTTTGCCTCAGTTTTCCATGTAGAGCAAATTATGCATTTTGATTTGCACTGAATTGAAATGCACTGCAAGGTCTGGATCAGAGGGTATGCTGATGAGGTCTATATAATACCCCTCTCCAAGTTAAGCAGTTAATGAACAGCATCACAAGACCATTCCAGTAATGAATATTTCCTTATAGCATCTGTAAAACAGTAATAGAAGTAACTTAAATCACCTTCCGCAGTGTGGACTGCGTGTGCTGATCTGCTCAGATAAGACACTTTATACCCTCTAACTGAGAAGAAATCCTTGTAAAGGGATGGATTGTGCGTTGCATAATGAACCTAACTGCATTTACTGTCAGACTTTATCTTTGCATGTGTTCACATGCATCCTGAATGATTAACATCAAGATGTTGCAATTTATTTGAATGAGTAATGATTTATTGTCTCCATGACACCATAAACAGTTCCTTTGTTTTTCCTCCAGGTGCATTTATGATCCCATTTCTGATCCTGCTGGTTCTGGAAGGAATCCCACTTCTACATCTTGAGTTTGCCATCGGCCAACGGTTGAGAAGAGGCAGTTTGGGAGTGTGGGCGACAGTTCATCCCTATCTGACTGGCATTGGTGAGTGATTATGTTTGGTGATAATGGTGTTAATAATGTTTGTTACAAGTAGTGGGAATGTGCCTTAAAGGGATAGGTCCCAAAATCATAAACACAGATTTTTCCACCTTACCTGTAGTGCTTTTCATCAATTTAGATTTTTTGGGTGTGAGTATTGGCGATTTTAGCCGTAGAGATGTCTGCCTTCTTTTGAATATATTTTAATTAAACGGTGCTTGGCTCGTGGTACTCAAAGCACCAAAAGTAAATGGATTTAAAACAAAGAAAAACTCTTGAAAAAACAAACGTCTCTTTTCAGGAATCATGACCAAGATCCTCAAAACAGCCCACAGACCCTGTTGTGACAGATTTATATAGGAACTATTTTTTTTATACCGAACTACACCAGCCAGCCATATCACTGCACAGAGGAAGTGGGCATCTACTGCTATCTCTGCTAGCACCACTGAGCTAGCTAACATTACAGCTCAGCTGAGGAGGACGCCGTTACTGTTTACATCTTACGCTGTCAAGAGTATGAGTTTCTTGTTCATTTGTAGATGCACACGACTTCTGTGAAGTGATACGATTGGCAGGTTCAGTGTGGTAGAGAGAAAATCGTTCCTGTATGAAACTGCTCAAAACAAGGCCTATAGATTTTAACTGGATCACGATTTCTGGACAAAGAAATTGCTGTTACATTCTTCACATATTTATATTTTTTGTTGTTCTGAGCACCACACGCCAAGTGCCATCTAGTTCCATTATATTGGAGAGAAGGCAGACATTTCTACGGCCAATATCTCCAACATTCGGCAACTTCCGCCAAAACAGTCTATTAATTTATAGCACTAAAGGTAGTATAAATATGTATTTTTCATTTTAAGAGTGAACCATTAATTTGAAAGAAACCCTTTAAAAACTTTCATTGGCAGGTATTGCATCCATGTGTGTATCTCTGACGATCAGTCTCTACTACAACACCATTATTGCCTGGATTCTGTGGTACTTCTTCAACTCATTTCAACAGCCCCTGCCTTGGAGTCAATGCCCCATAAATGCCAATTTAACAGGTAGTGCTACAACTGATGCTGCACTTTTACAGAATGGAAATGAAGTCAGAAAATCTTGATTTTGGCTTAGTGACGGATGCTGTTGTTAAATTCTGTCAGGCGTTGTCTCAGAGTGTGAGAGGAGCTCCCCTGTGGATTATTTCTGGTACAGGGAGACCCTGAACACAACTCCAACGATTGAAGATGATGGTGGCCTGCAGTGGTGGATACTGTTATGTCATATTTGTGCATGGGGTCTGCTCTACATCTGCATTATTCGTGGTATTGAGACCACTGGAAAGGTACAGACCATTCCTTAACGAAATAACAGAAGATTTACATTCAGCTAAAGAGTAATTTTATGAATTTTTTTTCTCAAGGCTGTGTATGTGACTTCAACCCTTCCATACGTGGTGCTGACAATATTTCTGATCAGAGGGTTGACCTTGAAGGGCTCTTTGAATGGAGTTAAGTTTCTCTTCACACCAGATGTAAGTTGCATTTTTTTTTAATTCACTTTAGTAATCACACATGTCTAACTACTGTTATGTCGCCGGCCTTGTTGTTGCAAGACTTTAACATTGTCCTGTTACAAAAAAGGTTCTGATAACGTCATGGCTGATGCTTTGTCTAGGTGTTGAATCACACATTTATTTGAGGGTAAATGTTTTGATTTTGAGTGGGGAGGTGTTATGACCCCTGGGGTCATCTTGATTTTTCTGTGTTTTCTGTGCTTATGTTTTTTCTCCTCCCCTCCACTATAACGTATACTCCCACATAACACTACAGATAACAAATTCAATGATTAAGTCATTGTAAAAATATGTTTACATGCTATTTGGCAAATACAGGAAACACATTTTATGCCGAGATAGTTTAAGCAGGGATTAACTGTTTTAATCTTTCCATAAAAAATCATTTAAATCTGTTGGGGCACCCCAAATGTTCCTATAGATGGGATCTTTTAACTGTGTCTTGCTATTTTAGTCCTCAGAACAGACATTAGCCATATTAGCCTCATTAGATGTACCGTATAACCCACGCTGAACAATAACCAACTGATCCATAATTATCTACTTCACTAATTCCTCCAGTTAACAGAGCTGGCAAAGCCAACGACATGGCTCGATGCGGGTGCTCAAGTTTTCTATTCCTTCTCGCTGGCTTTTGGTGGTCTTATTTCTTTCTCCAGCTACAACTCAGTGCAGTAAGTTTTTTTAAAGGAGCAGTGTGTAGGATGTAGTGGCCTCTCATGGTGAGGATTGCAGATTCCTCAACATAAATTTCCATTTCTGCCAAAACATGCCCCTAAATCCTACACACTGGACCTTTAACCTGTGTCATTTAAAGGTACAGTTTATCACACTGTATTGCAAATAAAAACACAATCTCATTTTCCCTTCAGTAACAACTGTGAACAGGATGCAGTGATCATCTCTTCCATCAACGGTATCACCTCTGTCTATGCTGCAACAGTCATTTACACCATTATTGGCTTCAGAGCAACAGAGAGATTTGACAGCTGTCTTTCTGGGTACATTATGGGTTTTTTCTGTAAACTTAATACATTTTAGCAGCTCAATTATTTGTTCTTCAACAATGCATTGACTGTATTTTAACCAAATATCTTTTTGGCTTTTAGAAACATCCTATCATTATTAAATAAGTTTGAGCTCCCTGAAGGCGCCATCACTGACAGCAACTATGATGAGGTTCTTCAACGTCTTAGTGAAACTAACCCTGGTGTTATTCAAGAGCTGGATTTAAGGGCCTGTGACTTAAATACTTTTCTCAGTGAGGTATGATTATTTATGCACCAGAACAGCGCCTTCCTTGTTGGTGTAAAATTAACTAAAGTTTATTTCTTAGTATAAAATTAAACAATGTTCAATGTTAATGATCCCTGCCATGCTTTGCTATAACACTATGCTCTGTTTGGGCCCCAGGGAGTTGAAGGAACTGGTTTGGCCTTCATTGTGTTCACTGAGGCCATCACCAAGATGCCTCTCTCACCGCTGTGGGCCGTCCTTTTCTTTATAATGCTCTTCTGTCTCGGCCTGTCTTCTATGTTTGGTAACATAGAAGGAGTTCTAGTGCCACTGCAAGACCTCAAAGTTTTCCCCAAGAAATGGCCAAAGGAGGCCATCACTGGTAACTCATACACTTCTTCTCTCGTTTTACATTAATAATGATTCCTAATATAACATATTAACTCTTTGCTCTCCTACAGGTGTGACATGCATATTCTGCTGTCTGGTGGGTCTGATTTTTATCCAAGGCTCAGGGAACTATTGGCTTTCACTCTTTGACACCTATGGAGGATCCATCCCTTTGCTAGTTGTTGCTTTTTGCGAGATGTTCTCTGTGGTTTACATATATGGGATAGACAGGTGACTATTTATATATATATATATATCCTTATATATATATATATATATATATATATATATATATATATATATATATATATATATATATATATATATATGTGTATACAACTATATTGATATCATTTAAAATAATTAATCTGTTGACTGTTAATCATTAATGTTTTGTGTTGTGTGGTAAGGTGAAGCCAAAGACAGTTTACCACGTTGTGAACTATTAACAAGTTAACTAAGTAAACTGTGGCCTTTAATAGATGAATACCAGTGTAGACATTCTGCTGTCATTCTCACATGCATAATGTAAACACACACACACACATATATAATTGTTTTGCACTGTTGATACTTGCGTTTTTAGATTTGTATGAAGATTTTCTGTGATGGTCAATGCTATTTATATTGCCTGCAACATTAATCACAGTGGTTTCATAGCATTATAATGATAATAGATAATAGAGATGAGGACCATATTTGATGTCTAAGCAAATGCAACTTTTCTACTATCCTAACATAAAATTACTTGTACATGATCATTGATTTAGCCAATTAAGAGATGAGGGGAACAAATTATAATGGCATCATAAGCATCCCCCACTAATGTTACTGCACCAACTTTATTAAGAGAAGCTTTTTTTCTTTTTTTTTTGTCTGCACAATCTTTACAATGTGCGTCACTGTCCTCCTAGGTTCAATGATGATATCAAGTTCATGATTGGACACAAACCCAACATCTTCTGGCAGGCAACATGGAGAGTCATCAGCCCAGTCATTATGCTTTTCATCTTGGTCTTTTACTTCATCACTAAAGTTTCTGAAAATATCTTTTATAAAGCCTGGAATCCTGAATCGGTAAACATTTTTTTATTTTGAAATGATCTCCCTAGAATTATGATTGTGGGTTTTTGGCTTATTTTTAAAACACTGTCATGTAGCACTGAAAATCTCTTTTTTTTCTATGTCTTTGCAGGATAATTTCCCTACACTTGAAGAAAAACCATATCCAGTCTGGATCTATGTGATCATCTTTATATTAGCAGGGATACCCAGTATTGCTGTGCCTTTTTTTGCTCTCTGGAATTTTTTAAAGGCAAAGAGGAGGGATAGGTCACAACCCGATAATATCTCTGACCAAATTCAAATGAACAACGAAAGCAAAAAATCCCTACACTAAAATTCTACAAAAATCCCAAATTTTCTCTTTTTTTCCCCAATAACAATAAAGTGATTACTTTGGGTTAACTGACACAATTTTAAAATAGGAGATTTACTGAACAGAAGTCCTTGTGTCCTCAGCCACCTGTGGCAGCACGTAAAGCTCTTACTTCTGAGCAATGACGAAGGAGACAATAAGAAGAGCTGGGAAAAAAAGTAACATAACAATCTGCTTTTGTAGGGGTGTTGCAAAAGACTGGTATTGATAATAACTATGATATTAAAAAAAATAATTTTAATATGATGTGAATGATAGACATATGATAGTATCTTGCAAATATTTGTTTACCTCTCCACCTCCCTACACTATTGATTTAAGTGGAATAAATCTAACATTATTTTTTTTAAAAAAGACAGAACGTAAAATAGACAAAGTTAAAGATTTATTTGAGTAATAGCATTAGTATTGTCTGTTTTTCAAATTTTCTATAAATATCACAATAATATCATCATTGGAAATTCTTTAGGCCACAATAATCATGTAGTGAAAACGTGATATCATGCCAAGCCTGTTTCCTGTTAACTCAAAGACTTCCACCACAGAATTTTATTCGTAAAAACAGTTCGCCATCCTTAAAATACCATAAACTATCTGCGACAAAACCCATTAAGTTTCCTATAAATCTGAGAGAGACTTTGCCGACATTTTGTTTTGTATTCTGTCTAATTACTGCAAAGAAATTAACAAAAGGCAAACGCAGGCTCTGAATATGAACCCGAAAAGATTTATATTCCAGGGCTGCAACGTCATACAATCCTTCTGTTGGGTTAAGACACTTCTAGTAACACTATAGATTAAACAATTAGATTTTGACACTGGGAGGAGGAACTAACCCAGAAGGAAACTGACTTTGAGCCATCTGTCCAGCTGGGGGCACTATTGTGGTGTGTTTGAGAAGTGTATTAAATATTGATAGATCAGCTGTATATTGTTATTTTTAATCCTGTAGTTTTTCCATATGCCTGTAATTTGTTAAATTAATTACACTACATGTGCTTTATGACTCTGCTGTGTTTTACAGTGAGGAATGACAGATTTCACTGATGGTGTCTGTATGAATATATGATAAAGAAGAGAAATTAGTAGATGGCATTTTGAATAGTGTTTTTGGTGACTAAGCCTGATATGGAACTACACACTACATGTTTTTTTTTCTAGTGTAAGGGATGTTTGGTAATTACAGCTGACTGAAATCATTTAGACTGTGTGCAGATAACAGTTATGTAAACTCTACCATGTAATGAATTAAAAAGGCATGTGTACAATCACTGTTTTTCTCCCTGGGCTCCTTATTTATTCTGCTTTGTGTTACAAGCAACCGTTATCGCCTCTGTTTTCAACATCATATCATGCCGCTTTACACAAGGGCTTTTTATTAAACACACAAACCAAATTGTTCCCACAGCTCCAAGAGCCAACAAAAAATAAGGCTGATAAAGCAAACGTCCCCCCTTCGTCTCCTGATACAAACAGGTAACAAGTCACCAGCTCCTCCCTTTCTCTTCAGACACACTGGACAAGGCAGACAAAAAATATTTTTCTTATGAAATATACTGAAATAACAAAAAAGACAAATAAGTGATGGAGACAGCTGGAAGTGCTGAGCAGACGCAGGATTTTGGAGCCAAGGACACCACTGAAAGGCCAAAATGGGACAACAAAGTTCAATACTTGCTTACCTGCATAGGTTTTGCTGTGGGACTTGGTAATGTGTGGAGATTTCCATATTTGTGTCAAATCTATGGTGGAGGTAAGAGCATTTCCTCTACCTTTTGTAATATTAACACAAAAAGCAAAATTGGACAGTCTCTCAAATATCTGGCTTTTCATTTGGTTTTCGGTGAGAAGAACCATTTTGCAGTCAGTAATACAAAATCTTTTTTGACAAAATGGGAAATGGCTTAAACGGCTCTTAAATGCTGTTTTTAAAAACTAAATTATTTCTTGATTTAATCATTTTCATTCCCTTAAGTTATGGAAATGCTAAAAGCTTTTATTACAACCTTCCTCTCCAGGATAATTGTCTTTCTAGTATCTCCTCACTATAAATAATCAGAGGCACATATAAACATGCACACTCACAGACAACACTTCTACCGCAAAGAGGCTAAATAACACAAAGGTAACACAAACTTTTAATCATCTTGAGTGATAATGTATTTCCAATTACTTCTTATTGTACACATTTGCAACTTATTGTTAATTACACCAAGGGACAAAGCTGACTAAAACTTAAACTTCACTCACACACACACTTTAAAAATGTTTGACTATCAACATGCCAACAAGTGAATTTGCTTCCTCTCCTTTTTTTGCCTTTGGTCCTTCGCTTTTTGCTACTAGAGTTCCTTAGATAATTTCGGTCTGCGTGTTTATTTTTCCAGTGAAGGTAAATCTAGAAACATGTCTGACTGGAGGGATTATAATATATTTCTTGGCTCCTACCAATGATTTAGGGCGAGATAGTACTTAAGTGATTATGTAACTATAGCAAAGTTGTATCTTCTTTATAACTATGACTGATCTACTTAAGACAATGCCTACTTTACAAACCGATGCTTAATGAACTGGTTAAAAAATGCTACAAAATGTTTTCACTGCTCCATACACTCATCTTACTCAAATAACAAGGGAGAACAGTTACATTATGATATGTCTGGTGCTAAGATCTATTGCTGGGAATGAATGAGACTGATAAAGTTGTGCGTTGATAATAAAATGTCCAGTAATCAGAAACTGAATGACCTTCAACTATGGAGGCCATGCCAAGGTTTAGTTTAAAGGAGAAGTCAATTGCTTAGTGAGAATTACATGTTTATGGTTTAATAGTCAGTTATCACAATAACTTTGGCCTTTAATGTCACTTACAACTCTGCTTTATTTCAAGGGGCGTTTCTGATTCCTTATGTTATTGCCCTGGTGTTTGAGGGACTTCCTCTGCTGCACATGGAACTGGCCATCGGACAGCGGCTCAGAATGGGCAGTGTCGGAGTATGGAACTCAATCTCCCCTTACCTGGGAGGTTTAGGTGAGAAGGTTTGCTATCTATGAACACTACTCAGAAAAGCAACATGCAAAAAAAAAAGGTTGGGGTGGAGGGGGCGTATTTACTAGTGAATAACGTCAATGTGTATTAACAGGTGTGGCTTCCTTGGTAGTATCCTTCCTAGTTGGTCTGTTCTACAACATGATTTTGGCCTGGATCCTCTGGTACTTCTTCCACTCCTTTCAAAGTCCACTTCCCTGGAGGGACTGCCCATTAAACTTGAATCATACTGGTGATTTTACATCATGATAATATAAATTAACAATAAATCTTGAATAGTAACAGACAGACAGTCCCATTAATTAATCATTATATGAATAATGTCTTTGATACAGGCTATATAACTGAATGTGACAAGAGCTCGCCAGTGAACTATTTTTGGTATCGTCAAACACTTAACATCACACCCAACATTGAGACCAGCGGGTCCCTGCAGTGGTGGCTTGTGCTGTGTCTCGCATCTGCTTGGTGCCTCGTGTACATCTGCTTCATACGTGGAATTGAGACAATTGGAAAGGTAAAATACCTGTTTGATGTAATACTAAAAATATGTTTTTGTTGCTTGTTATATCTTCCAGCCCAGATACCAGTAAACAACGGCAAAATATTGGAAAAATTAGAGTAATACTGGCTCTCCAAGTTAAAGAGACATGAATACGTAATGCATTATGCAAGCAGAAATACAGCTGCCTTACCAGCATTAGTCATGTCAGGCTGGAAGAGAGACACGCATCTCAATGCAGATCCCTGCAACATGCCCAAATTAAATTCCGGCTTCAACTTTCATCACTGGCAGAAATTCACCGTGTATACAAGTCACAAATCTAAATTTAACAGCTAAAAAATCTGTTGTCTCCAAAACAGCAGAATGACAATAACAGGGTCCAAAATCTACTTTTAATCATTATTATTTAACAGTTCATCAGTTTCAGTACAGCAGAAGTTCTTCTTCTTCTTACAGCTTTTTGGGTGTCATGCTTACAGTCTTGGGCATGTGCCAGAGTCTTTGCACACGGCACAAAATCTGCCCATATATAGTCTTTAGAGGGCGTTACCTACGCTAATAGGTGACTTACGATCAAGTGGGATTCAGCACTGAGCACATCTGGGTAAGAGCAGGATTGGGTGGTTTAGAACATTTGGTGCATCCAGAGTTGACTGTATTATGTTTTGTCTTACCAGAAAATTAAGAGTAAAATATAAGAGAAATTTAAGAGAATGTTGCTGCAATAATAATCATAGCAACAGCTGACAGCGAGAGTCAGTCAACAATTGTCAGACAATTCATATGTTGCATTTAATGCAAAACAAAATGTGGTCAATAATCTGTGTTGTAATGATAACAGTCTGTGGTAAAGTATGCCTGTTTTTAACAACCCAAAAATGACGGCTAAACTAATTTATATTACTTGCCAATCTAGATTTTTACGCACGTTTAGTGAGTGGCAGGTACTACATTTTGGCCCTGGACAATAAGGTCAACAAAAACAAAACTCACCAATGATACTGTTCAACATGTTTTTTCTAATGTATGACGCACTCTAGTAGCAGATACATTAAAGGCGATAAAGGGGGGGGTGATTGTTGTGTATTAATTTAACAAGTGACAGTAACTAAAGTTTAAAGTTTAACATTTGAGGCCCTTAAAAAGGCCTTACAAAACCACCTGCACATTAACATTTAGTTCTCATGAAGTTAAATTGGAGTGTTCATTCTGTTTGATGTGAAAGTGAAATATTTCATCAGCATCAAAACTTTTTCCAACAGGCTATTTACATCACAGCCACCTTTCCATATCTTGTTTTGACCATTTTCTTGGTCAGATCCTTGACTCTGTCCGGAGCCACAGATGGCCTAGTTTACCTCTTTACTCCAAATGTAAGTTTCACATTAGTTTTCTAATAAAATAATTTCATGATAAGATTTATTGAGTAAAACCTAATATCAAACTAACAAGAAATATTTTCATCACAGTGGGAAACCCTGAAAAATCCAAAGGTCTGGTTGGATGCTGCTACTCAAATCTTTTTCTCTCTGTCTTTGGCCTTTGGGGGACTTATTGCTTTTTCCAGTTATAATGCTCAGAAGTAAGAACTTTATGGACACATTTTCATTATGAAAGTAAGCATGATGCAGAAAATAAAAATGATGAACCTGAACCAATATTACATCTTTGCAGGAATAATTGTGAGAGAGACGCCCTAATTGTTGGATGTGTGAACAGTTTTACATCATTATATGCATCAATTCCTATTTTTGCCATTCTTGGATTTAAAGCGAATGAAAACTACAATGACTGCCAAAATTGGTACGTATCACATAGGTAATTATGGGATACCACAGAACAGTATATTCAGTGTGATAATTGCACAGTATTATTATAAGATGTGCAACTGACAATTATGTAATTACAAGTTGTCAGACCCCAAAGTGATGTGACTGCTGTGACTATACATGCCACTTTAATATGAATCAAAAATCCCACTTTCAACACTGTAACAGTTCGTTTTTTACTTAAATGACTTTTCAGTTTAAAAAAACCCAAATTTTCTATTGTCTTAGTTATTATTAAATAAACTTTCAGCCCTAGGTATAATTATTAGCAGTGATGCTTTTACCAGTAGTGTTAATTAATGAAATTTCTGTTGATCTTAGGAATATACTTACGTTGACAAATTCATTCAACATTGGGGATGAAAACATAACCCTTGAAAACTATGACGACTGGTTAAACTATCTCAACACAACCAATCCCAGCGAGGTTGAAAGCCTCGATCTAAAGACCTGCAACTTACAGACTTTCCTGGACCAGGTACAGTATCTCTCTTACTATTAAAGTAGTTTTGATTTTTAATTGTTTCCTCTATTAAGTTTTGTTTCGTGGTTGTGTATGAGATCACATATTACATCCTACCTGTAGAGCGCCTCTGGAACCGGACTAGCCTTCATTGTGTTCACTGAGGTGGTGATAAAAATGCCAGGCTCTCAGGTGTGGGCGGTGCTCTTCTTTGTCATGCTCTTCAGCCTGGGCCTGTCGTCCATGTTTGGAAATCTAGAAGGAGTCCTTACTCCTATGCTGGACCTGCACATGATTCCACCCTGGATTCCTAAGGAAATTTTCACAGGTAAAAGAAAGATCACATAACTTCATACAGTGTTTGCAATCATGGCATTTGGAGCACATTAGTTTGTGCTGTCACAGAATATTACAAACAAAATATCAAAATATGAAAACTTTCAAATATCCATAACTTTCTATACATAACAGTAATTATGGCTGCTTAAACAAAGTAACATGTAAATTAGAATTTCCGTCTTGAAGTTTTATGCCTCAACGGACCAGTCAAGTTTCAGTTACAGTTCACATTCACATTGTGCCAAATTTAAGGAGATTCCCTCAAGGCCTTTTTGGAGATATCGTGACAATCAGACAGACACAAGGTCACAGTGATGTTTGAACACCAAAGTCGAATCAGTTCAGCCTTGAGTCCAAGAGGACATTTGTGTCAAATCTGAAGAAATTCAATCAACCCATTCATGAGAATGGACAGACGACCTAGAAATATTATCAAGATGTGGAGAAATAAAAGCATACCTGCTGTTTCACACTAACTATGCCTTTCATATACAACAGCTTTGAGCTGCACCCTGTATTTCCCAATTCCTGTGTGAATTATATTTTAATGTGAAATTATGTCTTCATGTGTGAAACAAATAGTGTTGTAAGTATTCAAGGTAAAAATCCAAAATAAATTGTTTATATGTGCGAAAAACATGAACAGCTGCTGTAACATCTGCTATGTCAGCGCGTATGTTCTTGTAGGATGCAAACAGTATACTTTTCTTACAGATGTACACTGCCTTTCAAATTACTTTTGCACAAGTAGACAGTCGACAGGTGTCCACATTAGTTAATTGGACATATTAATTCTTATGGCATGAAGCTAAATCAATTTACAATGTTCTTTTTTTGCTTAAAGGTTTAATATGTCTCACCTCCTTCACTGCGGCCCTCATCTTTACTTTGGGCTCTGGAAACTACTGGCTGGGAATTTTCAACAGCTTCGTAGGCTCCATGCCTCTGCTCATCATTGCCTTCTTTGAGATCATCAGTGTGGTATATATCTATGGAATAAACAGGTGAAACTGTAATTAATTTCATTAGTACACTTGCGACATAAAAACATATTTGAATGATTTGGCAAAGGGTTTCCATTTGCCCGCAGGTTTAATGACGACATTGAATGGATGACGGGTCGCAGACCAAACATCTACTGGCAGGCCACTTGGCGCTTTATCAGTCCTTTCATGCTTCTGGTTGTTTTTGTGGCATATGTTGTAGTCGAGGCTGAAAAACGACCAACATACAACGCCTGGAACCCAGATTATGTGAGAAAGATTTTATGGTTGCTCTACAACACCACCCTGTAGAATTTGTTAAATGATGAAAAAAAAGACATTGACTTTCCACTCCATTACCCCTACAGGTGCACTTCCCCCTCGCTGATGTTCAACACTATCCTGAATGGGTTTATGTTATCTGTGTGCTCTTATCTGTCCTTCCTGTTGTATCCATTCCTCTTGTAGCTCTCTACAAATTTGTTGGCTTCCTGAAGAAGTACATCATGAGCAGACACAATCAAAATCCATATGCAAATGAATTCTGTAATGGAGAACTGTAAAGGAAAGCTTCTTTATCTGAATGGTGGTAAGGACTACCATGTAAAATATTTTGTCATTTAATAACAGTTTCTACTGATTATTTTCATACTTCTTTTTTGTACAGTATGGTATTGTAAGCTTCTAACTACATAACATAATTCAAATGACATCATCACTAGAATAACATATTGGCAGTAGCAGCTGTAATTTCAGTATATCTGCTAAATTAAAACACATTTTTTTCTTAATATACACAAGTGTATTTATATTGGTAAAGGAAATGCAACACTGTCTACCACTAGATCAAATCAATGCAGGATAATATCCCTCTGAAATATATTAACAACAGTGTACCAAGGTTTGTGTTAATATTTGATTAAAGGAAGACAACAGTTAATTTCCTGTGTTGATGTTTTGAATGGGAAGAAATGGAGAGTGATGGATAACCTTTCTGAATGGTTTGGGACAAGCACATTATTAATTCTTCCAAATAAAAAATTCAGCATGACGTTTGGCGCAAATGTGTACAAACAATGCTAAATTAGCTGTAGCAATCTCGTGGTTGTATGTTCAATTAAGATCATCTGTGTAATTTTTAATATAGTGCTGCAGGGATGACATGTTATTTTCTAGGCTGATGGGAAAGTTAGCAACGGCCTGGTTCTCTAGTCAAAAAGCCAATGGAATTTTTCCACTAGACTTTGGATTATAGAAGCTCTGTGGCAAACAAATGTTGAAAGGGCATCAACCTGCTTTTGTTCAGCTAAAAATCTTCATAAATAAACACCCTTTCAGAATTTTTGAAGCGCAAAATTCAATCGCCAGGAGTAAAAAGCGAACATTAGGTGCCACCACAACGAGGAGGTTAAGTCATGTTCTGTAGTTACATTTAGCCATTTCAGAATCAAAATCAGAAAAACTTTATTAACCCTCCGGGGGATATTTTGGTTCGTTACAGTCGCTCTGATGCAACATTTGTTAACAACCACCTTTTTTAACACATAAGCTTCAAAATTCACATGTTGTATGACAAGATGGAAAAATCTCGTAAGCTTAAGTTAACCACAGACCTTATTTCAGGCATCTAACCAAAAAAACCATTCAAAATGTATTCTGACTTTAAGGTAGGGGAACTAGGAGTGCTAAAATGTGAATTTATTTCAAGGTTTTACGACTCGTTCCTGCACCAGTCTTTATTATGCATCATCTTGTAAATCGCATTCTAATCAGACTAGAGAACATCTTTTGTTATGTAATGTATTATAGTTATCTGCTTTCTGCCCTCTGTCACCTGCAAGTGTGAGGAGTGATGTAGTGTTGCATGATGGTGTTCTTTATGTAACTTATTTTGCATGTCAACAGAGCATGTGGGTGTATTAGAGTAGTAGGACTGTGCTTGTGTGCGTGAGGGTGCATGCATACGCTCACTGACCATGCGCATGTGTGTATTTTAGAGCCATACGAGTTACACAGTTATCCTTTTTTGTGGTGTGGGTGGACAGTGATATTGTCCCCCCGGTGTCACGTGCTTTGGAATATGCTGGCTGCCTTTGTTGTCCCTCTGCCTGTTCTGCTTTTCTGGCACTTTCATACAATGGTGCACTTGAACACTGTGATGTTATTAAGCCTTTCAAACTACTACAGCTTGAATTCCAGCTCTCAGGAAAGACTAGCATCCCAATGTAGGATACATGGCACAAGATACACCACTGAGGAACAACAGCAAGGATTGAGTGTAACAGCAGAACAAAGGTAATGTCTGAACCTGCTTTCACTTATGAGCGCTTTCATTTTTTTCAGTTTAAGACTGCATTTATACAGCTATGCAAGGTGTGATGCTAATGCTATTGCTACTGTGAAATCTTACTGTTTGTCATTATTTTTCCAGGTTTTTTAAAATTCTGATTCAAAAATTGCACTTGTTGATCCATTGCAGCCATTATTTTTGTCTCTTGTATGTTTGAAAAAAAAAAATGAAATGAGTGATGTGAAGGACATTAGATGTACTTAATGATGATAATACCGTTGCAAACACGCCTAAGAGGTTACAACTGGTTACTTAGTTTAAAAGGACATTGTGTTTCAACTTTTGTTGCATAAAGTTGTTGTTAGTAAAAGTAAAGTGTATATTTAATTAGTGACTACAATACAGACACATGTTGATTTTTGGTGCTGTTTATAGAATTGCTTTCAATTACGTAAATAAGTAAATAACCAGTAATCCTAGACGTTGTAGCCATCAACAGTAAAGTGGTGTGTTTCAAAGCCTCCAAGTGATGCTGTGACCTACAGTTATCAAACACCGTACTAACAACAATGGGACAAGAGTGCGACAAGTTCAACAGCTTTTTGACCTGTGATCCTATACTAGGCAATGTCCCAGCGAGCAGATGCCTCCCAGTGTGGCGGGGTTGTGGTTGAGTTTGAGTCCGATGACATCAGGGATGCCAGAGCTAACAAAGCTAGGAGTATACCAGGTGAACTCAGCTTTAAATCCAGCTGGATTTGTGCAAATTTGTAACATATAAAACGTGTGCTTATTCAATTTTCATGCATCTCCTCGTGAAGGTTCAGCTCTTATCTACCTCAAGGGTCCCAAGTTTCTCATCTATGTCAGTGGAGCGTTGTCAATGTGGGTAAGAATCATTTCGTGAAGAAACAGATTCCTGGAGAAATAGATAAGACATTCACATTTAAATAACTGCAAGGTAATCTTCACTGTGTAAACTGTGTCACAGCGCCTTGCAAAAAATAATGATGCCCTTTTATGTTGTTTTAAACAGGGCGACCGCATGTGGCACTTTGCAATTTCTGTGTTCCTGATAGAGCTGTACGGCCGTAACCTGCTGTTGACTGCGGTGTTTGGGTTGGTAGTGGCTGGGTCAGTGCTCCTGCTAGGGGCTTTGATTGGAGACTGGGTTGATCGCAATCCCAGGAATAAAGGTATGCAACAATTTCAAACCTGCTATCATAGAACAGTGATACAGATCAGTATATCTAAATCACGGGCCCAGAAGTCTGGTGGTTTTGTGTCTCATCGGGTGTTGAATTACATTTCACCCCATGTCTCAAGTGTAAATCAGTGCCTGATTTGATAGCTTGACTTAACACCAGCAGGACTTGAGGCACACGGCTCACATCTGTCAAGGCTAGCATTCAGTTTCTACAGAATACAGAATATATCATCTATGTTGCGATACTCTAAAACAGTTTTTTTGTCCCCTCTTCTAGTTGCACATGCATCTCTTTTCATTCAGAACATCTCAGTGACAGTGTGTAGCATTGTGCTCATGTTGGTGTTCTCCTATAAGCAAAGGATTGAACAGATCTGGGATGGATGGCTTACTGTGAGTAGACTCAAACATGCATATTTGACTAATTACATTTCACAACGTGATAACATGTTGATCTGCAAACAGAATACTCACCATGATTATTACACGGAGGAGTTATTGCTGCTGTTGTTGTTCCCTCTGTCCTGTGTCCCTGTTGTCTCTGCTTCTGAGCTTGTGGCTACTCTGTGCTGTCATAGTAACATGTTGCATCGCAAAACTCACACAAGGTGGTTTGTTATACGGTGGTGATCGTCCTGGCAGATGTGGCAAACCTTGCAAGCACAGCACTGACCATTGCCATTCAGAGGGACTGGATTGTGGTTATCACGGGCTACAACCGAGGTCACCTTGCTGGTGAGGGGATTCATTCTCATATTTGTTTATCCTGCACGGGTTGTGCAGGATAAACACTTGAATTACAGAGATTTTCGGGTGTTGGTCTGTTTTCTGCTCTTGCTAACAGTCCTCCAGTGGAAGCACATTAACCTCTGTGTCTTTGATCCCAACAAAAGGAATGAATGCGACCATGAGGCGGATAGATCAGGTGACTAACATCCTGGCCCCACTAGCAGTGGGACAGGTCATGACCCTGGCCTCCAATGTAGTTGGCTGTGGCTTTATCCTGGGCTGGAACCTCGTCTCTCTCATTGTGGAGTTTTTCTTCTTGTCACGGGTGTACCGCATCGTTCCTGCTCTCTCAGTCAAACCACCAGCGGTGGAGGAGGATCAGGTGTATCTGCAGAGGGTGGAGAGGAGAATATCACAAGGTATGGACTTTTTTCATTTGTTAGTTTGTTCAAGGCAAATATTTTTTCAAGATTTCCAGCACCCTATGTATCCCTAGATTTTAACATGAAAATATGATGAGATTTACCAAAAATGTGCATTAAGGCCATCATAAAGTCCTATATTATGCTAAGTGGCCTTTTAGATATGAAAAAAAAAAAGTAATAATACCAATAAGATTTAGGGCTGTGCATTAGGCTAAAATACATTAAAAATGCTTGCTTGTAGTTAACAAAGTGACCCAACAATGAGACCTAAAACCTGTCAATCATTTAAAATTTCAGCACTTCTGGTTGCCTCATCTTAAAGTCAGTAGTTTTTTTTCACTTGGGCTTTGGCTTGATGCCTCAAATAAGGTCTTTGTCCATACAAGTTTAACAGACTTTCACGTTTTGTTCTCCAACATCAAATATGTTGATAAATACCCCACTCATTAATTTTTAAGCTTTTATGCGTCTAAAAGATGGCTGCTAATAACAGTATTGTTGTAGTGATGACGTTAGTCATGCAACTGTGGTGTAGTTAATTTATAGCTTAATATTAGCTTAAAAAAAAACAAAACATTAAAGTGTTGTATTGTGAAAAACATGCAAGTGTAGGACACAAGTATCATAAACTTTAATTTGCTCCAGAGCTTATATCCTACAATAATCAAAAAAACCCAATGTGAAGATCCCATTGACTTTTTGATGAGGGAACCAGGGCTACGCTAACAGAAAATCATGATCCCTGGCACACTGTATGTAGAAACAACACACAGTATGTACTATTAACTGCAGGTGATAAAGCAATACCTGGAACCACTATTATTGCACTACAGCATACATTAAAATTATTCAGCATCTATGACCACTCAATTCTAAAAGTTCGATCAACTCAAATTTGAACTTTTAAATTCAATTTGGATGTGGAAAACTATGCTTCTATGGCGGAAGATGTCATAGAGGGCACTGATATAGTGAGATTTGTGCCATTAAATTTTTAAATGGCTTAAGGGAAACAAAGGTTGAAAAATAGACCAGTTCAAACTAAACTTGGAACACTTTGCAATATGTAGAAATGACAAATAAATATCATTTAATAATTTTGACCTTACATTCCCCAGATTGGATCTTAATGTGTGCTGTAAATGCATTAATTTCGTTCTGTACAATAACAGGTAATCACATTAAAGGGGCTAAAGGCATAATAAAGTAAAAGTTATGAAGCTCTAAAGCTTCATTGAAGAAGCACACTTTATTTGAAGACATAATCTTCAGTTCATGTACAGCACCCGACTGCCAGAGTTCACATGGTCTACATTTGCAGCCCATGAAGTGTAGCTGGTCTGTATTTGACAGATGATGTGCACGTGATGGAGCAGAAATGGTGCAGAATACGAATAGGACCTTTAAAACTGATGAACACAAGTGATGGATGACATTCCTTTTTCTCATCAGGCGAAGGTAATGTTGCACAACCTCAACCTCTGACCGAAGGTAACTGCAACACAAGCCTGCACCTAAAAGAAATCACCAACCTGCCGCTGTGTTTCCGGAGGTTTCGCTGGCTGGTAAGCACCTGCAAGGACGGCTGGAGGGCCTACTATCGCCAGCCTGTCTTCCTGGCAGGAATGGGCCTGGCTTTCCTCTACACCACTGTGCTGGGCTTTGACTGCATCACCACTGGGTATGCCTACACTCAGGGCATAAGCGGCTCTCTCCTTAGTCTGCTGATGGGTGTATCGGCTATCACAGGGCTGATGGGCACTGTGATGTTCACTAGACTACGGAAGAGCTATGGCCTGGTTAACACAGGCATCATCTCAAGCTGCCTCCACCTAGGCTGCTTGCTGCTCTGTGTGTGCTCTGTGTTTGCCCCTGGCAGCCCTATGGATCTTAGCTTGCTGATGCCCTACATTACCTCCAATTCCTCCACTGAGCTTGGAGGTATGGCAAGCCAAAGGCAAAAACACACTTATCCTCTGAGGGGAGGCAGCAATCAGCCGCTGCTACCCGACCGCTCCTCCATCCACTGGACCAACAACACTGTGCTCTTTGACAACGTGCCCTCTGACACAGCGCCAGAATCGTACATCTCCATCATCCTCCTGTTCTTGGGTGTCATCACAGCACGCATTGGTGAGTAGGACATCCACAAGTGACTAGTTTTAATGGACTCCAAAATTTAAAATTAATAGAGTCCATGTACAATACATGGGAATACTGTCAACTGTAGAGCTTTGCCCATACATTGGTATGGTGGATACTACCAGCCAGTACAAAGAACCCCAGTAATGAGTCCTAAAACTCAGAAAGATGTTGCATTTTAGCACCTCCGCTTCCCTAATTGGTCTTAAAAAAGGTCTGTGGTTAACACAAGCTTAAGAGACTTTCACATTTTGTTCTACGACATAAAATATGTCAGTAAATACCCCACTCACAAACTTTGAAGCTCTTATATGTCTTACAGAGACAGTTGCTAACAAGTGGCTAAATGAGACAACAGAAGGTCATCAGGCCCAACCGTGTCAAACGTGGCTCTGTAGCCTCGTAGCTGTGGCGACGCAAACATAGTGTAGTTTGTTTTAGCCACGCAAGAGCTTTTTACTTTGTGAAAATTATCCTGCTGAATAAAATATGTATCATAGGATTTGTTCATCACAGATCGTCATGGGTCATCCCTGTGGCACTCTGTTGGCTTATCATGAATATATTGGTACCTGTGTTGGGCAATGACAAACTGCACTACAAAAATCAGGATCGCCACAAATATTTATGGACAAAATTTCCAAACTTTTCTATGACTTTTGAGGATTAAAGTTTTGGGGTTTTTTTTCTTGCCCCACTTGCCAAGCGTGTTCATACATAATTTCAAAATAGTAGACAAAACCTGTGTTAACTATGTTTGGTCAACAGCTACAAAGAATTAATCGCCTGTTATGTCATATTACATGGAAGGTTATCCACAGAAGTTTACTGCAACAATTTCATAAAACACAACAAAGTTCCATGACTTTTCCAAAACTTTCAATGATTTTGACCAATTCCATGGTTTTTCCAGGCCTGGCAAATATGCTAGTTAGTAAGTGATCCTTATAAAATGTCTTTTTCTGCACAAGATAAATCCTTACTATACAAAGGGCTCTTGTTAATTATTTCCATTAATTTAATAATTGTGTTAAGAGCTAAATAAATGCAGTCATTATATCTATTTCAGGTCCAGTTTTTAACCTCTATGGCATCTGTGTTTTTAGGTCTCTGGTCCTTCGACTTGACGGTGACCCAGCTCCTGCAGGAGAACATCTGTGAGTCAGAGAGAGGTGTGGTAAACGGGGTGCAAAGCTCTATGAATTATCTGATGGATCTGCTTCACTTCATAATGGTGATCTCCGCTCCACAGCCACAGCACTTTGGCATCCTAGTTATCATTTCTGTCTTATTCATCACCACCGGGCACACTATGTACTTCCTGTATGCACACAAAGCCAAGAGAAAACGCCGCCTCGACACATAAGGAGCAGACATGGCCCACACATCCAGGCATGAGATGCTTCCCAGCACTGACACCACTCTGCACCTGTGAAATGAATGTCTCCCTCCTGTTCCTACAGCAATCTTATTGCAACACTCCACTCCTGACTTCGCCATTCATTTCAGCACAACACAGCAAGTGCCTGTCCCACCTCGGTTGCTTTCTTCCTGCAGGGCCATGTGCCACAGCAGCAAACAAGAACTCAGGTGACATAGAGTGGGAGACACGCTCTCCCTTCGTGTACATACGTTGAGGTGGCTACAATAACTGCAGCAATGGCACCTCCAGGGTAAATGTCCTAATCTAATAAACAACAGGACACAAAGGTAGCGGCTAAGGCACCAGCACATGCCTTTGCACACCCTGTAGGATTACTGCAAGACTTTCATCAAACAAGCCTGTTAACTTACATAGCTTTTTGGATGGGAGGGTGGATGGATGGAGAGCTTTTTCTAACCTTCACTCAGTAAAGAACTGGTGTTGTGAGGAAAACTTAACAGTGACACATGATGACGCAAACACACAGTACTTCTACAAGTGGCATCGATGTTACTGATCCGTCCACTTGGAAATATTCCAGGATGTCCATAAAGGAACATAAAGGGAACTTGATGTGAGATTGTTTGATTAGAGAAAAAAAAATCAGAAAGGCAGCCCCCCCTTTTAATGGACAGACGTGGAAGGACAAAGTATTTCCTTCCCCTGGTTTGTTTCTCTGTGGATGAATCAAGCAAACATTTGCCTTTCTTTTTATGCATGTAAACCTGGCTTATAGATTACAACAACTAAAAAATATCACATCACGTCATGTACTTTAGTCAAACTTTAATACAAACTATTTTATTCTAACTGCTTGTGTATTTAGACAAATAAAAATAGTTTCCAAACTTTCTTTCCTTCCCATATAAAGAGTGATATTAATAGATTAATAGAAACCAAAGAGGAAAGCAATCTTCATTTTGTGACATGTTTGAAATCAGTGATAGCTATATGTTGACAGCAAATGTTGATCACTGCTATTGGCAGTGTTGTATTACATTTTGCTTTACTCTTTTGTAGTTCTGATGAACTAAACATTACCTTACCTCAACTAAGAACACTGTTGGGAATATGACTTGGGAATTACTCTCAGCTACTGTATGTTTTCATATCTCCTTCATGTACAGTGAAAATAACATCAAAGTTTAACCTTTTGTCATACAACCAGCAACACATCTCAATATATTTGTATAATTTTCCTGTGAAATTTCTGTATTGTATGTTGTCCTTATTTTTCAGACTGATAATTATGATAATAAAGAGGACTGAATATCTCTGGCCTCAAGTCTTCTGACCAGAATAATCAACAAATATATGTAATGTACAATACAGTGCTGCACGTTACAATAATGACTGGTTCCCAACCTGGGGGTTCTGACCCCCACTAGGGGTTGCCTAAGCTTCATAGGGGGTCATGAGGCTCTCTTCATTTTAACATGAAGTAAGAAAACTTTTTTGAAAAAAAAAAAACAACAACCAAAAACAGTAATGGCCTTTCTCCACATGGAGTTTTTCTTCTGCAGACAAGCAGTGGTGGGCGATGGGAAGCACTTTATAAAAGAAATCTCCCAGCATTTGTTGTGACAGTAGCTAAAGGGGGGCAGCAAGTGCTCAGACAGGCTGCACAAAAAGGCGGAGTGCTCAGAAAAAAGACGCCAGGTGAAGCGTTTTTTCTTTAGGTGGCCGTAGGCAGCCTCAGTTTCCCGCTCTTCATAAGTAACAATTGAAAAAAGACCCCGTTGCTGAGAAAAAATAATAGATGGACACAAGCACAAAGCCTATATCTCAGCATTTGAATAATATCTTTTAAGAAAACTAAATGAAGTTATTACTTCTACAGTTTAGATTATAATTTAAGATATAAGCTGGAAAAAAGGCACAGTGATGACCTGAACAAAAGCTATAGTCACAGAGCCTTCACTCTCAGCAAAACAGCCTCATCCTTCATGAAAAAAGTGTGAAGTCAAACAACCAAGTTTTTAAAAATATCAGGAAAACTCATCTGTGATGCAATATTCACCTGAAATCTCAGCAAAATTCATCCAATTTGCACATTTTACACAAACTTTCTGCCATAATTGCTCACTTTTTGGGTTAATTGTACAATTTATCAGTTGTTCTGTGCTGTTATTGTTATGCATCGTATATTCTACAAAATACCCGTGAAAAACACTTAGTCACTTAGTCCGATATCAATGATAGAAAAGGGGTCCCGTAAGTAAAAAGGTTGGGACCTACTGCATTAGATGAACTCCTACTAAGTCATCTTAATTCTCGACGCTGCAAAATTTCATTCAGGACTTTGTGAATCCATATGGCGCTATTCACAGCCTGACACTTGAATAAAGTCACAAATTCACCTTCAGAAGCTAATGCTAGTGCTGGAATCATTCCAATAAAACAGACAGCCACATGGTTTCACACTCTGCATATTTGATGTATACACTTCCACAACCCTGAGCACCCAAGGGTTGTCAGAGATTTTGCTGACAACCTTCTTTAATAGTCCCTGAACATGCAGTCCAGCTACCAAAGAGCGTATATAATCTGAGATAAGACCACAGGTGGATTTAATCCATTATCAATCAGAATTAAAATGGAGCAGCCACAAAACTATGGTTGCTGGCAGAAATAATGAATAATAGGGGAGATTGTAAAAGGAACACTTTTAAGGATAAAATATAAAACACTATAAGTGCTGAGGGCATAAATATGCCATATCCAGGGAAAGTAGACATAATGTAAATGTAATGGCTTTTTGGAGCCAGCAGAGGTCAATGTCACATTAAATGGTCATTACCATACCAGTATGCCTGAGTTAATCCTCAGATTTTCTAACAAATTGTCAGCGAAATCCAAGAGTCATAATGATACTGATGACGACCACCATCCAATGAAGGTGGGCAGAATAATGGAAACACCAGAGGGAAAGCATAAACAGTTGAAGACTATGGAAATCCAGTCATCAAACTAGATATTCTCATCACCATGATGTCACTTTATCGTAATTGAATTTTCAGTATCTAGATATACCAGTAGCATTGGACACTAATAACAAACATGAGTACGCGCAAGAAGGCAAGAACCTGTAAGTGCAATACTGCCACGATGCAAACCAAAAGTTACAATATCTACCTCCAGAAGTGTCAGCAGCACTCTACATCTGAGTCTGTATGGCTAATGTAAGCCTCTCATGTTATGATATCTTATTTCCATTAGGGGTGAGCGATATGACCCCAAAATGATATAAAATATTTTAGGGTATTTTTGCAATAACAATTTTCTGGATGATATGACAAAATACGGAAAGACATTCTACATACATACACTATACATTACAAATTATAAATAGTGGAACAAAATAAAATCAACCACAGATTACACATCTAAACAGTTGCCAAATACTAACCAAACTAGTGGCAATTTTGCTTTCAGCCACGGTTGCTGTTGCCATGCATAACAGTATGACATCAATATGCCAACAAGTCACAAGTACTGCTTTTATCATGATAAGAATTCTTCTCATATAAAAATAATAAAGGAATTAACATTACTGACACCCCTAAAGTCCATTTCATGATAATGATAACAACTGCCAGCATCTGTAACTATCATTAATCCCTATCCTGTTGCAGTCCTAACACTAAAGTAGGGTTATAATGCTTTCATGCAATCACTGGCTGTGTTTAGTTACCTTGGTAATGAACAGGAGCCATGAGTAGGATGGTATAGGCAACTTGCCAGGAAGAACTGTTGTTGGAGTGGGAGGCTCCTTTACTGGAAGCAGTACACACCACTGCAGACGTGATGAATATCGATCTTGAAAATGAATTGGTACAGTTCAGCAGTCAATTCTTTTTTGCCCTGTGCAACTTTGCAGGGATCTGGGTTCTGTGTTGCACTCTTTGTCAAACTCAGGTGACAAGCCAGAAGTTCCCAATTTAGGACACAGTGATGCTAACTAAGTCTTTAGAGGAATGATCAATGACAAATACAAAAATCTGAAAAGGTGTTGCCAGAATTACTTGGCATGAAAACAATGTCAAAACTACATATTTGTACATAAATATTCATCACAGAATAAGCAACTTGAATTTATTTCTGCATGATGTGACTGGCAGGGTAATATTTGTGACTAAGGACACTTTCTTAACCCTATTCTCAATTAGATATTTATGATAACACATTCCATACCTTTTCCAAATTTACCGTACATCATTTACTGATGCCATGCAATGTAGACATCTTTTTGAAACAGGGTGTGTATGACAGCTATCAGGCTATTTATCTATTTACTTATTTTATTTCTATTCATTTTTCATAACTCTCTCATCATCACCTACCTATTACCCATTTGCAATATATGTATTATTTTTATTATTCTTATTATTATGATTAGTATTTCTTTCATATTTCAGATCAAACTGATTTCCTATACAACAGTTGGTGATTATGTTAATTTAAGTGACAGTAACAACAAAAAATTAACATTAGAATTATCGTTATTTGGTTTGCTACGTTTTATATACAGCATATATACCTTTTCAGGTTCTGTATGGTATTTCCTTTTTCTGTCCTTGTGCTCCTGTGTGTGTATTTTTATATATTTATATATTTGTTTTGGGGTTTTTTATACCAGTAAAGTCTCCACTGTTTTAAAACGGTTAAAACAAACGAACTAACTAACTAACTAATGGGGCTTCCCTAATTTGAATCCTAAAAGTAATATCAAGGCTTTGCATCAGCTCAACGGCCCCACCGTATGGTAGAAGCACGAATACAAAACAAATACAAATACAATTTTTAAGGATTAAAAGCAAGAAAAGGGGTATTTTCTAGGTATAGGCATATTATCTCATAAACAGAGCATGTTTGTGTCTGTAGCTGGGGTGTACCTCTTGGTAGCTTTTTCATCAGTGTCAGCTGTCCAGGAGTTTCGCATAACATTATCGGCATTTCTACCACTAATTTCTGCTACGTAGGTAATTTATAGCTCAGAGAATCACAGCAAAACATCTTCTCGACTAACAGTAACTTTCCACGTAATGCTAACGTTAGCCAAACATTGCTGTGAGACATGACCGTGGATAAACCGAACTAGCTTTCAGTCGCAAAGCTAACGCTCTCACAAAAAGACAACAAAAAAGTTTTTTTCGTGATTTGCCAAAGTTTTGTAAACACGTACCGGTTCCTCAAATACTCATTTATCCGTGCTTGAGACGATAACCCGTGGGCTGAACTTAATATTTCACGCTTTTACCAAAATTTAGCTTTCTTGATCAAACACAGAATGGTAACCGGAAGTGACAGGCGTTCTTCGCCTTTCGTCGGGGGTTGGCACAATTCAGGTGCATGATGTTACCAAAATAATAGATCTCCCGAAACAACCTAGGCTACCTATTATGCCAATAAGAATATGTCACATCATGCAATTAAAAAGAGTCCCAATATTGGCTTTAGAAAATGTATTTAAATACTTTTTCATAGTGTAAAGGACTTTTCTTTTTTTTTTTTAAATTACAGCTGGATGGAGAAATCCTTGAAGAATTTACATAGAAAAGTCAGAAAACAACGGTGTTTTTAATACACCTGCTTTTTATTTATTTATTTTTTTAATTTTTTATCCTAGTAACAAATAATATCTCTGAGGTTAAAGGAGTAAACTGTGTCAGAGGATTAAAAGAAGTGAGATCCCAGATCTATCCAAAATCTTTTGGATATTTCACATTCAAAAATAAAGATGAGAAATAGTCTCTATATTATGTTGACAAAGGGAAGTGTCAATGTCTGTAAACTTTGCAATAAGACAATTAGCAAGGTATATTTTATGTAAACTTGAGATATTCTTCTTTTGCATTATTTGAGATACGATACTTATAAGGTAAAGACAAGTCCTTTTCCAGTTTATGTTCTCAATTTTTGACCACCAAAAAAACTTGCCACTGGGTATAGTTTTATTACATCTTTGGAAAGATCAGTGAATATGTTTGTTGTTTAATTGTATTTGTTTGCTTAATTTCGTCCAACTTCAGTAAAGGCTTTGTTATATCAGTCTCACCGAAAGTTAGGACCTGCTTTTTTTCAGTGTGTCTTTTCAGTTATGGCTTACTACCTCAAAAGAAACAGACATTCGGCCCTTACACAGATGTGAAGGAGACAGTATGCAGGGTTGGAAATTAACTTTTTTGTCCATTTGGCAGTGTGGCTGATGGATTATAACATCTACCAGCCAGCAAGCGTCAAGCGGCAGGTGGATGGTGCTGATTTCTAACCCCGCAGTATGCCGTTGTTATGGTTGTTTAGGTCACTCTTACTTTGACTCCTCCATGTCTGAAAGGACACCAACAGGGATCACATATCTCTTGTGTGTAATTCTGATCTGTGCTTGAAAATACAGAAATACAGAAAGCATTCATACACTATGTGGGGATGTTTTCTGTTTCTGTTTTGTGGTTCTTTCAGATTGTGCAGCTGTGTAATTGCTGTACTTGACAGAGTGTTATTTTGGGAAAGGGTATACTGTAACAAGCTTAACAGAGTTTCATCACTTTCTCCATGTTTTGCAGTGCCGCAGGCCTACAGTAACAGTGTACCTCCTGTGGTTGTCATGGTAGTCCCTGGTTAAAGACAGCGAGCTCGCTAACAAGTCTGACTTTAGGCATTCTCACTTTGCAATTCATTTACTTGAGAAACTGGGTCAGTGGTAGCAGCACATTAAAGCTGGGTTGTCCTCCTGGCTTTGTCTCACTGAGGAACGTTCACTCGTAAGGAGCAGGAAGGAAGACAAGGTTGTTTTTAGACATTCAAGGCCAACAATTTCCTTAGTTACCCTCCCATAGTGAAATAGTATAGAATGACCTACTGCTTAAAGACAGGGACATAATAGTGGCTGGGTTAACCATCTGAAAAAAAAAAACAGTTTTGCATAAATAAGGATTATTTTAAGAGCACTTGCTTATTTTATGAAGACCTCAGCAAATGATAAGTTTGTCAGTGCATTCTGAATATAAAGACCCCAGCGTTAATGAACAAGTGCCAATAAAGCATTGAGGGATGTAATAATTTAACTGAAGTTATGCAGAAATCCACATTTAAAGACATATATATGAGGGCAATGGGCATCTTCCCCATCAGTTACTTTGAAAGAACAAAAGAGCATAGTGAAATTATGGGTCTCAACCTCATATGAAAGAGAAACACCACCTAAAGATGGGGACCTTTTCTCATTCTGCAGTTTGCTATGTCAGCACTTTGGAGCAGCAGCACAATTGAATGGCTTTGGAAGGACCGGGTGAAGCATCACACTGCTGACAGAAGGGAAAAAGATATAACGCTAATAGATAAAGTGTTCATAGAAAGGATTAATGTCCTTGCTTTACCTTTGTCAATACACGTAGGATCATGCTGGTGCTTCTCTAACTACTTTAAACAACTGACAAGCTTTATTTAATTAGCAAGTCTTTGGCAAGTCTGTGATCTTTAATAAAAGCAGACAGTTTGTGCTCATAGAACGCAAGATACAACATTATGGGGACAGCTCGAATTAAGTTTTTTCTCAAGCATGGTCCAAAAGTAAGTCATGGGTCCATTCTGAATAGACCACAAGTGACCGGGGAACAGGTCAAGTGTGAATTTACAACACAGAGCTGTTTGCTGCTATAGAGTGACTTTTTTTTTTTTTTTGTAATTTGAGTACAGTAACTTCTTTATTGCTCTGTTATGGGTGTTATTTGGCCTACTAACATGCTGTGCCTTTGCAGTATTTTTGTCATTTGTCTTACAGCAATATTATGCACTTTTTTGGTTGCAATGTCATTTATTTACTAAGTTTTAAGTAACTGCACTTTATTCTTGCCATTTTATATTATTTCATTGTCATCTAAAAATTGACAAATTTTTCTCATGTGTGGACCTTATACTAATGAGGAGAAATCTGGACCCCATTACTGGACCAGCTGGGAACCAGTGCTCTAGAGCACCACTAGAGAATAACTCCATGGTATACTTTTAAGGCTTTTCTCTAGCATATTCAGGAAAAAAATATGGTATTAGGGTCACAACTAAGCTTACAGTTTGTGTATCAGTTCAGAGATTCTCAACCAGGGGTCTGAGGACACCACATAGGTGACTCATTTTAAGCTATCAAAAACACAATGATTATTAGTATTAGGTGATTATTAAAAACATAGATTTTATTACATTTCTGTCACTACATCCCTATCAATCCTTTACACTGGACCTTAAGCCCTAAATCTAGTCAATAAATCTGAAGAAGTTAAAAAAAACAAACATTTTTATTCAATATAAATATTCGGTTTAAATCTGATTTAAATCATTTACCAAAATTGACATTTGTTTGCATTTACTTGATAAGCTGCTTAATGTATTGTGTTAATTTAGACTGAAAACAGAGCAGTTGAGTATCAGTTTAGTACTGACTGACCTGTGTACCCGAATGACCTTAAACCCCCACATACGTAATAGGTTACATCTCCACCCTAACAAGTGTTTGACCTTCCAGTGTAATGTACCCTGCCCATTCCTGACTCTCTCCTGCTTTCGGGAGATTTTGAAACTTCCTTTTTGGGGCTTTCTGGCTCACCAGATGTTTCCTGACCACGCCATATTCCTAACTCACTCCCCTCCCCAGTGGTGAAAAGAAAGGGAAGGACAGAGAGGGAGAATCTGTCATTCACTCTGAGTAAAGCCAAAGACAGAGAGATACCTGGAGTCCAACTGGTGGAGAGTTTTCTGCGCGTGCCTGTCCGCTAGTGCTGACCAAGGCATCGTGCGACCGGGATTTACTTTGGCTGCAGTGACAGAGGACTCTGCAACTCACCTGAACAGCAGACACACACACTACACTCATTTTTTAAGCTGCTCACCTCGTGAGCTCAAAGGCAGGAGTCCAGCTGTTTTACCTGGTGGACAGCCTGTAGTTGGTGAGGCGGCGATGTCGTGGGACTGTGGCCTGAGGTACATGTTCTCTGTGTCCCCTGCACTGCAGTCGGGGAACATGTGTATCCTGCATGACAAGGAGGACTTGTCCAGACTGGAGATGGTCCAGAGACTGGCAAAGGATGGTTGCCGCTTCCTGCAGAACCACAGCAAGGGCCCAGAGAGGACAAGCGAGGTGAGATACACAACAACACTGCTGCAGCTGTAACATTTACTTTTCTAATATATATGTACGTTTTATTTTAATAGTCATATTTATAAATAGACAGAAGTGCGAAGTACTGCACGTTTTGATGCACAATGAAAACATCAGTCAGTCCTCTTATCAGATTGTCCTCTTTATGTCATTACGAACACAATTAGCATACTTCACCCCTAAATGTTCAGTTAGAGAACATGAGTCCATCATACCCGGGGCTACACTGTGGTGTTTTATACTGCTTCCCTGTGAGCATTGTGCCTAAGCATCATTTCTTGCACTCCCTGCAGTGCTCCATCCATCAAACTGCTTTTAATTTGTTGTCTGTTTTTATTGGCCTCCGTACATTCTATAGTGTCTCTGCTTTCTCTGGAGGTGAATGTTGTCACTAAGATTCTGTCCAGACGACAAAAAGCTTTCTTCAATTAAATATACCAAAAAGACTGCTGCAAAAGAGACGCAAGACATATATGACATATAAAGAAGAATTTATATATTGTAGAGTGCAGTGTGTTCATATGCATAAAAATGTAAATCATAAATGCACTTTATCCATTAAATTTAACTTCAGCTACAGTGCCAATGTTATTACAGAAACTTAAAATACTTTTAGAATCCAAACTGTCTGTATCACTATGGCAGCATCCTTGAAAACTTAAGTACAGTATGTTACTGTATGTTCAGTTTAGCCTGCACGCTTTTTCAAAAACATTACATCACCTGCCAGTTGGCTGCGTAGGAGACATCTGATTGGCTGACCTCTAGGTTGGCTCAGCTTCTCCCTTCCTGCCAGCTGTGTCTGTGTGCTGAAATGGACAACAATCGCAGGAAACGTTGACGCAAGTGGCTGGACCACCATGCCAAGACATTGTATGATTTAAGGGTGGATTTCAGAGCATTAGGTCTTTGACCTTTGCTACACAAGGCTAGATCGCCTTATCAGTGTTGTTATTCAATATCTTGACCTTTCATGTGCACTAAGCCACTGCCAATCTGTGAATTATCAAATGTTAGTGCTGCACAATACAACATGTTTTACCACTGTTGTTTTAGTAATAGCATTGTGCCAAATTTCTCATATTGTGAATTTTAAAAAAAGGAGTATAACAATAGCATGTGTTTATGTGTCATTTATGTAATCCTAGCAGTAATGTCCAGATATGCTGACCCTGTATGTAATACTTGACATTAAGTAAAAATATTAAGATTATGTGAGATTATCTAGCAGTGTTTCTGTGGTTTAAAGTAATCCAATGATGCCACAATGCATATATCGTATTACATGTGACTCATATAAATATCTAAGCCCAGACATCAAAGAGCTTAGAAACCAGCTAAATCCCAGCTGGTGGAAAAAGCTATGCTGTAGACTGCACGTCTGTGAAAATGTTTGCGAGATTGTGGTACAGGGACATCATGAATGTTGCACAATCTCCTTAAATTTTAAAGAAATTCATAATTCATTTTGTAAAAACCCATCAGGTTTATATGTAATAGTTTAGAGTTCTGACTCTGGGAATCACTTGTTCTTTTGTCCCATTACATCACCACTGCTTTGAATTATTCAGGGTATCAGATAGTTGTGCATGATCATCTGGTGTGTGTGACACTTTTCTTACACCTTATATAACATTATTTCATCAACTTTATTTTTCCTTTGCTCTGTCCATCTGATTAGCACACAGAGATTCTGCTCTCTGCCAATGTATGAAGCTAAAGAAAGCTCATGTGCAACAATTTTACACAACATGCACATATTGTTGTTTACTTTCAGAGCCTGACATAGGAATTTCAGCTAATTACTATGTGAGATAATGAAGCGCATCAGCATCAAAGGGTTTTCTTTGAAAACAACAATCTTATTTTTCCTCATCTTCCTGTTCTGTGTGATCTCACCAATGGTTCCCAACTGGTGGGCCACAGTCCAAAGTGGGTTGCAGATCCATTCTGAATGGACCGCAAGTGACTGATGAACGTGCCAAATTTGCTTTCTTTTAAGTACAGTGAATTTCCAGCACAGAGCTTTTATTTTGAAGTGGCATTTCTGTTTGATCTCGCAATGCGTTTTATTTCTTGTTCTAAGTCGTGTTGTTTACATTTCATGAAATAAAATTGAATATGTGGTGATTTCTCAAATGTGTGGACCTTGAACTAATAACTAAGGAGAAAAATAGACCCTGTGGCTGGACGAGTTGGGAACCACTGATGAACGCTATTACTTGAGAGAAATTTTATCCAAATAGCACCCTGTCAGGACTGACACCTTCCAGGTCCCTTTAAGTGTCCCATACCATGCGTGCCAGACCTGCCGCAGCAGCACAGGGACATGCAGACAGAAAGTGTCCCTCCAGCCAGCGGAATGCATCTGGAACCCTGAAAGACATAGCAAACCATTTTGCAAGACATGACTTGTGCAGCGGCCTGATAAGTTCTGTTTACTCTTCTGCTGATGGTGACCATGTTGGGAGGACGTCTGTGCTGGCTGGGAGTCGAGGTCACCCCCAAGCTGGAGTAGGAACTGTGTGGCCCTGGTGCTTTGTCTCACTACAAGCATCAACTCTAGAAGGCTGATTGTGTTTTTAGAAGGACACTGGTAACCACAAAGCCCAGTGCACACTGAGCAGTGCAGCAGCAGAGGCACAATCAATAATTCATTGCGAGGAAAGGTTTGTTTGCTGTTTGACCCATAAACAGTACACTGAGATACTCTGTTAATTATAGTCAAGAATTCAAGTTGCTGTTGCACTTTGGCAAAAACAGCGGACTTTGATGGAGCTAAGAGCACTCAGTGTGCGTCATGTCTCGATAAAGATAGAACCACCTTCCCAAGAACCAGGAAGCTAATCAGCGCAGTCTTCCCTTTCTGGAAATGTTCTAGTTCTATGCTTTTCGTCATACCCCTATCCAATCTGTGACAGGATAATATGCTCTGTTTTCACAAAGAACACACCCATAACTACATGAAAGCAGTTTTTGTAAGCATGTGTGTATGTTTATATTCAGATAAAGAAGAAGTCAATTATTAAGTTGTCACTTTAACAGACATGTAAACTTCACTCAGTCATGAATCACAGCACTGAAAGACCTACCAGCAAACATTGCCATTAATGGTCCTTTCTGAGGCTATGAAAACATCCCTGCTGTTTATAGATATCAAGCCAGACCGTTTAATGTTGATGCTGAAACTGTGGCCCACTCAGTTATTTTGTATTAGTTATTGTATGTGCGTGTTTGCATGCTGTGTTAATGCATTCGTTTGTGTATGTGCTATGCATTTCCAGTATGCCTGTTTATGTATGTATGTCCACAGATCACAGATAAGTGTTAATGTGCCAGGAAGTCATGCTTAACTGAAGGGCCCTGGATGCTACTCTCTGGAAAAGGCAATTAGGGCAGAAAACTGCAACCACTTCCAGTCTGTCTGCCTGGCTAATTGCATGCACAGAGGCTTGTGTTGCATTGACTGATGGATGAAGGGAGTGGGGTTGAAGGGGGGTTAGCTGATGCAGGATGCATGTGCGTGCACCATACAGTGAACTCCTCATTAAGACCAATATCTGTGATCCAGACCCTCCATTGTCAAGCAGCTACCCGCTGTTTTTATACTTCTTATAGATGCTACAACAAGCCATTTTTAAATGAAGGCTTAAAAACTTACATTTAAACACTTTAAAAAAAATTGTGAATGTCCAGGCAGACGAGTGGTGATGTTAAGCATCATATCCATTAAACTGCAGTATGCATTTAAGGGACAGTTCACCCCCAAATCAAAAATACATTTTCCTCTCTTATCTGCAGTACTTTTAATCAATCTAGATTTGTTTTTTTTGGTGTGAGTTTCCGAGTGTTAGAGATATTGGCTGTAAATATGTCTGCCTTCTCTTGGACATAATTGAATTAGATAGTACACAGCTTGCTGTGTTAAATATAAAAAAAAATAATAATAATAATTTGTGAAACTCAGCAGCAATGTCTCTTTCCAGAAATTATGAACCGGTTTCTTAAGATAACCCACAAATCTTGTTGTGCTCAGTTTCATGTGGGAACTGGTTTCTTTCACTGAACTATACTCCCTCCCAACTGTATCACCACGCAGAAGGAAGCATGCATCTACTCATGGACGAGACACCCATGCTCGTGACAGCACAGCACTAGCATTTTTCTTGGCTGAGCAGTAACATTAGCTAGCTGATACCCTTTTCACACCAAATTAGATCTTGTTCTTAAACTGGTTCTGTTCAGGTTTTTGGGACCTGGGTGCTATAGAGGAAACCAGCTCACATTTTCACCAGTTTTGAGATATGTCATCAACGGTTGCATGAACAACAGAGGTAAACAATAACAGCAAAGTGGTGGATTGCATAAATTACCTACAAGCATTGTTCTGTTATAACAGATATTTGTTTTTATGCTAAAAAAAAAACCAAAACAAGCATGGACTTAATTATTATGAGACCACTGCATGTCATTGTTGCCTTCTCCATCTTCTCTTTCCAATCAATAGAGTATAACAGGCCCGCTGATTACAGTTTACAGTTTGCAATCCAGGTTAAGAAAAACCTACTATTTCATCTGAAAACCAATTTTTCTGGTTCAGAACCAAATTATTTTTGGTCAAAATGCTCTGAATGGTTCAAAATTAGGTGTGGGGACTGGAACAGAACTAGTTTCATGTTGGTGGAAAAGGTGTATAAGTGGTGCTATAGGTGACCAAGCAGTAGATGCACTCTTCTTTCTGTGCCATGATGCAGTTGGCATGTAGAGTTCAGTAGAAAGAAAATAGTTCCTATGAATTTTCACAACAAGGTCTGTGGATGATCTTGAGTAACCTGGTTATAGTTTCTGGAGACACTGCTGTTAAATTTCGTAATGCTGTGGGCACAAGCTCAGTGCCATCTAGTTCCATTATATGAAAAAGAAAGCACATATCTCTACAGCTGATATCTCCAACAGTCTGTAACTAAAACTAAAGCATCTAGATTGATGTATAGCACAGGTTAGAGAAAAATGCGTATTTTTGATTCGGGATTAACTGTAACTTTTAGCTAAAAAAAATGATCTCTTGCTTTAAATTTCAAACAATAACAAATATGATGGGAAAATAATTTAAAAACAAATATCTAATATCTTAATCATATTCTTAGTAAAGTCTAGTTAATTACCTGATTTGTTGAAAAATAATTTATCATCAATTAATCATTAAAATTGAAATTTATTTTGGTCTGTATGGTCTGTATGGTGTGGCTGTGTGTCTTTTATTGCAGCTTTGATTGATCACATGGTGATTGGGTGACAATGTGTGACTGAAAGAGAAAGGGAGAAACAGAGTGAAGTGAGTGGGAGACAGCAGGCAACATGAGGATAAATTTATCATTCATAGCTGCTCACGGTGGTCACAATACAATGTGAGTTTAAACTCTGAGACACTAAACCATTATTGGTGTGCAGAGTTTAACCCTCTGACAGCTTGAAAGCACATTGTTTCTAGCCACCCATAATTTAATAGGCTCTACATAGGAATTGGTAATTAAAATTTGCACGGGTCTTTTATGTAAATCCCTGAATGGGCTCCACCGATAAGGACTGAATAATGATATATGGAAATTCTCTTTCATTTACAGTGCAGGGCTTTGACAGAGTATTATGATGGAAATCAGTGGTGATTTGTGTGAGTGGGAGAGAATACAGGGGAATCTCCTTGGTGATAACACACTCCCTCCCTCCCCCTCCCTCTCTCTCTGTCCAGCCCCAGAGTGACGAGGCAGTCCGCGTGTGTCTGAGGGAGAGGGGCCACGATGTGCTGGTTCTCCAGAGAATATCGTCAGAGCAACCAGCCCTCTCTGCGTCGGCAAGGGGAGGAGGGAGAGAGGAGGCGAGGAACAGGAGGTAAGCTTCTCCACTCCCCTCCTTCCTAGATTCCCTCCCTCCCTCCCTCTTTCACTATCTGTTTCTCTCCCTCAGCACTCTCCCTCTCATCATTCTCTCTCTCTGCTCTCTCTGGATCACACACTCACTCACATAGGCATGCTTACATCACAACTCCCAACACATAAATGACTGCATTAAATACATAGAAGTAAGCAGCATGGGACTGTGAGGCAGAGCTCTGCTGGCTGCCTCCCCATTCAGGAGCTTTTCTCAGCCGTGAACATACCTCAGTGTGCTTGAGGAATAGACAGCAGTGGACTCCGGGCTGTAGCAGCTGCAGGTGGATGGATGGATGGGTAAAAGTGGCATGCAGCAGTAACCACGGCAACGTTGCCAGTGTGAGGGCACAGGGACTCTCTAAGAATGGGATCTCAGTCACAGCCCCCGAACCTGCGGCAGGAGGAGGTCAGGCTGCAACATGCTGCCTTGGTGGAGCAGGAGGAGGACGAGGATGACGAGGAGGGCTCCGAGGAGAGCAGCAGTGACAGCACCAGCCGGGCAGAGCCGGTGACCATGCCCACCTTTGACGTCCCCTACTTTCGCTACATAGACGATGAGGGGACCGAGGGGGAGGAGGAATGGAGCAGCAGCCGCTCTCTGTCCTCTATTGAGGAGGACTCGTCCACTGACTCTGTTGTGTCCGACAGGTACATGGTGGTATCAGGGACCCCGGAGAAGATCCTGGAGCACTTGCTGAATGACCTGACACTGGATGATGACCAAGGGACACAGGCCAAAGAGTCAGGTCAGTGTGCATACTTTAAAGTCCTGAAAAATCATTCCTGTGGTCTTCGATCTGTTCTATCAGTGTGTGAATAAGCATTTTTTTGTATTTTGAAAAGAAAAGATGAAAAATAAGGGAATATTTAGTTAGATGGTTTCTTGACAACTTCATGACTAAAGCATCGTGAAGGTGGTGTGCTTATGCATGTCCACTGACATTTCTGTGTGTTTGTGAAAAATAGAAAGAAAAAGAGATAAAGAGCTCCATTTACTTTCCATTTCACTCCCTCCCCTCCCTCTCTAGCAGAGAAGCTGGGACAGCAGCCCCCTCTGGGCAGTATTACTGGGCTAATCATGTGCTATCGTTCCCAGAATGGCTCTAAGTTTGTGCCTGTTAATTTAAAAGCCTTTGACAGAGATAAACGTTGCTCATATCTTTTAGAGTGATGCTGTATCAGACTGCGTGACATGCAGTCCAGCCTCACAGCAGCGACAAATGAACACATTTCCTCTCATCCCAGCAGGTACATGATAATGTGACACTGTTGCCAAGGCAGAGGAGACTCTGTTTGATTGAGCTGGAAAGATGGTTTCGATGAGAGATGATGATTGAGAGCACAACCAGACGAGCAGAGGAAGAATACTAAAGAGAAAGGAGAAACGCTGAATGGCAGAGAAAAGGGGGAAACAAGGAGGGAAGAAAAATGAAATGCAGATTTTTTCCTTGGAGATGGTCACAGATGATCTCTCATTGGAAAGGGGGCAGGCTAACCCTATAAACCAGGCATCATTACTCATTCTGATGAGAAAGTGAATGAAATTGATCTAAATGTCCTCTCGGGAGATATGCCTGCAGTTAGAGGATGGTACATTTTACATGCATAGGAGAGTTATGTTTTATGTGGAATGGCTTATTTTATTGCAATAAATGGGTATTTAATATTGATGAAAAGTGAAACATGGAGCTAACTTTGCAGGCATGTGGGTAAGACATCTCTTAATTCCTTCAGTTAGGATAGTCACATTAAAACCCTTTCGCAATAGCTCATAGATTAGCTCACCTTGCAATGAGTGAATGGGAGTGAAAGGGAAGGCTTCAAAGGGAAGCTGTGTACAAGAGCAGGAATTTGAGCGATATCCCAGGGTCAAAGAGCAAAAGACCTGAGAAGGAAAAGAAATGAACCCAGTCCTGAACACCCATTGATCAGTACTCAGTGATGTTTAATAGTCTGACTCCTGCTGGCCTTGGCTCTCTCTGTGTGAATGCTGAGGCTCAGCATGCTCCAGCGCAACTGCAAAGTGTGCCCTTGGAGGTTCAGCTCAACAGAAACATGATAGCATGAGATCCTTGATTTCATCAAAAAGAGACTTGAACCATCCACCAGGCTGCCACGTTTGGTCTTCCTCTCAAGGCTAGTCCCTGAGAGACTGTGCAGCAACATGACTGATGGCTGCTGCAGGTTATTGACGTTGTGTTTATGACTTACATGCGGTACAGCACATTAGAAAGCCAATTTCATCTCATCATGGTAGCACTTGCTTCCATCTGTACACAGCATTAAGAATGCAGAGGAGCTTTCTGCAAGAGATGGCACTTTTCTGTAAGCACCACAGGCATGTTTGAAGGAGAAGCAAAACTGGAACCACTGCAGCAGTCTATATAGTGCAGAGCTCTTATATGCCAGCGTTTTCTGTGGGCTAGCATTGTGGGTAGCATTCACAAATATTCAGTGTTGCCTTCTTTCCTGTGCCTAATCTCTGAGTGCAGCTATTGATTCTTGCTCTGCACAGAATCTGCACACTGCCAGCTCTGAAAAACATGTAATGGGACATTTGTGTTCTTAATGGGAGGATGTTCCAGCTCTTTAACTGGTGCACCATGTGCAGAGATGTTGTTGCTTATTTGTAGTGAAGAAAACATCACATTAAGTGAATGGAGATGAAATTAAAGTGTCTAAATACAGACTATCATGATAATTTAAGGGCTTTTACACCAGGAGGATGTCTTCTTGTGCTTACCGAGCCAATAAGTGACACATTAACATGCTTATTTCAAAGGCTGCATGGGTCGATTTTTATGAGCACTTATTGAAATGGAAAAGGGATTGGCAGGTGGATTGATTTTACAGGAGATTGACAAGCTTGATCAATGAATCAATTCTGCATTTCTTCTGAGAAGGAAACTAAAGTTATTTTGGCTTGAGCATTAGAAAGCAGGATTCTGTACAGAAGAGTAAATAGCTTTATCTTCATCCTACATCCTCTGATCCAGGCCAGCTAGTGATGATCAGTTCAAATAAAAATTTTGTTGTGTGTAGGAGTCACAAATGGTCCCAACAGGCTGTTAAACATTATTTATACACCACATTTCATGCATAAATGTTTTTGGGTCAGTGAGGCAAACACATCTTCTGCCAAACTGTTTGGATTATATCTACTCTGCAGGACATTCCCTGCTTTCTTTTTTTTTTTTTTTGCTGTTACCAAGAAAAAAAAATGAGAATATGGCTTTGGGTTTTGAAATTAAATATTTATTCTGTTTTTCCAACTTCAAAAAACTTAAAAAAACAGTGTACAGCCTGTGGAGTGGTATGTAAGCTGTTACTCACGAGAAAGTGTTTCAGTTTGGATAGCTTGAAGGAAATATACAAACACACAGTAGTGTGAGTGAAGTGCATGGTTAATCTGTCTGTGGAGGTACAGTACAGTGCGTGGGTGGGTTAGGCGATCGTTTGCATGTTGTTCTTCTGGGTTTGTGTTCAGGTGTGTTTCTGTATTCTTTTATGGGAGCTACGTGTGTGAATGTGTAACCTCTCATAAGCAGTGAGTGATGCATCCACAGCTGCTCTGCACGGATTAACATAATGATGTCAGGGAGTCCCGTGGACCAGAACGCACACAAAAGGCCTGGGAAGCCAGTGTGAAATTAAAGGGGAGAATTTACAATTCTGGGTATGAGGCACACTTACAGAGGGGTTGAGAGGAGGTTGGCCCTAATAGGATTTGTAAAGCTTTTCGCTTGTGGCAGAGCATCATGTCTTGGAGTTACTATCCCTATCTCTCTTTAAGCCCTAGAACTTTATTTCAGTAGCTTTTATGCCAATTTATAAAATGCACTTTTTCACCTTGTTATAATTTCTGGAGAATAATTATTACTTCCATTTTAATAAGCAATTCTGCAAGAAAGTGACTTTGAATTTAAAAGGGCAGTATTGTCATTTATCATGGTGAAATATTAAGTGTACTGATTAGGGCTGGGCATCGGTACTCAATACACTGTAAGCCCCAAATTGCTCATTCATATTAAAAAAGTATTGGAAACAGCTTGTACTCAAAACTTTCAGTTTAGCAGAATACAGTAACATGAACATTATGCGTACACCAGATACAAAATAAATTTGTCACAACCTTTATGTTCATTAAACATAAACACATTTATACATTTTAGTTGAATGAACGAAAAACTGAAAAATTGTTGACTTATCATAAAAAATATAAGAGATTAATTGCATTTTTTTTTAAAATCCAATTGTGCATTCACAGTTGTGAAGTTCATATTGACAGGGTAAAGCATTTCTTACCAGACTGTCTTGATTAGGTATCAAATGACAGCAAAAAAAAAAAACTGCACAGGACTCTCATAAAGTGGGCATGTCTGTAAAGGGGAGACTCATGGGTGCCCACAGAACCCATTTTTATTCAGATGTCTGCAGATCAGAAGACAAGGGAGCCGTGTGAAATGGCCATGCTGCTTTCCCAATGCCAAAATTTTGTCTAACTTTGGAGTGTTATTTAGACTGACATGATTAGTACCACTGGATTCTTTAGGTCCTCTAGTTTGATATGATACCAGTATCATCTGTATCGGCCTGTGATTAATGCGATTAAAATAAATAAATAAATAATGTGTTATGTACAGACCTTCATCACTGCCAGCAATACTTTACAGGTATACTATGCAGGAGTTGTTGGTTACTGTTTGTAAAGAGTATCCTAGAGAAAGTGAAAGCCAACTGCAAATTGTCTTTGCTTGCTGTATTCTCTTATGATATTTGTATTATATGATATTTGTATATTTGTTGTAGTGTTTGGAGTTGGATGCCTGCTGCTCACAGTCTGGCACCTGTCATTACCTCTTTGTAAACTCCAAACTTTACCTGCGTGCTGTACCCAGGAACATCCCAAAAACAGCAAACATAATAAGAAAATCAGAAAATATAGGCAGAGAACTAAGTCTCTGCAGATTAATACACTGCCACACACTTCAGTGATGATTGAGAGGGATTACTTTTGTATGAGTTGATACATTTTTTTTGTTTTGTTCTGTTTTTAAAATGTTTTGCATAGTATACCTTTAAGGGTCCTGGTGTTGGTAAGTGCATTTCGTGTTAATGGAACCTGTCAATGTCAGCAGGTGATCTATTTGACCAGCTCTGATTTAATCCATTTTACAAAAACACTTACCCAGGTGTAACCTTGGGAAGAAATCACACAAGGATACAGCGCTGGCCTGTAAACACATTAAGATGATGGCTGAGCAATATCAGATTGCTTTTTTTCAGTTTGCAAGATAATCGCAATGAAAACACAGACTTCATCAAAGGTCAGTGAGTCAACTGACACATTATTGGCTTATCTTTGCATGCAATGTGTGAGACTGAAGATAAAGTCGGTAAAGGCTTGTTTGAACTTGTTGGAGGAGCCAAATGGAACAGAGGAAGTGGGGTTAGCGCAAGTGATTATCTGAGACTGACCATGAAGAATAATGTGCTATTGAAAGGTCTCTCTCAGTATGCTTGTCTCTGAAATGCCTCCTCTTAGTGCTTTTTAACTGATATATGACAGCAAAAAATCAGCTCCCCTTCTGGTATTAGTAAGATGGAATAGAAAAAGACTGATGTCTAGTCTTGGAGCTGCCATCTCAAAGAAAAATACAGGCCTACTGTATGTGCTTAGCACATATTAATCATACAGTAGTCAAGGTCACAGGTGTACCTGCCCTCCAGCATCATATATATATATATATATATATATATATATATATATATATATATATATATATATATATATATATATATAGTATAAACCTAATGAGTCTGTGAGGATCTATGATGATGCTCCACACAGATTTTAAGTTTCTCTCCTCAGTCAGATATCTTTCATATTTTATACATACATGGAACTAGAAGCAGTTGAAATACTAAATTTATAGTTATGTTACTAGCAAATGTACCATGTTTTTGTCCATTTTAATTATGTGTTTCTCTTTGCAGATACACTTCTGGATGACTTTCTGCTGACCTACCCAGTGTTCATGTCAACCAGTGATTTATGTCAAGCTCTGTTGGGACAATATCCTGAAACACAGTGGTTTTCACAGGGACATTATTACAAAGGTTCACACATAATAAACCTCTTTTGTGGATGCTACAGACAGACGTAGATGTTTTCTACAAAAACACAACTGCTTTATTGAGTCAGAGCTGCTTCACTTCACTCAACTGTGCTCATCCAACAGTATCTCTTGCCGCCTGTCCTTAAATCAACATTTCACACACACACAAACACACACACTGGCTTTATTCATGCTTCAGTTTATGCTGCATTTGATGTCAGCAAATAAATCTTGCTCTCCATCTGTGCTGACGCCTTGACTGAATCCCACCTATTGCACCAAGCGACACAGAGGGAAAGAGGACAGGAAGGAGGCTCTGGAGAGGAAACGAAAAGTCCTGCACCTGGTGACAGAGTGGATGGCCCTCTGCAGAGACTTCCTTAGGGAGGACGAGCATGTCAAACTCTTCATGAAGGTAGGAAATGAAAGTACAAGGGGAAGGGTGGACACTAGGTGTGAGGTAAACCTAATTTTGGGAGGAATAAAAACTGACATTTCCTTCCAGACTTTGTGTCGTTACGTGTTGGATGAGCTCTTTGAGCACCCAGCCCTGGAGAAGGATGTGAGGGAGCTGCAGAAACTGTACATGCTGCATCGCAGACAGTGAGTAAACATATGATATCTTAGTGTGCCAATATATGTGTTTGGACACAGTGTGATTTAATACATATATAGGTACACCCGGTGGTGGAATGTAACTGAGTACATGTACTCAAGTACTGTATTTAAATATGAATTTACTTGTACTTTACGTGAGTGTTTTCTTTTCATGCTACTCTATACTCCTATTCAACTACATTTCAGTGGGAATATTGTACTTTTTACTTCACTACCTTTATCTGACAGCTTTAGTTACTTTACAAATTAAGATTTTTTGCATAAAAATCATAAGAAGGGCATACAAAATATGATGTTTTTTTGTTAAACAAATTACACAAGAGATTATAGAGATTCAGTACAGCTGCAATGATTAGGCAATTATCACTACACATTTTGATAAACATTTAAGTTCTTTTCTATTTCTTTTTAATAATCTTGATATTTTTTCAGTATGTTGAGTGTTTGGGGTGTTTGCTTTTTTTCTTCTTTAAAAAAAATTGTTTTTTGAATGATTTGGTTTATTTTTTGTTTGTGTTTTTCTTCTTCCTTTTGGGAATTTAAAAATTTTGGGGTGTGCTTTTTCTTCTTCCCTTTTTTAAAAATAATTTTGAGTTTTTTGGGTGTGTGGGGGTTTTTTTTTTCTTTTTTTTTAAATATGCATTGGTACATTTAATTTTATACTTAGGGTATATTTTCCTGATTACACTTACTTTTACTGAATTACCATTTACTTAAATAAAGGATCTAAATACTTCTTCCACCACTGGGTATATCATCTATAAAATAGAACAGCTGATCTGGGTGTGTACAGCAGCAAGCATGAGTATAATTTTGGAGGTCTTAAAAGAAGAAGAGACACTCACTGGTCTCTGAGTGCAAAGAAAGAGCTGTTTCTCTGCTTGGTGCCTTTATTCAGCCTCTCATCAATGAATTCATTCAGAGACTGAGGAGTAATTGCAGTGCTCTGGGTTGTTATGCACAGAAATATGAAGGTCATGGAGTCCTTTATCCAAAATTGAGGAAATACAGGAATTTAGATGATTAATGAAAAGCTGTCAGAAATGTTTGTCTCTTGCCATAAGAAGAAAGAACGCTGCACTACTAGACACAATTTCAAAGTCATGACTATAATCCATAAACTGAATAAAAGAAGAGGCACAGCCTCCGGGTCTGAAAATTGAAGCCAACATGGACATGCCTTAAACTTGCATTATTTCCAATGGCCGGCAGGGGGGCGACTCCACTGGCTGCAAAAAGAAGTCAGATTATATAAAAGAAAATGACCTTACTTGTCACTTGATCTATTACCTCAGTAAATATTTTCCAAATGAGTTTATGGTGTTAATCAATAGTTTTAAGTCTTCTTATATTTAGCATGATGTTCCTTTTGTAAATGATGGTCCTATTTAGAGTAAAATAGACTGCTTTAGGGCACGGCTACCTTGTGATTGAAAAGTTGTTACCACGGCAACCTGTCAATCAGGATAGAAGTGGAGAAATGAACACCCACAGCTCCACCCTGTATTCGAATACAGTCACTCCTGGCTCTAAAACATTACTGTCGCCAGGATTTTTTCTTTCCCAGTGCAACAGAGGAGCTCGACCAATATGTGGGGTGGGGGCTAAGAAAATAGTTGATTTTGTGACCCCTTAGTTAATTCATAAGGATGTTTTTCAAAAGAAGCAGATATGGCACACAGCATGTTCGGCATAAATGTAGTTTCTTACTAAAATTGGCCGACGTATATTCAACAAAGTAGCTATAGGCCTAACAAAAGTAACCACAAAATAAAGACAAAATCCTTTTTCAGGTGTAAAAGTCAAAGACTTCAGCACTGGACAGCACTCATTCATTCGCATAGCAACACAATGCGCCCAAAATGCAACAACAACAAAAATGCATTTATGCACTAGGCAAAATATTCTGACCTGGTAATAATGCTTCACATGCAATGGCTATTACAACGTCAGTGTCTACAAAATTAAATTAAAAATATCGAAAGTGCAGCCACAATAAGAAATGCATTGCCTTCAGCCTAAACCTGTTAACCATGCACACACACACATGCTTGCACGTCATAGGCTAAACACGCAGAAAGAGCATAGAGCCAGGGATCTTTTACATAGTTCTATTTTTCTTTTCTTCTTTTTTTTAAATACTGAAATGCTTGAGTGGGCTCAACTGGAGCTAAGCAGATTTGTTAAATGGCTATAGCACCCCGTTGCCCAGGTGTAGCAACAAGTCTGTTCCAAAATACCAACATGATGTAGGCCAAAATGCCAGTGGATTCAAATCAGTAGCCCACAAACCAATGGTCACGGTGGCTTAGTCCACTTGTTTTGTGCAGCCTTTAGTATAATTCTACATCCATATATCATATAAACAGAACAGTGCACATCTTTATGTCTTTGAACTAGTATTTACGTAAGTTGGTCCATTGAAGTTGAAAGTACATACAGTAGGAGAGCACTAATCCAGAGCCACAGACTCGTATCTGCGGCGACACTGACCTCTTCAAGTGTATCAGCTGTAAAGCTACCAGACACATTTATTCAGTCATTATGGGCTGCAAGCTGAGTTTTTAGTGCCACGGAAATTTCTGGCCTCATTTCACCTTCTATAAAATTATTCTATCCAATAAGTTCCACCTGGCAATGTCTACAGATTTTCACTTTGGGAAAACAAACCCCTGGTATTGGCTTGATGCTTAGTATCAGCAGATACAGTGAGTTGAAGAACTGGGTAGAGAAAATGTTGAATGGATGCATCCCAAACGTTTGTACACATGGGCAATTTAGTAAATACCATTTGGCAGAATTTCTGTCATTGCAAGATGTCCCTTTGGATCCAGTGCTTTCTAGTGTTTCGTCTTTTTTTAAATCAGTAAATCTTTAAAATAAATAATCATAAACTGAAAATAGAATTGTGCTCAAATGCCACAAAATAATGATTAAATGTCAAAAAGAGATAATAGCAATGACCAATTGTTGGCTGAAGCCTTTTCCAGTAAATCATTATTTTTACCAGCTGCACAGTTCTGACTGGTGAATATTAGTCATGCATACACACACATGCATGCTCATTTATGCATGCAGACTATTTATGTTTAGACAAATAACTCTTGTACATAAAGTACTGTAGGCTATGTGTGCATAATGGACATACCATACATTAAACATATATATAAGTTTTAGTCAGATTTCTTGAACACTTCTTGAACAAATTGGTTTGATTTCTTCCAAACACATGGGAGGGCAACAAGCCTTCGACAAAAAAAAGCAAAAAATTAGAAAAAAGTTACTTGAACCTGTAGTAAAAAAGTAAAAAAAAAAAAAAAAAACAAAGAAAAAAAAAGTATGTAACCTCAAGAAAGTACTAAAGAATATAGCCTATTTTTTCTGTTTTTTTCTATTCTACAACATAATTTTAAACATTTTTTGACATTTTCCCCTCATTTTGAATAATACCTAATAATGCTAGCTGTCAGATCATTTCCTTTTCACCTGTTACTAATTTCAGAGGTTTAAATGCAGCACAAGACACCTAATATTGATCCAAGTGTTAAGGGTTAATAGACATCTGACTGAATCTTAAATATTTAGTCTTTTTTTGCAGTTGTTAAAGTGGATCTGTTGCTGAACTATTTCTTGGTTAAAAAAAAAGAAAATAATAAAATAAGTATCATATTATTATTTGACACTACGGCATAAACATCCCCACAGTCACAATACACACTGCCACACCCAGATCCCCATTCCCCTCCCTCAACCACAGCCTCCAATCAGAGCTTCTCCCTGGGGATGCACCAACCTGCCGCCCATTAGAAACCAGTGCAGATAATTCAACCTGACTCTGCTGCCATTATCTGCTTTATTCATGTTTTTAAATCCACAACACCCAATCCTTTAAAGCAGTGGACTTTGTCAGGGTGTTACTAGCTGACATACTCTACTATTTATGAGCTTTTTCCACAATCAGGCTCTCCCTGGGGGAAAACAGGGTTGACTGCTTTGTGGCAATCTGCTGCCGAGTGAAAAGCTAAAAGGTGTAATTTTCTTCTATAGAAGGTGAACTCATTTAGTCCTCTGGTCCTATGAACTTCCATCTGGCCTTTGTGCAAAAAGAAAGTCATATGATTCAAAAATCTCAGAAATGAAACACCTCTTGTTCTCTTGCACTCTCTAGTCATGTGGCATTATAATTCACTGCGCTCATGAGTCTGTTTTTTCAAGGAGTAAGACAGTGAATAAGCTCACAAGCTGTGTTTTGACAACACAGTGGGAATCAGGTTTTTCATTAGTGCAGGACTGCTGCTGGCCAGCGAGAGAGAGGGGGGATCCCTCAGGGCAGGCTTTGTGCCAACATGCCTATTGTGATGCAGAGCCCAGTAAAAGCTGAAGGATGATAATGGACACAGGGCGATCCATCATGCTAGCTGAGCTAACTGATGAGAATAGGGTGATTAAATGAAGGGATCACATTGGAAGGCCGACAATCTGCAAAGCACTTTAATCTTGCCTTGACACTTATCTCAAATAATGGACTGGACTCTGCAGAAGGGTATATATGTACATTCACTTTACCTTGATTATAGACTGGTGAAGTTGTTTTTGCACTTGAGCTGCAGCCCTGAGGAAAATCACAAAATTTTGTTTTTTTTTTCTTTGGACAGAATTCAGTTATATCCTGATTTATTTTTTTCTTCTTTTTTTCAGTACGGTGGATGAATATTCGCCTCAAAGAAAGGTGAGCAAAAACATATTGTGTGATATCTTTGCGAAGGCAAAAAGAATTTTATCATATAAAGCTGGCTGTCTACTTTGACACGGTTCAGAAAATTTAGGAAACCGACTGCCTTATGTGTACAGATAGATCGACAGATAGGAACTTGGATATATTTATATTTTATTTATATATATATGTATATTTATTCAGATTTACTTACACTATATCCAATTTTTAGCAACTTCAGTAAACTAAGTTTACTATGCTATATAACTGTATTCTGCTGGTTGCAAACTAGTCAGTCATGTATTTTCTTAAACATGTTTATAATAAAGAACTGGCAGAAGTCCTAATTTCCTCATTAAAAAAAACCTCAGACTAACTCGGTTTACTAAAGTTGCTAACACTTAGAAAGAAAACGTTAATTTCACTTGTCATTATTAAGCAACAACTTACAAATATAGATAAATTTTAAGTAAACTTAACAATAAGATATACAGTAAAGATAACTTAAGGACAATAGTTTTATTTAATTTCCTTTTTCAAGGCAATGGATTTCCTGAATATTTAAAAGTAAGAACAACTTGTCAAGTTTTATAGTATTGACTGGGTGTTGGAGTTATTGTCCTCACATTTCCTGCTAAAGACATTCTTCTATGCTTCTCGCGAAGTGCCCGCAGTGTTCCCAGGCAATATCAATGTGTGTCAAAACTCCACGCATTTCCCTTCTTTTAGAGCAAAGCACTTTTCCACCAATTGAGCCTGAAGGAGAATGGGCTCCAGTCCAGGGCCATGCAAAGGGAGACCAAGGAAGGTAGGTCGTAAAACATGACGCTTTTCACACATTCCTCCCATCATATGTAATTTCCAAAGCTGTCAAGGGAAGACATTTAGTCTGAACAGTAGAACAATAGGAATCTTTCCAAGACAGGAATGAGAAGGTTTGGAAATGAGAATTCCCGAGTCATGACTAATTTTGTCTTACTGGGATAAGTTTAGCTTCCTTTAAAGGGCAAGTATTCCAGAAGTTAGAAATTTAAAAAAATGAAAAAGTTCACCTCTCATGCTATTTAATCATGCAGAAAGTCCAGATTTCATGTGCTAAGGTTTTTAGATATCAGTCTTAAAGCTTTTACACGTAAGCAGTGTGACAAAAAAATGCGAAATACTCATCCGTATCAAACCATGCATACAACTGTACATATATAAAAAGACCAAATGACACATCTTCACTTGCTCCCACTGTACAAAAAGGAAGTTATCCTGAATGTGGCCGCTGCCATGTTGGACTGGTGACTTTATGCGCAGTAGCGGTTGCAAAGTGGAGCCATGGCATCGAGTTACCGCCTATACATCCGTCATTGTCGTGAGGTTGTGATGTCATGTCAGTTTGGCATAACTTGATTGGTTGATGCCTTTATTTGCGGTGCAAAAGCTCACAAAAATAATATTGCTGTGAGAAAACAATTATGTTGTTTTTTTTTTTTTGGTCATGTAATATCCACATTCTGTGTGAAAGTATTCATTATTAAAAAAAAAGGGCTTTAGTGTCCTTACTATGAATAGTTATTATTTGAACTACTTTGGATCAAAGAAACTGTCCCCACTGACCCTTTACATTCATCAAGACCAATCTATTGAGTGTGCTTGGTCCATCCCAGTAATGCCACACGACAGTCCTCTGCAGTTGATCATTGAGTGGTTACACCACTTTGTTGAAGGTCACCTTATCAATAAGGGGCAGTCCTGTTATATCTTTTCTTTCCTTCTGTTTCAGAGAAGGCAGTAGGTAAGTTAATTAATTGGTTTCTTTCTGGATGAAGGTGTGCTAAATGGCTAAATAACCTGCCATAGTCTACATCTGGAAAGAAACCTGCTAAAAGATTTTACACCAGCTCTCACTGAAAAATGGGCAACTCAACCAAGACACCCAAGGGCCTTAAAATCCCCAAGGTCAATGAAATATTTGTAAATTGTCCGAAAGAATGTGCACTAATAAATTACAAGATCTTTCAGGTGATTCTGGCATTACTAGTTACTCTTGCGCCTAAATCAGGTCACAGTCTAGTTTTAGTTCAGAAATTTTATATTTTATATTTAATAGGCTACTTAAGCATCTGGCTGCTGGTCTTTCTCTTGTCATATAATGAAGCTATCATGTGACAGCATACATAACACTTTGCACAGAGGGATTTGGGTGAGGCTGTGTGATCAGTGGGGACACAATTTGCCCTGGGGCTCCTTAACTGGTTCTGCCAGGAGCAGAGCTGCATTTTATATACGTGATGGTTATTCCACATTACACCTTACTAAAGCAATATTTTTCTCTGTTACAGTGCTGTGTCATGTCTATATCACCATGGACTCGTTCCTAAGTATGAGGGCCCATGGTGGGGTGGTGACCCAGGAGCTGCTGCAGGCAGTGGCAGAAAGGATGGATGTCCCACAGGGGGAACTGGTGCTAGTGGCTGTCACTTACAATGGAGGTAAAAAAACAAAAACAAAACTGTTGTAACTAAACTGCTACAGTAGGCCTCCATATTACCACCTAAGTGAAAGAAAATATTTCCTATGAAAAACTCCCCACTGGGCAATAGGCGTCATTGCCTCCAAGCTTTAGCCCTCTTATAGACCAGGACTTATCGGCTACATATAGCTTGATTTTTAGTAAAGTAAGAAAGTAATCATTATATATATTAAAAATACATTAAAAATAAAATTAACAAAATTACTGCATACTCCCATGTTTACATTATGAATGTTTGTCATATACACAGATTCTGTTAACTCTTTCATCCAGGCTAAGACTAGACGTCTGCTAGGATTTCACTTTTCAACCTTGAATAACCAAAATCTAAACATCTAAATACAAATAAATGTATAATAAACATGTATTAAACGTCTTTTCAATGTTAAATTGTTCTGTGGGTCACCATGTACTGTTTTAATTTCTTACAATATCATACTTTGAGGACCTTTTTACTATATTGAGTTATATATTGAGCCGTGATATTGAGATTGTAATCAAAGCTGACCTAAATATCTGCTCAGTGATAACACGTGAAAGGGAGAAGCATTTACAGTCCAGTAATATAAAGTCAGTATCTGTTATCAGTGACTGAAGTGACTGGCCATCTCAGAGTGGGGCCTGGCACAGCGAGTCTTATCTCTTGCTGCTGATAACTGCTTACACGCTGCCTGACAGATTTTTAATGGTATTCTGCTGTTTGTGATATGTTTTCTCCACCTGCAGGGAGGCTCCTCCTGCAGCCTCAGGACAGAGTTTTCTCTGATTCTCTACGGCCGGTAGGGAGGCTGCATGTGTGCAGGAAGGACCTGGGTGAAGTCCTGGTAAGAATATCACTGCACTGTGTCATTTTGACTTAAAGGAATATTTTACCGCCAAAATGAACATCTGTATATCAACTATTTCCCTTATGGTATGTTGAATAAGTGAAGAAAACTTTGATAATTTCGCAGGCCTGCACAGTAAATGTAGAATCATCTATTTACAAACTCTCACGTAACTCATGGAGTAAACAGACACCCTTTCTGATGGCAAACTGAACTACAAGTGAAACCTATTTATACACTCTTTAAAGCCGACTCCTTTGACAAAAACAGTAATTTTACCTTGCTACTGGTCCACCACTGCCACGATCAATAGTTTGTGTTATTGTGTTACTTTATTGAATCCAAACTAACGCTGACACCTAAGTCAAACAATAACAAAGTAGGCAGTAGTAGACCAGCAGCTCTCATGTTCAGGGAAATGGAGTGAATCTTCCATGTTTGGATTCTTTGCTCATTAGAGGCATATGAGGGAAAATAACATTTCTTCACAAATTTATTGGAACAAAAAAAAGGTCATTTGGGGAGTGAAGGGTTCCTTTAAAGTCGAGATGCAATGAAAAATGCCTTTTTAACCCTTTTAGCCCACATCCCTGGCCATATTGTGCACCTATTTCCCAATACATGCCAAAAAGTGAATACATACAAATTTGTATTTATATTCTCATAACAAAAAACAATTGTTTTCTTCCTGTAAAACAAAATATGACGTATGCTTCCGTAAGCTTGTACCAACCAGTTTCAAGCAATAACATCACCACATCCACCCATCAATCACTCTGCAACTTTTAGCAGCACAGAGCTAAGATTGAGTTAGCTTGCAAACAACAGCATACTATGTCAGTGAGTCTGTTCCCTCAAAATACCGTGTTCACAGGCCGCTGGCTAGAATTTATTTATTTTGAGGAAGGCAGAGCATTTCACAGTGGACTGCTTCAGAAACTAATGTTACATGAAGCATACAATGAACTCGTCTCTCTCACCATGATGGATATTACTATCCCGTCATGTTACACGTTGGGCTCTCACTGTTGTCATGCCCTCTTTTCAATGATCAAATCAAATTCCTCCCATGATTACATCCTACCTACTGTTTTACTTGAAATAAATAGCAAAACTGGAGCTGGAAACTCTTAAAACACTGTATCGCCTGGACTTTAAACATACTCGACATATAACATAGGTACTGTCAAAATAGTGTCTTCTCAGTTTGTACATTCACAATCATGCAGTAAATATGAATCAAGCCGTAAATAAGATAAAATGTAATATATTTGGGGTTAACAATATGAATCTTCAAAGGGCTGTTATTAGCCCAATTTATCAAAATCAGCAACTGTGAAAGAACATTTGCAAAAACTGTCTTTGAACATGTCAGTCTCTCAGGTGGTATGATGTCTAGTGAAAAACTGGCCCTGTTGTGGTCATGTGTACAGTGTCTGACATTGTTTTTTGTTCTCCCTCTTCAGAACCCGTTCACAGACAACTCAGAGATGCAGCAGAGGACCGCTCGCATGCTCAGTTTAAACACTTGGGACGTGGCTGTTGCTCTCACCAACTTTGACTGGACCATCTTTGACTCAATACACGAGGTTTTCCCAACATCCTAAATGCTTATGCAGAATTATTTGCCTTTCAAGGAGCAGTGTGTCAGATTTAGTGGCATCTAGTGTTGAGGACTGCAGATTAATACCAGCTGAAACTTCTCCCATGTGCCAAGTAATACGTTACGATATACACACTGGACCTCTAAAAAGAGTCTTAACTTTAACAAACATCAGACATTATGTGCCATTATCATGCCTGCTCCTCTAAACTCATGAGTGTATCTTGTTCTTTTACAGCAAGAACTCGTCTATTTCACCTTCAGCCGCCACAGTAGCAGCAGCCACACTGTGGCGTTAGAGCTGTTGCTGCAGCGCTGCAATGAAGTCCAGCTGTGGGTGACGACTGAGGTGCTGCTGTGCCCAACGCTCTGCAAAAGGGTCCAACTCATCAAGAAGTTCATCAAAATTGCTGCTCAGTTAGTAGCTTTACTTATATCCTCCTGCATTTTGATTAGCAATTTAATGATTGTCATCATACACACGCTGGCTTCTCACACTGTTTGCTGACACCATAGCAGTTTAGCCCCAAAATGACAAGGGAGGTATGTTTAGATTTGCACTGGGATGCTGCCCCCTCCAGTGGCAGATCAATAAACTGCATCTGCCTTTGTGCTGTTGAGTGCATCCCTTGAACTAACTGAATTGTCATTCCATTGATCTTTTGTAGCTGTAAAGCACAGAGGAACCTCAACTGTTTCTTTGCCATTATAATGGGTCTGAACACTGCAGCTGTGAGCCGCCTCAGTCAGACATGGGAGGTAAGGATGGGCTTTTCATCTTCTTCTTCTATCTGTGCCACCTTTTATGTGGAAGTACGTAGTATCTGAAAAGTAAAAATCATGTTTTTGTCTCTGCAGAAAATTCCTGGGAAATTCAAAAAGTTGTTTTCAGAGCTGGAGGCAGTTACAGTAAGTATAATTCATGGAAATCAGTGTATTCAATTCACTGCATATATCTGTTTTGATGTGGAAAAAACTACTACATTATTAATCCACTGGAATACAAGCCTCTGCTTTAGTGTGTAAGAGGTGAAACAAACAGATGTTTCTCATTTCGAAACATCGGTGCAAAACATCAGGTGTTTTAGATGATCATTAGTCCCTTATGCTGCCATAATGCAGCTAACAAAGCACACATGCACAGGCACACACACACACTCATCCCCAGAGGTTTACACTCATTCGTTCTGAAAATGTCATCACAGGATCCCTCACTGAACCACAAGGCCTACAGGGACTCCTTCAAGAAGATGAAGGCACCAAAGATCCTTTTCCCTCCTCTGCTACTGAAAGGTGCTCTCATTATTCTGTCACTTCAATACCTCACCCACACTTATTCATACTCTGCAAGATATTTCTATCATGCAGATTTGACATGTAGAAACAAACATTTTACCCCAAATACCTGTTCGTGTAAACTCACAAAATGTTTTTCTGTTTTAGATATTACGTTCATTCATGAAGGCAACAAGACATTTCATGATAACCTGGTGAATTTTGAAAAACTGGTGAGTTCATGAACTCTATTTGCTTCTGCACAGCAAACATACTGTAGTGCTGAATTTGTAAGGTATAATGGCGCCTTTGTCCATCTTTATTTCCAGCACATGATAGCAGACACAGTACGTCTTATACGGCAATGTCAGAAGGATCACATGGGTCAGTATTCACTCATTCCTAATGTTACGGTGTCAGATAAACCTATATTTGAAGTTTACTTTGTAATTCTACACTTTATCATTGATGTAGTATCAGTCTTTACAGGCAAATAATCAAAACTGTCAAATTTGAAATAAACTGCCTCCAAAAACTTTAAATCAGATTAATACTCCTTGCCATAATGTCAAAACACTTCACTTTTTTGTATAAAAATTACTTTGGCTGGGTTAATTGTAGTAGACAGAAAAGTTTGTTTTAATGGCCTTTATCAATATGATATTTTTACCAGGCCATCAATAACAGCATGTGCTGTGTTTGGATCATTACTCCAGTAAAGTAATTTAATGCATTTACTCAATTATTCCCTGTAGAAAGTTATTTGTTACACTATTGGTTACATTACTTTTGCACTACTCCACAACATCCCCTGAGACACATTGTCACGTAATTGACAATAATTTGACGTTAAACCTTACATATGCCCGCATATCAGCACAAAACAAGGATAAGGAGAATCAAGATGGCACTGCAGCAGCCTAGATCTGCCTCAAAATTAAACTATATTAATATATTTAAGAGGCTGGCCTTCCTAACACTGCCTAGTTCAAGATAAGAGATAAGCCTTGATTAATACCACACCGAGGACATTCACATATAACAGCCACTCAAGAGTCAGAAGCAAGAGAAAATGCAAAAAGTGAGTCAGTGCTTAAAACGAATAACATATTACAAAAAAAGTTAGATTACATAAAAAAAATATAAACTACACTATATATACCTTTCACTTAAACAGAAACTATATGCAAGTATTGTTTATTATTATTATTATTATTATTATTATAGGCCTTTATAAATTAATGTAAGAGATTAGGCTTGATAATGACACACTACAGGCAAAAAAAAAATCCATTTAATTGGTATATGAAGGGCATTTAAAGGCCCAAAGACACTCAGTCTAGTCGCTTGCACAGCAATCTATGGCTTCATAGCAGACTAGTCCAGGTTGTTTGACTTGTATCACTAAAGCAGTGGTTTTACCTCATAAAGTGGACTCTTTCAAATCATTTGTCAGACAACAACAGTAGGATTTGTCCTTGAAGCTGCTGTCATAGCTTGGAGGTAACATTTTCTTTCCCTCCAGGAAATGGCATCACACAGAAGAGCAGCTCAGAAGTGCGAGCCTACATTGATTACCTGCATATCATCGACAATCAGCAGACTCTGTTCGAGCTGTCACACAGGCTGGAGCCTCGTGCATAAGAGAGCAGCTCTTACTGCATTTCCCCGCTGTGTCAGACAGACTGTCGGATCGCCAAGGAACAATCTATCACTGTCTTATCTATCTCTCAGGACTCAGTGAGCAATCAGAGGACGCTGCGTGATCCTGGTCCTCAATCAGGAAACTCTACCCAGAGACATAATACGCAGAAAAATACACGTCTAAGGTTAAATGCATAAATGTTTGTAGATCCACACTGATCCAAATCACCTGAGAGCAGGCCGATCTGCAGTGCTCAGCAGTTTCAACTTGTGCTACCAGGTGGCAAGAGTAAATACAGTATGTATGCAAAGACCTGCGGGTGCAAACCTGTTGTTACTGTACTTTCTCACAGATTGCAGAGGTTGGCAGGTGTAGAGCATAGATCATCGATACTCAACTTATGGCCCATGGCCCAATCTGGCCCCAAATAGGGTGCATGGTGGCCCCTCAAGCATTTTCTAATTCCCATTAAAAATGAAATTATTCAAACTGGGAATTGTTTTGGCACTTTTAGTATAGATACATGAGGTCTAAGAGCTTGCTAATAAAAAAAAAGTGCCAGTGGAGGATCCCCCCGCAACCCCGACAGAGGTCCTAGCTAAGCCCCTAATGTCATTAAAATCCTAGAAAGGTCCTAAAAGCTGGGAAACATCCATAATCCTAGAAACATCCTAAAAACCTAGAAATGTGCTAAAATCCAAGAAATGTTCTAAAATCCCAGGAACATCCTAAAATCCTAGAAATGATCTAAAATCCTGAAAACATACTTAAATCCTAGAAATGTCCCAAAGTCCTAGAATCGTCATAAGATTCTAAAAACAAACTTAAATACAATAAACATCGTAAACTCCATGTATGGGGATGCTCCTGGCCTCCTGTCATTTTGCAAAAGTGCCCCCCAAGCAAAGTAAACTGAGTATACCTGGTGTAGACTATACAGTCTGAGGTGTAGGGCTGCTCTAATGACACAACAGCTCCCCCTTGTGGAGAATCAGCAGCTTGCACTAAGAGCTTGCAGGTGAAGTGCCTCCCATCTATCAACAAGACTTTGACAACATATTGTTGACAAAAAGTTCCTCTAATGAGCTTTTTCAGCGCTTTTAAACACATAAATCACATCACACAGAGTGACGGAGGTGCAGATTAACCCATGATACATAATTCTGTATTCTCAGCGTTTAAAGATCTGGCAGCAGTGGGTTGTTTCAACAGAGTTTACCAAAGAGTATGTCAGTCCTATATTGTACACACAATTGTTTTTTCCTCATACATGATCCACATTTCTCTCTGCCAGATGTGGGACATGCAGTCAGTAATAAATCAGTACAGTGTATGCACAACAAGCTAAATCAAGATGACAGAAATACTGCAAATGATTGTTAAATATTTATCATATATTATTTTCTTTATCTATTTTTACATTGCAGAATCTCGTACCATACTGTTTTTTTATTGTTTAACCATAAAGTGTATTAGATGAGGCAGTTCAGATGGTATTAGAGCAGAAAAATAGATCAGAGTACAAAATGTACTGTTATGTCTTTGATGTGTGGGGAAAGTTTTGTGTTCTGTGTGTGACTTATAATCACATATGTTAGTGCCAAATACCCATACACCCATTAAAATGCTAACTGCTCATCTTTTAAAAACATAAGGATCTCCATCTTGCTGAGCTGTGGACAATCAGTTAAATGAAGCAGCGGACCTGTACTGATACATCTGTATTGGTCTTTAAAGTTCAGGTTAGACACAATTCAGTGCATTTTGCAATCCAGGTTGTGTTTGACTTCTTGAGGTTTGGAGGTATTGGCTTCAGCTATTTGGTACTCGGACTACCATAAAGTAGCATCTGAAAAACTCAGCAACGACATCTTTCCAAAAGCAGACACATGATGACTAACGATAATCCAAGGTAACCTTTTTTTCTGAGCGGTCTCACTGAGGACTGCCTCCTTAACTCTAACCTGAGCAAATGGGCTTGAATTCTTTCAAAAACATGGGAGGCAGGCAGTTAGCAACAAAATAAGAAATAACTCAAAATTTGGCTAGAAATTTGCAAAAAAGTACAAGAAAATTAGCTGAAAATTAGTTAAAAACACACAAACAAACACACTGAAAGAAAGTAGAGAAAAAGAAAAGGAAATAACCTGGACAGAGTACTTAAAAATGATAGAATCCTGTAACATAATTTGGAATATGTTATTATGATAATTAGAAATATATTTCTTTTATTCCCAGACATTTACCTTATCTGTTTAAGAATAATTTTCTAAATCTGCTACTTTCTTGTAATTTGCGGGTCATGTCTTACCAGTGCCTTTCCCTCATCTTTTTGAAAGAAATCGCACCAGTTTGATCAGGGCTCAAAGGTTTAAATAATCGTGCAAGGCACCTGAAAGCAGCACAAAAAAGTGATGTCCCTGCAGGTTTTCAGGGCTTAAATCAAATGTCACAGAGCCACGGCTTCTTTCCGTTACCCTCAGTAAATGTAAGGATAGATACTGTAGAGGAAAAATAAGTTTGTGTTTTGGGGTAAACTGTCCCTACAGGTAAAGAGCAATAGCAAAAACAAGTACTACAGCACCTTTGAGACAAAGCAGAGAGAGACAAGTTGAAGCCATTTGCTGATGTACAGTGTGTATTAACACCACTGTACACAGTTGTATAGTGTATGGCTGTAGATGACTTTACAGTATTTAATCTCTAGACTGGTCAACTGAAAACTGTCACTTTTGCCCTGAGGCTCGACCATGTTAAGTAGTGAAATGTTGTTGATGGAAAATCACATCATATTCTTGATGTTTTATTTGTATATTTGGATTTTTAATTTCATTTGTATTATTAACAACATACAGTTGATTCTATTTATACTATATATGTATTATATGTTGACATTCTGGATAGCGATATTTATTTATTTTAGAATTATTTATTTGTTCTATAGATGTTACCTCTTTTTGTTCAGTTTCAGATTTCTTTTTTGTTTTTGTACGCACTGTTATTGGCTGGTCTGCATGATATGGCAAACCATGGATTGACCACCAGTGTCAACTGTGCATGCAATAAAAGATTTTTTTGTCATCATGAGTTTACTTATTATTCAAGACAAAGAGTAACATGTATCAGGCAATGGCATTGAAAATTAATTTAAACAGGCAATGGTCCTTTGTAACTCTTAAACCAGTGATTCTGTTGTTAACCCAGGTTTCAGGAAATATTAAAACTATAGTATCACAGACTAGTAAGACAAGAGTTTTAACATAGTTCTTGAATCAAACAGACTGGTCATGATAAAAAAGTGCATCTAGGACACCATAAACAACTGATTTGGTAATAACAGATTAAAAGGAAGCAGTCATTGAATGCAGTAAAGTGTTACAGATGAATAAAATCATGATATGCTCAAATACAGGCACTTAATAGCAGAAAGAGCACATACATAAAAGCCTGGAGCCAGTCTCCATTAATATGTGTTTCAAGTTTGGCACTGAGCATATTCATTTTTGTCATGTATTTTACTTCTTAAGAAATCTACAAGGCTGGATTAACAACTGGGCAAAGCAGGCAAATGTTGCTATCCAGACCCTCAAGGGGCCCAACGATTCCAGCTCACTCTATGGCAATGGATTTATTTAACTGTGTTTGTTAATAGTGTCTACACCACTGAAATATAATTTAAATGCCTTTATTTTCTTTTGCATATATTACATGGTATGTTTTACTAAATAATCTTGTGCTTAATCAAGTTATCATTAACAAATAACTAACACTTAGTACTTTAAGTATAAGTTATTTAATTAGTATTAGTAAGTATAGTAATACAACAGAGTGGGGAAAATGGGGTGGGTGGTCATTGTTGCTAAAGGGCCCCACAGTGGGTTAATCTGGCCCTGACAATCTTAAAATGTCTTTAAGTAGGAACACACTATTTTGCAATTGTACACTAATTTAATACTATTTTTCATTTATTTAAAGGCTAGGCTTTACATCTTCCTGTATGTTAGAATATGAAGCTGGAAACAATATTTGACTTCATGAGCACCTGCATCTTCACATAATCAGGGATTTAGAAATCCTAAAAATGTGGGGTCCTTGTTAAATTTTTTGAATATAACAAAACCATTAGTACAGAGTGTCTTTTTCGGGTGCTGTGAGGCGGAGGTGTGACCCAGATGCCCTTGCTGACTTTAACCAGGTGTCCTGCTTGGCCTTTAGCATGACTATCTGTGGCACGACCCCTGCTGCGCCGGGTCCTGTACCCTGCCATTTCCTCCCAAACACTGCCAAGCACTGTATCATTTCCCTGTCACCAAATGACTGGCTAGCTGCAGTGGTGTGCTAATGAGAGGAAGGGAGGGCAGATGAAGAGAAACTACAGGAAGACTGGTTCCTCATTTACCCCATGCAATACAATGCACCACATCAATCCTCCATCCTCCACATGACTGTCTGCAGCCACTTCGGCTGCAGGGAGAAATTAAGAGCAACACAGCAGTTATTAGCGTTGGAGAAAATCTCATTTGAGAAGATAAGAGTGTTGAAAAAAGTGAATGGCTGTAATTTGTACATAGTATGTCACTTGTTTATCTTAGCAGATAAATATGGCACACGCCCAGTCTCTTCCTTTACAAATTTCCGCTAATATCATGAAGTTGCAGCTCTGACACAGTATGTTTACAAATGTCAAGAATAATGAACACTACAAAACTGAGCAAAAAAGGCTTGCCTTGGATTATGTTAAATAAAGGTTAAACACATGATTTTATCTGTTCAGTCTCCTTTTCATGATTGCACAAAATTCTCTCTGGGCACTTTTTCTTTGATTTAAAAAAAAATATCTCAATGTCGTTCTGTGCTGTATGACCTCAACCTTGACTCTGGAAATCCCAAAATATTTTACTAAACCTCTGACATACAGGGGTCTTAATAGCATATGAATTATGCACGTCTTAAGTATGCATGCATAATCACAGTCAAACTTTAATCTAAACATCTTCTCCTTTTTCAATTAATCTCAATTAAATTAGTTTCAAAGAGATAACGTTTTAGATAAGAAGACTGTTTCTTCAGACTCATTCAAAGCTAAAGGTTTTATTTGGTTCTTATTAAGTTAATAGGATGCTAACAGAGAGCACGGACAGATAAAGGATGGGTAATCTAATGTGTTGCTTTCTCATAGAAAGCTATCAGTGTCTTTGAATAGGTTTCACCAACAGGCCCCGGCTGAATGAATTACACTCGTCTGTTAGTATTCTGCCTCTGCCGTACAAAAGGTCAATGTCAAATGCACCTCATTTAAAAGTCAATAGCAACCATGCACATCATCTCCTGGGAATTCTGTCCGGGAACCCTCCAGACGGCATTGTGTATCATTCAGTTAGTAGAGGGCAGCCGGAGAGCTTTTTTAATCTTGACCTTCCAATAAAATATGCTCCCTATCCAGAATTACATGGTCTCAAATGGAGACATAAGCTCCCAACAAATCACGGCCAGACTGAACCATCTCAGGGGAAAAGTTCAACAGTGTCAGACACAGACACAACAGGTTCAGCACTGGATAAATATGCATCTCCACCTCTTTATTTCCATTATCTTCAAATCTAAAACACACACGCATTCATACTCTAAAATGCCAGTATTGTCACGTATGAGCCAAATATGATATAACACTGTTAGAGCAACTACAAGGAACTTTCATTATGCCCTTTTGCACAAAAAAAATCGTGTTATCCAAATTGAAGAACACATTTCCCGCCACATGTTATAAACCAACCCCTTCAACAGAACAAATGTTGGTATTAGTTTGTTATTGGTATATTATATGGTATATTAGTTTGGATAAGTTTGTCTAAAACATGGACATTTAACATGGCCTGTTATTGTTTGGTATTATATTAAGACTTAATAATGCTGTACACTTCAACCATGCTGTGGTTGACATGGTCATATTTAGGCACAAAAAGCCACTTGGTTATGGTTAGGAAAAGATCATGTTCTGGCTAAAAATACCCGTTCAAAGGCGGCAGAAGGTCCAATGGAAACGCTGCGAATGTGTTGCTGAAAATCAACCAGATTTGTTGTTTGTTATGCTCATTTACATGTAATCTGAAATATGGCATTGTAGAAACGTTGACATATGTACTGATTGAAACCTACAAATGGAATGCAAGTGTGGTTTGCAGAAACTGGGTGACGTGAGGATCATGATCTGGCTAGCACATGCATTTGTTTTGGAAGCAAGTGGAAAAAAACGTAGCTTATTTTTAATACTATTTTTCTTTTTTTTTTGCAGATACATAGTGATGAAGTCATGTATCTATACATGGTTATGTAAGATTTACATCTAATATGATGTTTGTAAAAAAAAAAAAAAAAACTTGTTTAAGTACTGTTCATACTCCTAGGTTACATGTAAGCCTTTAACTAACCGATTCAGCTGCTCACTAAAACTAATTTTGTCAAGAAAGGTTTTCAATATGCCTGGGTAATCATCTGTCTTTATAACTATAATCCAACAAGATATAGCTCAGTAGCAAGGCCAGCACAAAATGTTCTGTTATAAGCCTTCCTCTGTTTCAGCCACCAATGTAACTTCACATTTGTAAAACCACTTCTCGTGTTGTATTTCATTAATGAAATAGGCATATTACATACCTGTCTGAGAGGAAGGGGGCAATAAAGGGATGGTTTTGAATCCTTTCAAATCCTGCAATTCTCTCCATCTGTTGAAGGACCAACCGAGACTCGTGTTTTTGCCTGTGCACTATTACTGCATCTTTTAGCTTTGTTTTTTGTTCTTCATTCAATTCTTTTCTTAATTGCTTTGCAGATCACATCCCAGTATCAGACAAAGCCAAAAAATATACAAATAAAAAAATCCATTTCTCTTAAGAGAAATCTTTTCCTGCTTCCATTTAACTGGCTAAAATCCTACTCACTGCAAAACTTTACCTTGGTCCGTGTGCCTTAAATTGTTTCATCTGATTTTGCTGGGAGTCAGACCTGAGCTAAGGCATAGCTAACTAGAAAGAAATCACTAAACGTCTGGCTGATGGTCTTGTTTGCTTACCGAGGTCACTTAGAAGCATCATTAAATTGAGACTGTTTCAAAACCAGTTAAAACTCTTTTTAGCTGCTTTAATGCAAGATTAAAAATTTGTATAATTGCTTATATTATATTAGTAGTTATTAAAAAGATGATAAAAGGCAAGATGAATGCAATACATTATTCAATACTGTCTTGATGGGAGAATATGCCTACTCTAAAAAATACTCTTTTAATAATGATTTCAGAATACTGATAGTAGATATTATAAAATACTTAACTGCTGCTCCCCTGATGACTCACACAGACAGCAGCAGTGCCACTCCAGCTACGATCCATTTGGCAGGAGGCTGTTTGGTTCGGAGGCGGAGGGTCCACACATACGTGGGCCCGCGCTGCTTGGTGCGGTATACTGGGCACTCGTATGTATTCTTCAGCTCCTGCTCTTCTGCAGGAACGGCTCTAACATACAACACCGGCATGGCTGGAGTCAGATCCCTCAAAACCGCCTCGGAGATGAGTCCTGAATGAATGTCCCAACGTGCTCCTAAGCGACACAGGGTGGATTTCATTGGCACTACTTGCAGATCTCCATATTTTACTAAGATATATGTTTAAAAATACTGTCAAACAATCAATGTCACTTCAAATTAAGTATAGCAAGATACATTGGAGGGATGTTTAATCTGAATTCTGACCTTCCATGAAGAGTCCGTGAATATAAGCCCCCTCCCGCGGTGGATGTCCAAAGTCGTCTTTCGTCTTCTTTGTTATATCCACAGTCAGAGTCATCTTGTCCAACGACCACTGATTCTTGCGAGCAATGCTCTGCAGCACAGCTGAAAAAAATGTGTCAATGTTAATATTCCTGGTGCCTCTGTCTGGTGCAGATGTATCCTAAATCATCTGCCTTGCCAATTTTGAGACTGTGATCTTACCAGTGAGGAAAGACTGTGGGTTGAAGAGTCCTGAGAGCCAAACAACTGCAGGAAGAACTAAGTCTTGAGTCCAGCTGTCCAGCTCGTGACAGCTACACATAACATTATTAAACCTATATTAAAAAAAAAAAAAGATTAATTAACAACATAGTATTTCATTGCTTAAAGCCTTCATAATGTGTCTGCAAGGGTCATCCAAATATTGGCTTCATTTTTAATATAGACAGAGTTTTAACTACAAAAAAAAAAACACTGCAGTGTGTCATGGAGCAACAAAAAAAACCCAAAACATTATATTAAAGGCTATGTTGAGCAAAAAATACAGTATTACAGGGTTTCCACACATTTTCATGGACAAAATTTCAAAACTTTTCTATTATTTTTCAAGGACACTAAATATTTTTCCCCATGCCAAATATTTTTTCCCTGCCCAACTTGCCCAACAGTTTTTAAACATATAAGATTTAAATTCTACTCAAAGATGATTTCAGCTTCCCCTATAATGTGTTAAAGGACCAGAAGAAATTTGAAAATGCAGCAATAAACTGTGTTTTTACAGTTTGCCAACCCTGTTTTCTTTTTATTTAAGGGCATTTTTTATTTGCCATAAAAATCACCCAAAAATTCAAAGAAAGAAAAAAAAAAATTAAAAAAAAGAAAAAAGAAGACGATGAAGAAAAAAAATCATATCAGCAGTGAAATAAATACAGCCATTTAAAGTTGTATGCCCCTCCCCTAAAGCCAGGAGTTATTTAACATGCTTAGTATGCATATATGAAGGGAGAGATAGAACTGGGGGCAAAAATTAACAAAAACAAAGTGCCACACGTTGACTCATATTAAAGCTACTTTATGGCGTCTGCTATAGAAAATAAATTCAACGTTATGTTAAATTATTGTAATTTAATTATAACACACCAAATTTCAATGGTCTTTCAAAAACTTCCAAAGATTTTTACTAGTTCTACAACTTTTCCAGTCCTGGAAAATGTGATTGTGAAATTCCATGACTTTTCCAGGTTTTCCATGACCATGGGAACCCTGGTATTATTAGAAAAGAGAAATTACCATTGTGCCAGGGTTTTAGTGGAGGGATAAGCCAGTCTGGCCCAGGAGTCTGGAACAGAGTCATTGAACAATGCTGACTGCAGACTCTCCATACTGGAGGAGATGGTGAGTTCTCCCTGTGGACAAAGGAATCCTCATTAATGCGACAAGATCTCAACTGTTGATCAAAAAGAGTGTTTTTTTCATGTAGTATATGTCACAGTAGACTGCACCTTCAGGCCAAGCTCCAGCTCATTAAGGGACTTTCTTATTTCTGCCAGCAGAAGATTCATGCGTTCACACTCCTGGAAGCAGACTAAAATGTAGGGGCTTCGCTCTGTTGTCTTTGTCATTATCTCTGCCATGTTGTACTCCTCAGGAAGCATGTCAAGGATATCGTCAATGACAGACTTAACCTGACAAATGTAATATACATACATTAGATTATTTATGCAGGTAGGTTTTTCTATTCTCAGCTGATGATTCTCTCTGCCTCCACACCTTCTCCTCTGAGCTCTGAGCCGTCCCCTCTCCCCTGGAGGAGTCCTGCGCCTGCAGCTCCAGCAGAATCTTGAGGAGGTTGTCTGAGGTGACAGCGAGGCACTCGAGCTCAGCATTTGGATGAAGACCATACAGAGTGGGGTTCTCAGACGGCAGATGTTCGTCAGTATAACTATGGTAACCACTGTAGTCCATGAACGGCGGAGCAAGGAACCCAGGACACAGAAAGAGCTCCCCTTCAAACTATGAATTGAAGTTTTTGGAAGATGAAAAAACATGTAGAACACTATTTAACATACGTCAAAAATAATGACAATTAAAATACAACCTAAACCACACTAATGAATCTTTCGAACAAAACGTACCCCATGTGTTTTAGAATTCAATACGACAGACTTAAGCTTGTTGCTGCACCAACAGCAAACCACCCTGATTGATGTCTGATTGTCCAAATTGCATTACTGAATAAACAGTTGCTGTTAGCTTGGTAGTATAGGTGAACTGACAGAGGACTAATCTATCATAGGGAATCCCATTTCTCCCATTAAAAAATAATAACATCAACAAGATGAAAACTTGCCTTGTGATTAAAAAATAAAGATCCTGTGAGTCATCATTATGAGAAGCTTTCTTAAAATAATGAGTTAATAACTTTAAAAATTAAATAAAAACTTTCTAAAATAATGAGTTACTATCTCAACATAATGATACATTCCTTTAAAAAAAAAAGTTAGTGACTGAAAATAATTAAAACAAACTTTCTCCAAATAAGAGAAACTTTCTCCAAATGAGTCCGTATCCCAAAGTAAACTCTCTCAAAATAATGACTTGGTATCTTAAACTGATACATTTTCTAAAAAAAGAGTTATCGTCTCATAAGTATCTCAAAAAATTGTAAACTTCCTCAAAACAAAATTGAACAAAAGTTGAAAATAGCATCTCAAAATAGTAAAAAAAGAAAAACTTGCTTAAATAAGTTCAGTATTTCAAAATAACAAGACAAATCCTAAAAAATGATTTAGTATCTCAAAATAATGAGAAAATTAGTCAAAACAATAACTGAGTATCCAAACGCTATTATTTTAAGAACATTTTGTTTTAATTTGGCAATACCAACTTATCATTTTCAGAAAAGTTGTCATGAATTACAGGATGATTTTTCTCATCACAAGGCAAGTTATTGTCTTTTTTTTTTTTACTTGCAGAAATAGGCTTCCATACTAATTAGTTCTCTGTGGGAGAAAAACAGATTAAGTCCAATTGAAGCGTCCATCAACTTAACACACGCTAAAGACCAAATAATCACCTTATAATGCTTACAGAGGAGTATCACGCAGCAGCTGGCAGAGAAATTTGGCACATAGAGAGGCAACATCACCAAAGAGAGGGAGTAAAAATCAGAAATGCCAAAGACTTGAAGTGTAACACTGCAGTTTAGGTTTACATCCCAAGAGGGCACCCTTTAGCTTAACACCAGGGTATTCAAAACAGCTTTGTAGATTATCTTCGCTGTTTGACTCGGTAAAATAGAGTCTACTCAGTCAATGACTTACCAGTTTTCAAATATTTAAAATTATATTGTTAAACTACTCAAAATGACTTCTACTGCAATAGTTCTGTTGAAACCAAACACAGGACAGCGATATGAGCGCTGACTTACCATTTTTGGATGCATGAACTCCTGCAGATAGGTCTTACACAGTCTTCTATCCCAGCCATCAGTTATGTGTCCTCCATACATGATCTCCCCAAAAAGATAACACAAGTCCTCCCAGGGTACCTGCATGGACTATAATAAAAGTAATCAGTAGAATGATATGGCAATGCAAATATATGAAAAAACGGTGGATTTAAATAATTAGGAGCATATTTAATTACATAGACAAATGTGAAAATTATTTCAAGGACATCGATATTTAAAGATAATTTCACAAATAGTTTCTAATTCATTCTTTCCGTGTTATTCCTTTCCTCTGCTGAAACTTCAAGCAGTAATCATGGGATCTATTCCTAAATGAGCTCTTTTAATAATGATAACGGTTGGAAAATGTAACAAAATTATGTTTCTTTACACACATTGATCTAATGTATGACAGGAGAGTCTTCTCCTCAGCGGGAGATTATGATCCGTGAGGGTGAAGGAGGAAGAAAAGAACCTGTGATTCATAACAAATTACAAAAGCTGGAGGTTCACAATCATTTGTACCTGTATTGTTTTGCAAATTGCTTCCTTCATCAGCTCTAATTGCAGTGATCACTTATGTAGCGTTGTGAACTGTCACATTGGCTGCATGTAATTACATTTAGGATAACGCTTCATTGCCCTCCTAATGAATTCTCTGTATACGCACATACAGGTTACTGTTTGGTTAACATAATGAAGGACATTCGTTTTTGGAGGGCAGAATACCTAGGAGACATAATTGGTTGTGACCAGAGTAATAGGAGCTCTAAGAGAAATGCATTAGGAGTTGTGAGGGGTGCAGCACCCCAAGAATGGATTTTTTGTCTTTATGAAATAAAGCTAAATTATAGGGTGCGTGTTCATAGTAATAAGAGAAGAAATGTGGGGAAAAAAAGACGCGACTGAACATTTTTCACAAATAACAGTGGAACAAAAGATTTCAATAAGTAATTGGATACACTGTACTGCAATTCAACATCCCTGTCTGACAATAATGCCACTGCAAACCCCATAATCATTATACATTTACACAGCTTAAGAAAGAAGTAGTAAAAAAACAAATTAAAAGTTTTATCAATAGCAATAAAAATATGAATATGAATTTAAAAGTACTTTAGTGTTGGCCTCTAAGTAGTTGTACAAGACACTGGCTGATATGGTGAGGTCTCCGGTGCTGAAGGGGTAGTTGTGGTTCCACCCCTGGGGACCAAATTTACGGCGCTCAGTCACACATGCATGAAAGAAGCAGAGGGAGAAGAGCATGGAGTTGAACTCCTGTTCTCTGGAGCACAAATCCAAAGTTTCCTGAGAAGGGTGTGTAAGAAAAATACATTACTATGGAAGCCGAGGACAGCTATGCTTTCAATTACCTTTTTAATGACATTATCTCAAGATTACAAGTCAATTCTTTTGTTATCTCGAGATTACAAAGTAAATTTCTCTCATGATTTAATTTATCTTGAATCTTGAAAAAACAAAAAGTAGATTTCTCGAGGTAGCAAGATAATAAATCACAAGAAAACAACTTGCTTTTTCAGGATCCCAATAATTATGGAGAACTTCAAAATTCGTGTTTGGTAAAATCACTGTTATGATGATTAACGTACAGTCTGATACGTTGATCAATAATAAGTACACCTTGATCTGACAGTTTCATCTTAAATCAGTTCCTCTAAGCTGTCGAGATGCCATCTATGCATGCTGACATGGCACTCCTGATTTTTGATAAACATGAGAAATTAGATGACGGAAGGAGCTTTTGTTTTACTGTGATAACAGGTTGATTACCTCATGATCTCGAGATAACAGAATTTAAAAAAAGAAATGGATGCATCGCCTGTCCCAGCTCCCGTACATTACAGTGATGCAACTTTTTTTTTTCAATTAAATGTAATTCAAAAAATTAAATTAAATTCTCTTAAAATTTTCAACATACTTGACTGAAGTTGTTGAGGGCTGCATGCAGACTGGCATTCATGCCAGTGGGGGGCTCATTGGTGATTTTAATGGCATTCTCCAGTATGCCTCTGGGGATAACATGCTGCTCAGGACTTGATGCAGGCTCCCCGGTGATGAACACCCTGTAGTTTGGGTGACTGTCGACTGCTGCTGTCTCCAGAAAAGCATCAAGAGAGGGCAGCCAGCGAGCCACTAGGTGCACATTCTGAACAGTGGACATTTAAAAAGATTACAAAAAGATTAGGTAGATTATGTTTTAGGCTGATAGAGAGAAATTTGTTTAGTTGTTTTTTTTTTAAGTAAAGTTGCATTTATGCTCATTTGTGAAAGATTCATGCTAAAAATGCCTTGCTATGATCTCAATTATTAAGAAAACCATCAGTGACTCACTTGGCTGCAGGTTTCTCCCTTTAAAATGAGGCATTTGTGGAGCTGATTTAGCCAATTATGGTTTTCATTGAACCAAATTGAGTTTATTTCCTTGCTCAGAGGGGGAGATAATATCATTAGGTGCATACAGGCTCACTAGAAGAGCAGCCTGAAGTCACTGCAGTAAACAGCCACTGTATGATTCTGCTTCCTACCTGCAGAATGACCCAGTGTCCAAGTTTAGAGGCATTCTTCATAACCTTTTCAGCTACTTCCTCCTGCCCCTGTCCCAGGGAGACGTTGTGCAAAGTGCCCTGGTCAATGGAAAATCCCAGCTTCAACCCTGCACAGAAAGGATATTTACATACATATCTCTACCAAATCATCAGGATGTATAAATAACAAACAATATATATACAGTACCTAGTTTTTCTACATCTTTGAGTGGATCCACTCCAGGTGAGAGGATGAAGAACACAGGGGTTGAGGGGCCACTGTCCTCATATAACTTTTCAAACTCTAGCCTGGCAGCGTCCACATATTTTGTTCCGATGTTCTCCTCCACAAAGTTTCTGCCAGGAAACATAGTCAAAAAGCTCTATAAAATAAAAACACATAAATAAAAATGCACTTTGGTCATTTACTTACCTTAGTGTATAGGTCATCCTATCAGGGCGAAGTGCTCTAAGGATGATGAGCTTCTGAAGGGAACTTTTATTCTTCCAGTCCTGGGGAAGTCTCTCTTTTTCAGGACAACTGGATTCAACGATCTTCCTCCAGCGCTTTGGTGAACTCTCTATGTCTTTGTCCAGTCCATTAAAATCTTCCATTGCAGAAATTGTCTGTATCCATATAACAGATAATACACAACATCTCTCAGCAGTGGAATAAGGTATGCATTAGGAATGAGCATGAATAACTGAGAACTTGATTTTGACGTCAGTATTTGTTGAACGTATAGGTCAAGCTTTGCCATGATTTTTTAAATATATTTGGATTCATTTTTATGAATACATTTTTTACTATTTAAAAAAGGTATATCTTCATTTATTGTTGTTTATTGATTCCCTCAGCGTCTTCATCATGATACTAATGCTGCGAGAGTGTGAGCTCCACACAGGGGTGGACAGATGGTAAAAGTCTGTCTGAGCACACACGCAAACATATAGACACACACACAGACACACACGCACACACACAAAAACAAACACAAACACACGCACACCGAGGGACACAATTTTAGCAACCCACGGCTAACTTGATCTAACAGTTATTAATAGGTTTAATGAGAGTTGAGCTGTTTCTGCATCAGTGTGAGTTTGTTGTGACCATTAAAAAGCTCTGTGTCCAATGTTAGCCACAGCTGTTGTGTTGAACTGACTGGGAGGAGAGCTGCTCCAGAGACAGTCCTTCAGTCTGCATCTAACCTGTGTAACGTCATGCAGCGACAAGATGTTTGCAGATTTTTCCTAACTTTCAGTGTATGGTGAAGTGGCCTACTTAAAGTGTGCTGTTCAATGACTGAATTTTCAAATTTCACTTGTCTAGGTTATTTTTTAAATATAAGTACTTTATAATAATTTAATGCAAGTACTCTAAAGTTTAAGTTACTTGAATGCCCATCCCTAGTATGTAGTAATGACCTGATAGCTAACAAGAAAGTGTGACCCTTTAACATGTTATATGTTAATAGTCTTGACTGTACCTTGATGGCTCCCCAGGCATGTGCAGAGAGGAAGGACACAGGACTAACTTTGCAAGCCTCCACACGGAAACGCAGTAGGAAGTCAAATTCCTGAGCATCAATCAGGCCCTGCTTGAGCAGAATCTGAGGGGAAGGACCAAGTGCAGTTTGTAATGATCTATGCTGTATTGATCTCTTTTAAATAATTTCCAAAACAAATGAAAACTGCGAGAAAACTCTGGCAAAGGGATTGTTTAAACTCATACAGGCTGTATAAGTGCTTCTGAATGTGAAATAGCCACATGAAGGACAGCCTTCAGAGCAGCACAATTTCTAAGATGAAAACAGTTGGCGCAATGACAGATAATTGCATTATACCATCAGAACCAACCCCCTTGTCAGAACCAACTGTCTGAGCAGCAGCCACGGAGCAAGGTGTGAGAGGTAATCAATAGCAGCGTATGGTCCTGCTGACTGCTTTTAATTGAAGTTAATGTGGGGGCAGAAAAGTACTTTGATTGATGAGGATGACAGGAGGCCCCACCTTTGAGGCGGCCCTGAGTCCCTCACCTGGAAGGCAGTGTGTGACAAGAAGGTTAACTTGTCTCTCTCAAAAAGGCCCTGGCTGGTGTACAGGAATACAGAGTAGGTGATGGCCTCAGTGAGGGTGTGCACTCTGGTCCTCACATCCTCATCCCATTCTGCACGCTCCATTGCTTTGTTAAACACTGAGTTAAAGGCCTGCAATACAACAAAAGGGAGGACAGTGTTCATATAGACAGGACCCCTGGCTTTGCACTGGACAGCTGAATACACAAAAAATGCTAGTTTTGGTACAGAAGCACAAATTTAAGCTGAAGAGTACAAACAGGGTTGTGTCTAAAATATTAAACGACAAAAACAAACTAATTTTAAAAGATGACTTTAATTACTGTTTAAATGCTGCAAAAAACAATATGTGTCCCCTGAGAGCACTTTGGGTGTGAAGGTTTCACCTTGAGAGAAAACTGGTACATGGGGTTAATCTTGCTGAGGTCATTGATGATGAAGAAGAGGAGTGATGCTCTCTCAGCTGCTGGGCGGTAAAGTTCTCGAGCCTCGTTGATCTTTGTCTCGTTCTCCCTGGCCTCCACCACCTGTGTGTTCCAATTGCACAAAAATGAGCTATTAGGCTCTCAGTCATGCTCCAAAACCCTCTCATTACACATATTCCTAACTACACATCATTTGCCCTTAATGCAATAAAATGAGGCTCGCTGTCGACATTTGAGTGGCAAAAAAAACCCCAAATGCACTCAGCTACAGTTGGACAACTGATGGATCCTGCTGGTGTAATGACCTCACCTTGTTCTGAATGTGAGCAGCTGTGTTCTTGGTGTTCTCCAGTTGCTCCACCAGAGAAATATCACCCAGGAAATTACCATGTGCCGCAGAGAGGCGACTCAACAGGTCGTCCTCCAACCTCTTAAGCTCAATCTTAAAGTGGTTCTGCTGTGTGGTCAGCTCCATCTTAGGGACCATACACAAAACAATTCAGACTTTTCTACCTTGTATTATGGCGCGATGTCTTGCATGTAAAATCTCTAGTTGAACAGTCTACATCTGTCATAAAATGATTAAGAATTCACCTTCAGGTCCTCCAGATCAGGCCTTTCCCGGGACACTACCTGTCCCAGCAGCTGTTCCTCCAGGCCTACAGGAGTCACTGTGAAGTTGATGAGGGTGGTTTGGGCCTGGAGCTCAGGGGGGAAATGGGGATTAGCCAACTTGGTGTGTATGATTAGTTGAAAGTTATTGTTGTATTCACACTCCTTGCCTCCAATTCGAATGTACCTGGATAATAGAAGAGTACAATTTTAAAAATTTACAAAAAGCTGATAACAGCTTAAAAGTTGTGTTGTTAAATTCCTTAAGGAAGGGTCACTAGTAATTAATGTAATGGAGATGAGAATACACAATCTGATTCTGTTATCAAGATAATATAATACAGGTAATGTGCTTTAAAAACAAGTGGGAAAAGACTGCTTTGTTGCTGCTGTAGATGGACACTGAATTAGAATCTTTATATATGTGTGTGTGTATATATATATATATATATAAATATATGTATATATATATATATATATATATTAAAAAAAATTTATATAATATATAAAAAAAAAAATTGAAAAAGGCACTATAAAACATACTAGAACAAATATTCAGAATATAACTGATTGAGAATTGGAGAGGTTTACAGTTTTGTGCAAAAATACTGATTGTTTTGACATAACAATTCTTCTCAAGGTCCAAATCCTAGCTTTCTTTTTGAGCTTTAAACCATGTTAACTGTTAAGGCAGCATGCACAAGAAGTCCTAAAAGCATTCAGGATAAGATTTTAGCTTGTACGTAAACAGATCCATCTGCATGACACATAAGCAAAGTAACTGGTTAAAAGCTTTGAAAAACGTTAGTCAAAGGCATTAGAGTTTGGACTGTTTTGTCAAACTACTACTTCCAATGTCAAGAGTAAACATATGTGATTAGAGTAATTGTTCAAAAATCAAACAGCACTTTAAGACTTCGTAGTAATTATTTTTTCTGCCTGACAAGAGCAAAGAGTCTAATTTCAAAAGCAAAGCAAAAGCAAAAGCAGTTACATTTCTCTTCCCATCACTGACTTTCAAAGTAAGAAAGTGAAACATTAATGATTAATAGAAATATGACCAGTGCTTTCCTTTAATAGACACTGCAGGTAACTTCTGTGATGATTGAATGATGATGACAATGATGATTGAACACTGATGATTCTACAAAATATCTGAGCTGTGGCAGTGCAAACCCTCTGTATCTTAAAAGCTATTTTTTCATCAAGCATTTGAGCCCATTGACCTCTCACTCAACCTCAACCACGTAGAGAACTTCTTTCTGGCTCTAAATGTCACTCATACTGTAGACAAATAATTTTGAAAAATCATGAAAGATTATCACCACAGTAGCCAATATTTATCTTTTCCTGCATTTCAATTAAATTAGCGATGGCCTGACGAACCTGGTGGCTTTTCATTTTTCTCTAATTACCCCTTGGATGTCAGGCAAGGCCCCAATTTTACGGCACAGGTTCCTCATGGCCTGGGTCTGGTTCAACTCTATATCTTCACAAGCCAGAATTAATGTACTATTGATAGAACCATTACTCCACCAAATTAAAGTCCTTGCTGATGGATTGGCTTGTAGTCTTCCGTCAGCCATGAAAGGAATAATTAGTATTCATTACTTCACACTCTACAACATTCCAATTATTAATGAACTTCAGCTGTGGATCCCCACCAGATCCATCATGGCTGCCCCAGCAGGTTGTATTAATCATCGACAGAAACAAGTGTGTGGGTCATCTACAAGGGATAAACTTATAATCAGATTTACTATGATAAATTGTTACGTCTGGACAGACAGGATTTCAGAAGAAGTTCAATGAACATGCGCCAAGATATTCAATATTCATGGTCATACATAGATCGGAGCAAGAAAGATAAAAGCATTTTTGAGGGGGCAAGTCAAAGCAGAATGTCAATATGTGGTATTTTCTATTCATTTGGATGTAGGCTGTCATGTTTAGGAAATTTGCTGGAAATTGTCTGTTGAGGGTAATTGGTAAGCAAACAAAGGTAATTACAGAGTAGCTGTTTTGATGGCACTGTTATATTTGATGAAGTGGATTACAGCAGGTAGCAGTAGTCATGTTTTAAGATCAGGTGTGACATCAGGTAGATTTAAACAAATACAGAGTGTTTCGCACAAGTGCCAGTTTCGATGGCATTTATAAATACTGATAATTTTAAAGGGACAGTTTGAATTTTTTTGGAGGTGGGGTTGTATGAGACACTTGTCCAGTCAGTCTATGACCTACAGAAAGTGTCAGTTGGCAAATTCCCAGTTTAGAGAAGCAGACAGGAAAGCCATGAAAGCTAAGCAATGTACTGCTGTGAATGGCACTAGCGGCAAACCATATTTTAGCCACCTTAAAAAAAAATACCAGTTTAAGTATATTTAGAATATTTTCATTGCTTTATTTTGCTGCCAGGCAACCCTTTTCGACGGAGCTGTAGCTGTTATATTGCTCTTTTAGATGCCACCAGAATCCCTTGACAATAACAGTAAATTGACCTCGCAGAACACAGGAGTTGCTGGTCTGCTGCTGCTTCAATCAGTTTGTTTGTGTTATTGTGTGACTTTCGTGAATTTTGCATGAACTCTTCCAAACACAGATCAAAGCAGCGTAGTGTATCACTGACAGTAATACACTGACTGTGGATAAGTACCTCATACGACTCCACTTCAAATAAAAATGATATCAAATACCTATATATGACCTCTCTGCTCACAATTAACATCACATTATTATTTAATATAATCCTAATCTGATGAGTCAACTCAGACCACCTTTAGATCTTGCATTAAAAAGCAATTTGGGTGACCAGTTTACATCGGATAGTGCTTGACCACGTAAAAAAACATATGTAAACGCACCCAAAACACACTAAGGAAGGATTGTGACCTGTGAGTCCTAACTGTAATGTCAACAAAAAATGAAACATTTAATTACACACAAATTTAAAAAATACATGAAACAGGGATACAGAAAAGCCAATGATAGTAACTGGCTGGGAACGCTTACTTGTCCCTTTCTTAATTATTATTATTTTTTGGACCTGTGCAAATGGGAGAAGTAACATCGGGTTGTTCGAGCTGGACAGAGCAATCAGATCTCACTATGGACGATGGTGAAGCATATAAATACCAGATGTAAATGTAATCACATTTAATCATCTCTAGATAAAATCTTAATGAGGCATTTTAATGCAAGGTGTAAAGTGGTTTTAATGAGTCTAAAGTTGATTTGGTAACGTTTCTGTCTCCAATGCAGACAAATGCCAGCAAATTACCTATAAGCTTTATGAAATTATTGAAGCTGAATTGAGTTTGCCATAATGATGGAGGACCACTGAATTTAGTGTGTTACAGGCCATCTTTTTGTGGGAGACAGGAGTCCTTATACATAACCATGACTGTCTTCAATTCAGCTTTTACACTGACGCTCAGCTGTTCAATATTCATCACACCTAAAGAATATGAACACACAAATATACATCTATCACCCATCTTGAGGGGCAAATCAATATGTTGGCCTCAGGGATTCAGCACACGTGCTGCAAATTCATTTATAATCTAAAGAGTGGGCAATAATAATGCATTCAGTCATGTCTTACTGGTGTTTCAATGCTCAGTGAGATTCAACCATCTGGCAAATCTGCTCCCATTGTCTAATGCCGCAGTCACATTAGGGCAAGTTGTGGGCTCATATCGACTTGTGTATCAACAGCGATACAAAATTCGGACATTGATTAAAATGTTTTTGGTGTGCAAAAGCCCCATGCTAAACAGCTTCAACGCAACATAGAGTTAACCATTGGTGAGCTGATTTAATATTTGGTATGTGTATTTTTTAATTCCTGAAGTACGGCAATGAAAATGTAATGTTTCAGTACTAACCTTCCCTTTTTAATAGTGTTTCTACCCAGCAGAGGCTCCAGGACTGGGTCCACCTTTTCTAGCAGATTCTCTATCAGGACTGTTTCACCACAGGCAAGGGCTTTCTCAATCACATCTAGATACCTATGGAAAAAAAGGAAACTGAATCAACACATGAAAACAAAATGTGGGTGGACATGCTACTATATCTTAGTAGCGACTAACATGAATCGATGACAAGACAGCACCTATATCACTAAACACTGTGATTATTTCAACATGCAATATTGTTGACAAAAAAGACAAGACTACAATTTAGTTTTTAGTTTCTTTTGCTGCATCTGCCCTATCAACACTACACTGGCAGCACACACTGAGCACAGTCAGGGGAATGCTGAGGAACTTACTTGAACTAAACGTATTCTATGCAAGATTTATGGTTACTGTCTGTAAACAGCCAACCCCAGATGTACCATTTTACATTTCACCTCAATATATATTTGTGTTTTTTTTTCTGAGTTGTGTCTCTTGGATGCCTGCCACATCCAGGTCAGTACTTTTTTATAAAGCCTTGACCTCACCAGAGAACTGTAGGGATACACGTCCATAAGCATCCCAAACACAGAAGTAAATACTGGTAGAGGGCAGATAACTTTGACTGAAATAACAAAATATCATCTAATGAAATTAAAGACTTAGACTACAATACAATTAAAATGCTCAGACTTTATGTCAACAAAAACATTACTAAAAAAAACAAAAAAAAAACAGGATGAGGCTAACTAAATATTAATAAAACCAACAAGGACATTTGGCACACAACCAATGCTGTGCTCACGCTGAGCAACACAGCAACAGACTACATGTTATTTTCAATGGAAGTGACAGTGACATGAAGCTACAAACGGATGTCCAACAGGCGTGACGCACTGGAAATCAAAGTTGAGCCAGCCTATACTTTTTTTCAGCACTCCGATGACTCAGTGAAACATCAACCAATCCTTTTTTTCTTTGTTTCTAGCTGTGGTACTGTGTTATTTAGCTTAGTTAGCTGACACTATGCTAGCTTTATGTGCATTGCGGTGCACATGGGGATGCATTCAGGTGGCAAAATGTAATGCTAACAAGAAGCTCTGAAACTGATCAAAAGCGCTGACATTTTTTGACCAAGTACAAACTTTAGACAACATTTAGTTGAGGTGTTTTGTGGCAAGTAGTGTTGCAATATGTTAATGACCACTTGAGAACATTATATCAGCGACTATTCGATACTGTTGCTGGTCACACTGTTGCGTTGTTGCTCATAGTTGCTCAACACAGCATAAGATTTAATAACCAAATAGCTGACAAATTACTCTGCATACCCTATGGATGTTTGTAGAGGGAAAGGTTTAAGCCTCTGAAAACATATAATTAACAGCAGAAACAACAACAAAGAACACAAACTGATACATTAAAAGATGATTGTAACTGCCATCAAAATACAGCCCCTTCTCACCCTTTCTGTCCCAGCTGCACCACCCTCAGCTCTGACCCTAGCCGGTTTCTGATCCACTTGATACCCTGCTGCTGAGGGTCAATGATGAGCGGCCAACGCTCACTGGTGGTCAGGATGGAAGCATTCTCTGTGGACATCCTATCATTTGGCAAGCCCTGGTTATGCCAGGCAGCCACAGTGGCATCGTCTGTAAGCATGAGGATCGGATCCAGGCCGTCTGTCAGCGGTACAGAGACCTGGAACAGAAACCGGGGAATGATGTCACTCTAGTTGGAGCGTTGGTAACAGTACGATGAGCTCCAGTTCACAGACTCTGCAGTGGATGTTTGTACAAAGAAAGATTTTAGACTCGAAACAACACAAAGTCTGTTGGAAAAGTGGCCTTACCTTCTGAGACTGAAGAAAAGGAATCCATGCATTGTTCAGGAGCTCCAAACGATACTGTCTGGTAAAGTAACCCATGTAAGAGACAAATGCTGAAGTGATGAGGACATCACCACACAGGGTTTGCTGTTGCTTTTCATACTCAACAATTGCTTGGGACCAGCGCTTCTTTTCTGACTGCAAGACACAAAGATCAAGCTTAAATATAATTTTAAAAACACACAGAACACAAAAAGAAAACTAATTTTCACAGAGAATGCCTCTAGCCTATCCGAAGACAGTTTAATCTGAAGAACTGAAGACGAATCTGCGCTGCAGGGAAATGTATGTTCTGGGTAACTTCCCACTCCATTTATATTGTACAAATTAAGAAGATGTAAGCAGTAAAGCATACAACTGCATTCCCTTAAAATAGCTTTGGAAGTTTGGCTGTAGATTCGCTCTGCATCAATTTAGCATTCATTTAAACCTTCAATACTATGACTGTGACAGCACTACAACAATAAATCATGCATGGCATTTTCTTACAAGGGGCTGTGGATCTAGAATATGTCACATAATAAATTCTCAGACAGTTAAAAATCACTATAATTTTACTCTAATGTATTATGGATTGCCTGTAATATCACTCAGTCTGGGGTGAGACATTGTTAATTTCCAACAGCTGTTGAGGCTTTGAGGTAAGTTAATGATTAAATATAGACGGCCTGATTTATTAGTCTGAACACTATTGCTTCCAGGTCAATGCCATAAAGACAAAACATTTATCTTGATATGCTTAAAAGCCAAGCTGTTCCATGCAAACCACATTTATTTTCTGCAATAAGAAAGTCAAACTTGCAAAATGGCCACTGAAATGGCCATCTTTTATTTCATATTCATTTCATGATTTATGTTCATATATTCATATTTATTCTTTATATTTAGATTCAATAACTCCCTCTAGTTTCAATTTGTTTAAAAATATTGACACTGAATTGTTATTACACTACAAACTGGTGACTGTGCAAGGACATGAACACAGAAATGTGCACACACACATATCCCAGTTTAGAAATACAGTAAAAACACAAGCATTTTGTAGATACACAACCTCTCTACTGCACTGACTGAAAGCATTGTTAGTGTAGCGTTCTTGCCATCTCTCTTCTTTTCTCCATTTGGAATCCGTTCAGCCAGCCAGTTGCCCAGTTCAGCCATGCGTTTTCTGTGGTCCAGCCCACTCTACCTGTCTCACAAGTCCCCAGTATGCTGCTGGGCCAGGCTGTAAAATCTCTCTCTGCCTGATCTACTCACACAACTGTCAGGGTAGCTTGCCAGGACATAACAACTTCAAGTCCAGATTACTGATGCAATTCGATTACCAGCGCCTCTCCATGCATGTGTCCGGCAAATTGACAGTTTACTTTATGCCAGGTCAGCCCCAGTGACACCAACAAACTCCTCTATCTCTCCTTGTTTACCTCTAAGCCCTTGACCAGTCGGTTGGCCAGCTCTATGGTCTGGTTGGTGCGCGTCACCTCCTCCTGACAACTGATTTTCTCAGCTGTCGCCCTTTCAACCTGAGCTGTCAGGCTCTGGAGGCTGGCATCAAGATCCTGGAGAAGCAAACCAAAAGAGGCCATTGAAATCAGACACCATTAAGAAAATCTAGCTTTTAGACTAAGTGACTTAATTAAGTATAATAATAACATTGCACTCACCGCCAATTTCTTTTGAACTGCTAACATTTTGGCTGTCGCTGTTTCTAGTTCTGCATTAGCTTGTGAAAGTGCATGTCTCTTTGGAATGACCTCACAATAAATCTGTGAAAAAGGAGGCACACATTAAGAAAAAAAGCTCTGTAATGAAGAACAAAGCTTCTTGCAGAAAATCAAAGATCATGTATTAACATTTATTACAACTACAACTTATCTGGAGGCACTGCCTGACCTCATAGTATCTGACAATGTTAATGGTCCAGGCACAGAGACCAGCCGCAGCTGTGGATTTGGTCCGAACTAAATCAGGGTGGAACTCTGGGTTTCTCAGATACTCTTGTTTCACCACAGTCAAACAGAGTTCGGGGATGTGCTCTTTATCATAGGACACCAGGGCCTGAAGGAAAACATCCACCTGAAAGATGCAGACAGAAATGCAGGTGACACATCAATAACTGCTTTACTTATTAACAAAACCTGAAAATGAGACATATACAGAACATGTCACAAATCAACTTAATTCTATGTTTACAAGAGACAGTCCCACAAAACAAGGATTACAATTTGATTTTTTTCTCTTTTAAACTCCACTCAACTTTTATAATCTCTGTTGTTTGTTTATAGATTACTTTGATTTATGAATGGTATTTAGATGGACCAGTACCAACAGATGCGTTATTGTAATAATGAAAAAGTTAAAGTGAAACTAACAACTAACAAAAAGCATAGTGGTGACACCGGATAAAGCCCTTTTCTCACAATACTGCCTTAACAAAGAAACTATATCATGCTGGCTTTGCTTTTTTACATAGAACCAAACAAGGCCTGCATAATGCTGCCCCAGTGTGTGATTTTAGATAGCATGCTGGCATTCCACAACCAAAAGAGGCAAGATGCCTGTGACATGTACAACAGCATCAGCTTCTTGTGTGAAATATAACAAACCCTTCGGGCAGCACTTTCTAAACAATAACAATGGCATAAAAAGGCAAAAACAATAATTTACTATCCCTACTTTATGGTGATCTCATCCTCTGTTCGGAAGATAGGGAACACTCTAACCTCATTGTCTCCCCACTTGGCAGACATTTTCAGTTCCTATTCTTCGAGTAAGCTGCTAACTGCTTTTTAAATCTTTCAGTGGTGGGTCGCACAAAAAAACACCTTTTATACATGTAATTTCCTCGCTGTTACTAGCTCCACAGCAAGCTTAAAGGTGAGACAAATCTGTACCCCCGAATCCGTTTCTTTATTTTTAATACAGAATATAGAGGCGACTATTGCGCAACATTTTAGCCTTGAAAATGTATAGTAAAAGGGATTTATCCAAATATATTTAGACAAGCATGTAAAATATAAAATGTATCATCCTCAATGTAGAAGAGTTTAAGTTTTAAAAAAAAGTATCTTTGAAATCATTGTAATTTTTCCACTAAATGGACTGGCCTTTTCCTTTTTTCACCTGTTGCCCACCTTCACAGACTCACCGTTAAGGATCACAGTGAAAATAAGCCTTTTAGCTTGACTTTCTCCTATGATTTTTGTAAAATCATGCATATGAGATGCATATACATTTTTTAACCTATCAGAATACATAAACAAAAAACAACTTAGTCTAAAATGCTGAAAATATGCTATTGGAAAAGAAAGAATGAACCTCCATTTCATGGTAACTTCCACAGGCGTTTTGAAAAACCAAATACAACATTTTATGACTACACTTGCATTAACAGCAGCTAGAGGTTGAGAAACAGGTCGACACGCTTGCTCCCCTACTGAGTGAGCATATTCATAGAGCCATCCAGCTGTAATGTGAGCATTGGAGAGATGCTGGGCAGGGCCAGGGTCAAGGCCCACACACAAATTAAATTGGCATTCATCAGGCAGATGTGATTGATATGATGACAGCTTAACCTTGCCCATGAAGGCCCGTGCCGCCTTCCAGCTCCGATCCTTAGGCACTCGACCGCGGGGAGCTAGCAGAACCATCACAGCTGCTGCTACGTTGATCACTGCTGCTGGAGGGTTTGGAAAGGCCTTCAGCTCAGTAAGATTCACCTAAGAAAGAATTACAATCAATCATAAAACAATTATGTGGTTTTTAGTTTGACTGAAGATTTGATAAAATGCAGTTTTGTTTGATAAAATGAAGCACCTTGTTGAGGGTGTCCAGTGCTGCTGTGGCAGCAGTCAAAGATGGCTCTGCCTTGGCTAGGTCATTTTCACAGTCCCTCTGTTTGACCAGCACTTCTGCCTGGATGACAGCAACCTGTATAAAAGCATCCATAATAAACTAAAATCAAAAAATGCAGATGATTCATTTAACAAGTATACAATTCCTTTTCTCTCGTATCCTTCATTTTTAATATTTTACTGTAAAGTTTATTTAATTTTTATTTAGAATTAAATTATACTCATATTTCTGTATATGTATATATATATTTATATATTAATTTTAATGATTTTTTTTATTTTAATGATTTAATGATTAATTTTTATTGTCACTATTAATATCTCTCTATCAATCAATGTATAGAGGTATTCACCTATGTATCTTGTCTGGCAATAGGCATTAAAACTTGAAAAGTCACTTAACTACTGATTCATGTATGCCAAGAAAATTTGAATACTCAAAACTGTAAAAAAAAAAAAAAGGAACTGTATGAAGTGATTGCCATAGTGCTATGAAAAGTACATAGCTTAAAAGTGAATGGAAACCAATATGCAACAGGATATCTTACCTTTTGTGCCTCAACATCCGCAGCCTCTCTCTTGCTGCTAACTTTTTCAGTCTGCAGCCCAATTTTTGTAATCAGAGCCTCAATATTCTGGTTTTTAAAGGTCAGTTCAGCTTCTTGGGATGCCAATTTAGTTTTTAGATCTTCAACCTGAAACAGAGAAAAAGTGATTGCACATACTTCAGTGTGTAATACACGTTATGTCAAAGGACTATTTCTACTACCTCAACCTTGTATCTCAAACCCTAATTTTAACCCCTTGCAGTGTATAATAAAGATGTTTACCTGAGCAGCGGTGGTTTGGAGTTTTTGAAGGCCGCTGTCAAGCCGGTTCATCTTATGCTGCAGCTGAGCCCGGCTCTTCTCCAGAAGGTTCCTGTACAGGGTGATTTGCTGGAGAAAGCTCTTGGGGGTGGTGTAATTGTACCTCTTCTCATTGCGCTGGTATTTTTCACTTGCCTGGTTGACACTGGTGTGAACGTAGGCCATGAAAAGACTGATGGATTCCTGGACGGCAGGCTGTAAAAATAAGCAGACAAGGGGGGAGAGGGGAGTACAGGGTGAGCTGAATTGAGTAGAGTTTAACATCCCCAACCTGATGGGGACTGAAATATTATCTTCATAAATTCTGAATTCATCTACAAGTTTTGCCATCTTACTTGGCCAGCCCTGACTTACTCAATCTGAAATTTAGGTGCAGCTAGCAGGAATGATTAGGCTTTGAAACCTCTGTGAAAATAATGTGTTTAGACCACTGACATGCAGCTAGTAAAACATGCACACTGTTTACATTATCTTCGATGTCCTCCAACTTTCTACACACTGTGCACAGCGGCTGTTGTACTACATTCCCACCAGGTATTCATCATATGGTGCTCAATGACACAGAGCCTCAATTAATCATACAGTTAGCGATCAATTAAAGCAAAAACAAATGAGCAGACAATGCAAGGATCAAACCCAACCATAACTCACAAAAAGCCATTGTTAATGATCATGGAGCCACTAGGAAAAAATCATTATTAATTAAGATCTGACATAATGCTTTTTGACAAAGAATGCTATGTTCAGTTGAGATGCGAAAGAAGTTCTCATTGATTGGCCACGTGTACCAACTATTTGTGGGTTGTGCATTTCTAACTTAAAATAAATGATAATTTCTTGTGTCCCAGGCTCTTAGAAGATAAATAATCATTAATGACTTTAAATATACAGTAATTTATAACATATTGTTTTTTTTAACTTTTCAGAATGTTTTGTTATTAATGAACATTAAGTTAAACAAACACAAAGACCTTTCTGCATCCACAAAACGGGAATTAATATGTCCTCTTTGAAAAACATTTCTTCTACTTCAACTTTACAAAAACTATGGCTGCAAATAACAACTATTTTCTTTATTAACTTATCTGCTGATTATTTTCTCAACTAATTGTTTAGTCTATAATGTGAAAATCCCCAATATAGTGTATTCATATCTTGTTTAGACTCACTAACAATCCCAAAACCCAAATATATTCAGTTTACAAATGTGAATGACAGAAAACATAATCACACTCTATTTGAGAAGCTGGAACCAGCAGATGCATTTTGTTTTAAAAAAAATACATATATTACATTAACTTTTGTGGTCTTGAGTGGTATCAATATTGTGTTGTTGTGACATGGGTGTTGTACTGACTATTAGAGTCTATTGCGAACACAGTTTGTTAGCTGACTAATGGCTTTTTCCCTTTTTTTATCTGGTTATGGTTGCAATTAGTTTTCTTAGTGTTTGTGAGCTGTTTAGTGGTAAGAAATACGTCATTTGTCATTTTTTATAATATCTTTGTAATGTGATGAGGTAATATATACCTCTGTACTTTTTATAAATGCTCTGAAGACACTGCTGTATGTTCATGCAAAACCAAAAACACAAAGTTTAAAAAAAATGCCTACAACAATTAGCAGATTATCAAAATTGTCGACAAATGGATTAATTGTTGCAGCTGTAACTACTATTCACATGCTCGAATACTATTTTACCACAGCCGCCACTACAATCATAACATAACTTCACCTCTAGCCACTAATAATATTAGTGCTGAAGTTGACTCTACAGTCTCTGCCCTACCATCAAGTATTCTTCAGATCATGCCTAACAACCTTAGTGATAATGCTCTAATCATACCATAACTTCTTAAGTAATACAGCTACTATTACAACACAATTTTTGCTGCGCATGAACTTCCCCACATGGACAGATGTACACGCACACACACAAACAGTGGAAAGAAATAGTCTGGCACATGTTCACATATGTGATGACACTTCCTGGTTGTGACAGCTGTGCCTCCTTAGAGGGTCGTTATGTGCTTAATCACTCTTCTCTCATTAACATAAATGATCCTGGGTTGTGATCATTCTACTGCTATGATGGAAAACAATGATATGGCTGCACTCACTGTGAGTCTCCAGGCATGTGTTCGGCAATTTGTCAGTACCTCAGTAGAGAACTAATGATGAGGGATCTATGGAAAAGTTAATCCAGCTGCACTGTAGTAATTACAAGGTGTTCATTAGAGTCTAACTCACTCTGGGATCAGAGGGTACATAGCAAACCTAGCGATAATACTGTACTGTATGTTACATCAATAGATGCATCTCTTTACAGGAAATACTACTATGTGCAATAATGTACAGTAGAAAGAAGGAAGCCACAAAATAACAATTTTGTTCTGAATTATAGGGGGAGAGACATGGTGAGATAAAGCATGTGGGTTAAAAGGCCTGACCTCAATGTCTTTAATCTCTTGGATGAACCTGTAGCTGACTGACTGCAGAGCTTCTGAGGTCCAAGGATGGAACCAGTCAATGGTGGTGCACTGAACGAGAGCAGGGAATCGACGGGCCCTAACACGAAGAGCGCTGCCCACAGGAGACAAACACAGTATCACCTACAAAGAAGGAAGCAGAAAGACAAAGTCACCCAAGCAGACATACACAAACAAGGTCTGTACAAACATGCATCCCTGTACTTGAGAATGACCAGATATAGAGCCAAATGCACATAGGAAAACCAACACGGGTCATAGATATTTCAGATGCATCCAAAAGGGAAACCCATAACTGGCAGCCTTCTGTGCCCCCACTTCCATCCCCTTGGCATGTACCAGGCAGCCACATTCCCAGTTGGCTGGAGCAGACGGTGACGCCACCAGAGGCCCTGGCGCAAAGATTAGCTGGATGGCGTACGTGTGTACTGAGACAAGAATTTCCTTCCTTTTAACCCCCCAGTTTGTCTGGCTGTTATTCCAAACCGTCAAACATATTTAATAACACTACACAACAGCTGTGCTTTTAATTTTGTAAACAAGCTTGAGTATGTGTAAAATTTTCATTAATTTCCTCTTGTCAATGTCAGTTGTGAAGGCATATTCAAGTGCAATTAAAGTCATCACGTAAAATAGTGATATGATTTGTGTTTTCAATTTGTGGTGGTCATTTTTTGTGTCCTCCACTTCAACAGCTAACTAAATCTGAATTATTCTTGCTTGTAGGGAAGTAAAATCCAACCAGTCAACAGACCAGCTTAAAAATTAACCAAGCGGCAACCTCCAGAGCTGAAAGGACTGCAGGTCCTTTAATGGCCACTTCAGGCTGGTTCCAAGAGCAAGGTAATCCCCATAGACACCAATGTTAAAATTCTCAATCTCAAAAAAAAAGTTTTATAAATAAATAAATAAATAATATTAAAAAGTGAGCATTCTGTGCTTAATTTATTTAATTATTATTTATTTAAAATGTATATCCAACATTAACCGATAGATATTATATACTGATTGACTGATTTACTGATTGATTGATATCATCTCCTATCTCAGCACCGGACAGTAGCTCCCTCTCCTCCTTGCTTTGCAAGCAGATAAGCAAGGGGAGCAGCCAAGCTCCGTGTGGGGCTCTCTGTCCTTCCTCCAAACCAAAGCAGGGAGTTTCTCTGCTGGAGAAACAGAGTGTGGAGAGTCAGTGATCCACCAAGGTGGTCCATTTTCCACTGAAGGCACGCATTGCTTGCACCGCCACACAACCGGTGTGTTCTGAGCATTAAAAGACGACTTGCACTTACTTCACAGCAGTAATATGTTTATGGCCCAGTGCAAAATGGTTTCTCTTCCAATAGCTATTTTTTCTGTATGGGGGATGGATTTTTGTATAACTAATCTGTTAACATTTTGTTGAGGTTTAAAGTTATTCATAATTAACAGCGTGGCCACTTCGAATGACAGATTGTCGAAATCCACAAACCAAGGGGTGACATCACAGTAGCTAGGTCCATTATTTTTAAACAGTCTACGGTATTCAGGGCTGCTGGATGTGATTTGACAGGAGGTTTTGGCCAATCACAGATCACAGGTCACAGATCACAAATGCAGATGCGCATGCACATCCTTTGGTGACATCCTGATTCAATGGCGGAAAATTACACAAAGGAAGCTGCTATTCCGGCATTAGTAACAACTACCTCCACTGCAAAGTAACCCAAAATAGAAAGATGAACTAATCAAAAAGAGAGTCTAAAGGAAAGTCTGATATTGAATGAAATAAAACACATTTCAATATGAGTGAAGTGTTTCAGAAATGGAGGCAAAATGTGGCTAATAACTTAGCCTTCTGCTAACCGAAGCCAAAGGCTCACAGTTGCTGCTAATTCAAGTTCATGCTGACATTGTTTGCCAGAGCCTCGGATCACACTGTGTCCACTCAAAGGGCTTTACAAAGCCCAAAAGAAAAATGGACAGTAATTCTCAAAGAACTGCTGCTATATTACTGCATTAGGATCACAATCTTGGATTGATAATTCAAATGAATGATTAGTGTTTTTACAGGTTACTGTATGAAGCTTGAGCATACAGGAGGACATAGCTATTTCCAGAAAACTGCCTACCCCAGCTTTAAGCAGTAACAATAAGATGTTGACAGAAATCATCTTACACAGAGTAGCAATGACTGATAATTGAATGCATTATCATGACAAAATCTGCTCCAGTGAAAGAGCAATTATACATGAGTAACTTTCATTCTTCAGACTGATAAGGCTAGAAGCACAGCTGAATAATGATGTCTTTAGAGGGAAAATCTTAGACTAAACTGTAAGCTGTAGTCGAACTCGATCAGTGAAGAACCTCCAGCAGTTCTCCCTGTTGTCCAGCAGTCCGAGGGCTCGGACCTCAGCTCTCACACTCGACACAATACCTTCAACCTCATCTTCACTGAAGAGCTCGGGAATTTCTCCTAGAGGGAGAGGCACAGTCATAATCACACATTGAAAAATATTCACTTTTAATACAATTTCAGAATGATTTCAAAGGCTGGATAAATTAAATAATTGATTGCGTAAATTTATGACGTAGATGCAGCTAAAACACAAGAATGTGGAGTTTTAATCCGACCTGATGAAAGTAAGTCATTAATAATGACCAGAAACCGCTCATCAGGTATCTGTGCATCAGTCAGGAGCAGAGCCACACGCTGGTTCTGCACGCCAGTCTTCAGGAACAAGCCTGCCAGATCCATCTAAATAAAATCACACATGCTATGAATTGACAATGACTGTATAATGCTCACACTGATGTGTCCAGAAGAGAACATCATATCAACAATAATCAATGAGATAACCCAAGTCCCATGAAAACGCCTTGGATTTTTATGAGGCTATTAAATGATTAAATTGACAAACTTGCCTCATCAATGAAATATTGAAACATTTCCCACTGGCTTTTAAATAGTATCTGACAAGTATTTCCTGCATCACTGGGGAAGCTGAATAAATGTGAATAACATCAATATCATGCATGTGGCTAGAAGGAAAATACTCTAGAGTTGTTTTTTTAAAGAAACCCTGACTTAAGTGTATTGTGAATAATTGTTAGTACAGACAGGTCACTTAAAGGCTATACATTTTCATAAAACCATATCTGATGACTGTGTTTGATGCTCTGTTTGGCTGTAAATTTTTAACATCAATATTTACCTTGAGGTCCTGAATGCTATAACCCTTACTCAGAGTGATCTGGAAGACTTCCACAGAGGATATGTACGCAGCCAGACGAGTCAGGCTCTGCTTCCCACTGCCCCCGACCCCAACCAGTAAGCCATGACCCCTTGGAGACTCCAGGATACGACTGATGCGACAGCTGGTAACAACACCATCTCTGTTATGCCATGAAAAATCTCTACTCCAACAAATATCATAAATCTATACAGACTGTCTTCAAAAGTCTTTATATGTAGTCTCCTTAACAGCTGCAAAGAACAACATTTTAACGTTTAACATGTCTTTATATTTCATAAAATCGTTCTGTACTTTTCCTACTACTTGTATGTTGTTTAATGGCTCTTTCTTCAGTTGATGTGTGTTTAGTGTCTTTAAAAACCTTTCAGGAACATTATTAAAGGAAAACATTTTATTACGTACACTACAGAAATTATCATTATCATAATTACATGCAAACCAGCTATACTTACACATGCTGCATGGCATCTTCAAACAGCACCAGATTCATGGCTGCATTGAGCTCATTGTAGCTCTCCAGGGCATCTGCAAGGATGGACCTGAGCACAGCCCAGTCTGTGATAGGAGCATAGGAGGCTTCATCACCCATTTGGGCAAAGTGGCAATAGAGGAGGGGCTGCTTTGTCACCTTTTTGTCCTCCAGTCCCTGGAAGAAGACAAGCATGATAAATCATTGAAATCTTTCAGTCAATGTTGTAAGCTGAAGGTGAAGAGCAGCAATTCATACTGTTTACACCGTTTATCAGAATCTGTATTGCACCTCAAAGCATTCATGCACGGTCTCCATCTGGAGCCTCCGGAAGAGCTGCAGGTCCTTGACATCTTCCAGTCTGTCTGAGTACACTCTGCAGGACTCGTGGAGCCACAGCAGTGCCAGGTCAGTGCTCTCTACCACATTGTCAGGCCCAGCAAAGAGGATGCCCTGAAAACCACAAATAATCATGTGAATGTTTACCTTTTTATTAAGAAGTCAAAGTGCAAAAAAAATTGCTCACTATGAGTACTACCTGAAAGACATTGGACAAGTCACGCAAATTAAATGTGTGGTGAAATTTGATGGCAGTGGGCAGAAAGCTGTGAGCTATCTTGTGATGAAGCATTATGGCAGCTTGGACCACAGCTGCAGCACTCCTCTGAACCAGCGGATTGAAGGGCTGCTGCCTCAGGTGGCCACATAGGATCTGACTGAAGATTGACATCTGAGCCTCAGACGAAGGAAAGTTCACCGCAAACACTGAGAAGTGTCTCTGTAGAAAGCAAAGGCACAACTACATGTCAGAAAATATACTGCTGTGTATAAATTTAATTATTAAAAAATGCAGGTTAAGCAAACAATTCTACCCCCAAAATCTTCAAATACACCACTGGAATTTTGAATTAAAAGTAACTGGTCTAGAAGTAAAATGCTTTTTGGTAGTAGCAGTTCCCACATCATTAAAATACATCCTCATCATGCTGCCACTCGAGTATAAAACATTATGTTGAAATCTTTTACATGTTTTAGATTGTGTTCCAAACCACACAGGAGATTTTAAGAGATTTTCTTGTGGGATCGTAATTGCTGCTTCTTCTCCATGCTAATCCCTTTCTCTGCGAACAAGTAAGTGAAATGAGGTTTTGCAGATAAAGGCTCACTACAAAATACATCAAGTCAAAATTCTTGACAGCATTTTGAATGGATAAACTCTGCCGCTGTCATAGACAGCTTTAAAATAATGTGAACCCTAATTCACACGTATTTTAATCCTCTGAATCCTGAGCAAATAAGCTTGATTTCTTCCAAAGAATAGGTAGGCACACTAGTAAATGCTCATATGAACGTTTATTCGATTACCTGCAGGAGGTTTTGATATTAAAGATATCACAGACATTATCTATTCTTTGACATCTGTTTTTGCTTTGTCCAGCTTTAGTCTTTATTACTTTTGTATGTGTGCGCTGCTTGAACTTTTCTCCTTGATTTCTTTCAAAAACACGTGAAGAAGGCAATGAGCAACCATAGAAAAAATTAACCAAAAGCTAGCTAAAAAAATAATAGAAAGTACTAGAAAATAATAAAAGAGAAAAAAGAAAGTAAAAAGGAAATAATTGGCCTAGAGTAAGTGCTTAAAAAATTATAATTCTATAACATCATTTTAAATATGCAATTATAATTATTATAAAATTAATTTCCCCCCAGACATTTTTCCCTCGCTTTAAAAAAAAAAATCTAAATCTACTAATTACACACAATTTGTGAAAAATTTCTTACCAAGTTGCTCATTGCCTTTTCCCCCATATTTTTAAAAGAAATCAAACCAAATTGCTTGGAGTTCAAAGGTTTAAAGACCTGCAAAAGGTGTCTGAAAGCAGCATGAGAAAAGTGGTGTTCATCCAGGTTTTAAAGTGTTAATCTATTCTTACTTAAAACTGTCCTCTTAAAACCTTTAAAGTTTATAGAATAGCAAAAATAATTATGCTAATGGGTATGCCTGTTTTAATCAAACATCAGAAAATAACATTAAGAGCAATTTACTGGGAAACATACTTGAAGTCTGGGATTGATAGTGAAGCTCCCAGCAGTTGGATTCATACAGGCAACATACTGAGTTTTGTGTATTTCTTTCAGGCTTAGTTTCTGTCTGTCGTACCTATGGAGAGCAAGAAGGGACAGCCTGGTTTAATAAGCAGAACACACCATTGTTTGGCAAAACGTTTCATGTGGTGGCATGAGACACAACACACAACGGAGCAAAAAAAACTGGTACTAAGTGTACGGTTTCATCTCACCAGTGCCCATAATCCAGATGCTGACGTATGAGTGTGTGAGGTTGAACTGTTCCATAACTGTCGACAGCTGGCATGTTGATATCGTCTATAAAGTAGACCATCCTCCTGTTGCCTACAGGGGAGTAGCTTCTGCCTGCTCTTTTCTCTAACTGTCGCTCAAGAATCACTACAAGAGAGAGCAAACAACAACAATAAAAAATATCAACAAAGCAACAGTTACCTTTGAATACATAAAAAAATACTTTTTTAAAGAGATAGAATAATCTTTCACTTGTAAATCTACATTTGGAAAGGTGGGGATGTCATGTGAAAAAGATAATGACCTCAATAATTCGTGTGGGTGAAGATTTCTCCCCCTCCACTCTTCCTGAATCTGAGCATTACCAGCAGATGGTGCTACAGTTTACTTGTTGTGCTCCACAGTGCTAAAAAAACAATCACAAAAACCCACTCACCCTGCAGCATGAGGGAGGTAGTGTAGTAGTTGAAGGGTACTTTTGTAGTCATGTAACTCTCTGGCAGACAGTCAAACTTGTTCTTGACAAGTGCAGTCTTTCCCACTCCAGCATTCCCCACAAGCATCACTGGCTGTCTCCTCTCTAGCAATAAGTCCATGAAGTAGCGAAGACGCACAGTCTCTGCTGTGTGTACCAGAACAGCCTGCAATCATAGAAGCAGCAGGAAGACAGAGAGCAGAAACATACATAGTTATTATGGCTTTCTTTGAGTGTGATTTATTGACAGACATGTGTTCAGTGAATTGTATGTGATTTATAATTTCTTGTATTTCCCCAGTACACCACAACTATTCTGTCATAATAGCATCATTTGCTCAGAACAAAACCCCACTAATTATGGCTCAGCAAGAGCCTTTGGAGCATTCACAGCTGTACGCAGGAGAATAAAGAAAGACAATAGAGCGTGGGTGATAGCTCAAGCCTTGTTGCTCATGCCTTCACCCCCACACAGTCTAGCATGGGGTGTAGTAGATGGTAATCAAACACAGTGGAAAGCCTATCATCCATTCTAGCACCCCTGCCATAACCTCGTGACTGGACTTTACCCTCTCTTATTATGTTCACTGAGGCATACACACATTTTTAATATGACTGTATTGTTCATTTTTGGTTATTTTTCTTTAAGAAGGTTGCTTGTGATCATATATGTGATTATTTGTCAAACTGCTTTGAAAAATCTCTCTCTCTCCTACATTTATAGCAGCTTAATGTTCTTACCTGCAATGGTGTACAAGTTTCCATTTCAAACTGAGGCACGGTATCACTCCAGGGCAGGAACCGTCTGGTGTTAGGATCAAGGTAGTAGTCAAACACTGTCCCCTGTGCTGGTAGCTTCACTGTTTTCATTTCTTTGGTCCACCACTGACTAAACTCCACCCGGTAATCACAGACCTGGACAAATCATTGAAGATATAATATCATGCATTAATACATGTCATTAAATGGGCAACCCACCATTAGTCCAAATCATTGACAGTTAAGCTTAAATTATTCTCAGGCACATGACACTCTTGACATGTGTATCAGCAAAAGGCACTATGTTGTACCTCAGCCTATATTTATACCTTCATGATAGAAATACAAAGGCAAATCAAGGAGTATGCGGTGTGAAAAATGAGTTTACTTTTACCAGGAGTATTAACAATCAATCCTATAACATTGTCAAAGAGTCCTTGATGTTGCATGCATATTTTTCTATGAAAATGCATAATTTCTGTCGAGGAACAAATTAGTTTTGGGCACCCAAGAAATAAAACCAAAGCTTTATTAGGACACAAACACTTCTGCAGAGTATGTCACTGTCATGGCAAAACTCATGCACCAAAATGGTCCTTACAGTGGATATGGAATCAAAATTGTTATACCATGCACAATTCTATCCCCTTGAATTTAACCAAAGTCATACCTGATCTTGGTACAGGGCCCCACCAAAAGCCCAGATGCAGGCGAAGGTGAAGTAGGTTTCATAGAGCTCACGTGGAGAGTCAGGTGGAATATTCTCTGGTGTTAGAAGGCAGTCAAGCAAAGCGCATAGTGTCTAAGCAAGAAGAAAGTAATTGTTTTACTGCAATTTGCTGACTGTATAGGCATACAAAAGAAAGTCACTGTACATGCTTGTGTGTTGTGTACCTGCACCATAGAGTTTTCTGGGATAGGAGTGATGGTCTTGAAGGTGTTCCTCATTTGTTCTAGACAACGAGGAACATATTTTTCAAACAGTATAGTGAGGTGGGCCCTTTCTGTCTGGCGTTCTCGTTGGTCAATCCAGCTGGCAACATACCTGAGCAGGAAGAAATTGTTTTATTTTGCTGATCAGGATTAGATCCTTAAGATCCTTAAATCTCCCATTGTCTTTTGAGTGCAATACATTTTCACTGATTTAGGCTGGGAACAGGATTTCCGTTACATAGTAATTAACATTTTTTAAATGGGGGAAATCTGTTGAAGTCCAATATATTTAAATCTCTCAATTCATGATTTCCGGTCAAAATAATTCACTTTACTCTGCACCTTTGATTTTAAGTCAGCAGCTTCACTGCTGCAAAAAAGCACAAGAAGCAGAATAATATGAGCCATCAATAAATTACAGCCATTATTTTGGTTGTTTTTAAAGAGTTTTTAATGTTTTAAATCTTATTTAAGAAACGCCTACAGTGAACGGAGACTATTTGATTTCAACAGCAATATGCCATAATTAAGATGTTATGAGCTACTCAGATCTACATCTATTTTTCTGTTTGTTTGTGAATAGCTTTTATTCTGTTTTATTTTATCTGAGAAAATGTAGGCCGAAAGCTGAAGGAAATTCTTTGTGTTTACTTACCAAACGACATAAGTAAGCATATTTATTTTTTTAGATATAAAAAAGTGTTGTTATGTGCGAGACTCTATTGACGGGACTTGTATTCTGAATATGTTTTAAAGCAATCATGCACATTTTACTAATAAATTTCAATAAAGCCTGCCTATCAATCGCTTTTAAGAACATAAACATGTATAATATTTGACCGCAATGTCTCCCATTTGAAACCCTGAGTGTGAACAATGTTATGGAGCCTTAAAGAGTTTAAATATGGTTATTTCTGTGCAAAAAAACAAAACACATAATGCAAAAGATAATACAAAACAGAATTCTATGGTAAAACTTAAAAATGTGTTTATATGATGTGAATACAAACTGTGCGACTCACGGGTTCCAGCCCAGGTCCTGCTGGTTAACATAAAGAATTCCTGCTCTGGACACAGTAGCCGGAGTGGCTGTTCTTAGGTGACTGATTTCAAACACCAGTCTCATGGATGGAGTGAGTGGCACACGTTCATTACTGGCCAGAGTCAGGACCTGAAATATGTTAGAAACAACATGGTTCCAAACGTCACAACATTTGCATGGTCAATATGATGGACAAGTATCCACCCAAACGATAGGGAAAACAACTTCATATCTCATCAGGTTTGACAGACTTGCTTTAGAATATTTCAAATACACAAGATCACTGTGACATGATTCATCGCTCTGGAAAAAGACCTCCAAGTACTCACACTCCAGGAAGTGATTGCTGAAGGAGGGGGAAAGGAACATCTTTTTCTATCTATACCACCTCTGTTGCTATGTGTTGTACAATAGTGTATGAGTGAACAGGAGGGAGGTACCTTGTTGTCATCCATCACTGTGTTGAGTGATTCAATCCACATCGGATCAATGTCTCCATCCAACACAATCCACTTAGGTCCTATGTGGAGGATGTTTGCTTGCTCTCGCATCAGTGATGAAAGCAAACCTTACATGGAGATTGAAGAACACAAATAACAACTCTGTTTACAAAGTATACACACTGTCTGCACCTAATAAGAGTTAGCACTGGTTCATGAGTTTTAGAATGTGTTATTCTCATTTAAAACCAGCTCCGTTTACCATCTTTCCACTCTCGAGTTGCATGATGGATAAAGCCGAACAATTCATCTCTGTCTACTGCCTTTGGATTGAGGTCATTCCACACAGGCTTCCTTTTCAAGTTTACATAGGTTTTATGGAGAACTGTCAATATCTGTTGAAAGGATATATACCTGACATTCAAAATACTTTACAAAAAACAAACTGAGCATTTACTTCCACATTTTTTAAAGCAGTAAAGTCTAACCTGGCTTTTTCCAGTCCCAGCATTTCCAACAACAAAGACAGAATGACGTACTGCCATGAGTTCCTCCAACTGAACCACCTGAAAAAGTTAATATTTAGAAAAAGAATCTTTCGTTCTCTTTTTTTAACTACTGACCGGGTATAAATCATGTCAAACCTTAAGAATGAATGTCTCCTCAGGCTGGAGTCGGAGCTCCAGTGTGGTCTTTCGGACGGCCTTCTCAAAGTCACAGTCCCTCTCTCTCTCCACCTCCAGGCCTGGGAACAGATCTTCCAGCAGACCCAAGAAAATAGTCACATCCTCTGTGACAATTTTAGGCATATTGAAGTCCCTCAGTGCACGCATCAGCACCTGGAAAGTAAATTGCACTTACATATTATATAAGATAATAAGTCATCATCTTGTGGCTGTGAGATGACATACACATGTAAGTTACCTGATCCTCTGGTCTACTCTTGTCTCTTCTTTTCAACGCTCCTGCCACAACTAGAACAGATTTGACTGCACGCAAACCCCAATCATAGTGGTCCTAATGGACAGGAGAAATAGTCAGAAAAGATGTGTATTCCTGTCTTTATACTTGCCATAAATCACATCATACAATGTAGTAAAATGTATTGAAAGGTTTAATGCATCACTTTGCTCATATATCTAAAAAGATTTATTATTGATTATCACTGTTCTGATTCAACATTATGAAATGTAACAGTGCTCTTAAGGGCATTAAAGGGATAGTCAGGATTTTTTGGTGGGTTTGTATGACGTACTTAGCCGTAGTCAGTATATTACTCACAGTGGATGGTAGTTGGCATGCCCCAAGTTTGGAGAAACAGACAGGTATACCTGCACAGAAGCTAAGCAATGTACTGCTGTGGAAGGGGGCAGCAACAAAATGTATTTTAGCCACCTAAAGAAGTCCCAACTAAAAAAAATCAATATCATTTTAAATGTGCGCTATATTTAGAATATTTTTACCGCTTCAGCTGGCTGTCAGACAGTTCTTTCGGACGGGGAACTGAGGCCATTATATCCATCTAAGCTCTCTTCACAGCCGCTAGACTCCACTGGCAAAAACAGTAACTTTAACTTGCAGAACATGGAGTTGCTGGTTTAACAACAGTGAGCCACTGTAGCCTCTAGTGTGCCGCAAGAGAGGATGAAGAAGTTGAGCCAGCCAGAGCATAGAGTAAATAGATACAGCATAGAAGTTACATTCAAAGTGAATTAGTTAGTGTGTATGAAACATGGCGATGGCAGAAGCTCCAGGAACACAACCGTTATCCCCATCACAAGCAGCTCCTGGAAAGAGGCAACGTTCCACAGCAAAGAAAAGAAGCGATGCAAGAAAAAGCCGAGGAAGATGGGGTTTGATACTGAACTCACATTTCTTTTGGACTGGTAAGTAACATCTAACATCAGCTATTTACCGAAACATATCTTTAGTGTACAGTAACTAATAATGACACAAACTATAGGCTTACAGTTCTCAATAAACTTTTCAAATGGTGTGATTTGATTGTTTTCTTGTTACAGTGGCATTGCTAAAACTGAGTGAGTAAGCTATAAAGTAAACTATACACAAACGCCACACATGAAGATCATAAGATAGCAGCCTAATTTTGACCAACTGTATTCTTGCTCTACTTTCAGTTACAAGTTGCCCTTATTTATGACTGATGACTGTAAATTGTGGTTGTATGGACACAGTAGTAGACCGGCATTTAAAGGGTGAAATACTGCCCCCCATACAGTTGGACTGGGTGGCTGGAACTTACATAATGAATCTTTAAATCAAGTAACATTTATTGTAAAGTCTGTCGTCTATTGTAGGAAATACAACCCCACTTCTAAAAATCCAAACTATCCCTTGAGGTGTCTTTTTCCTACCTGCTTAGAGAGTAGTTCTTTGCAGAGAGTGTACAGAGTGATAAACTTCCTGGCTAAGAGCTTAGCACCACGGAAGCCCTCTGCCACCAACATGATCTCACAAATAAGCTCCGTGTCAGGCACAACCATGGCACAGGGTCTACAGCAGGACACAGACAGTGCAAACAATAAACTTCATGCTGAGGAAAAGCACTCTATAACTAAAGTTACTTTATTACTCTCACCTGAAAAGAGCCTTGAGGTTCTCAGGTAGCTCCGTCCTGCCGGCATAGCCCGGGTTCATAGTGATGAAAATCCCCACAGAGGGCTTCAAGACAATGTCTTTATCCAGGAACAGGAACCTGAGATGTTGCATAGAGTTAACTCATTTTCACTGTTACAGTGTGACGGCTTAATGTATTCAGCTTTAACTGGTTACCTTTTCTTTTTAGAGCGAATGGCGTCCTGTATAGTTTTGACCTGCACTGCTACAACTGATAGGACATCCACAGCAATACGATTGAACTCATCAAAGCAGCCCCATGCTCCAGTCTGGGCCAGACCCTTGTAGATATTTCCAATTGACTGAACATAAACAAAAATTACATTTTGCATTTAAACATACATCATCACTGAAACACCTCATTAGGACATACACTGACCAGAGGGAATAATTATGCGGGCTGACCTTGTAGTCCATCTGTTCAGAACAGTTGAAGATGTATACCATGACGCCCATGGCTCTGCCAAGATCCTTTGTGGTCTCAGTCTTCCCTGTTCCAGCGGGACCTGCTGGAGCTCCACTCATGGTCAGGTGGAGTGACTGAGTTAAGGTGATGTAGCATCTTAACATGTCCATAGCAACAGCACAAAGAGAGACATGAACGTGTTGTTTAACAAATGTGGAATGCAACAATGTGTTAAAACGTTACATGCACAGAATAATAACTGATAAGCGGCAGAGTTACCGGTCTGTAAGGGGAGTGATGACTAGACGTGGTGTATTTCCAAGATACTCGTATGAGTAAAGGAACTGAGCATCACAGATGTTAACGAAGCAATGGTGCTGCTGCTCATGCCAGCAATGTCGGAGCTGGGAAAGCCACTGGAAGGCCTGCGAGGTGGTGACCTGTGAACACGCTGCTGCTATTAAACTTTGTCAGACATCTTATGACACAAGAGATATGGACAGCAGGTAATATGTTGATGATAGCTAGTTCAAATATTGTCTGGTTTAAGTTTAACGATACAATTTATTCCACAATCAAAAATACAATACAATTTTTCTTTTACTTGTAGTGATATTTATCAACTGGGCAACTATATCACTTTGCAAAAGTAAGAATGGATCTACTCATAGACAAGAGGCTTGTGCTTATGACAGCGTGAATTGTAAACATTAATGGTATCCTTCTCAGCTGAGCTGTAACATTAACCAGCTCAGTGGTGCACGGTGAGCTAGCAGTAGTTACACGCATCCTTAGGTGGTGATATGGTTTGTGCGTGTAGTTCAGTAGAAAGAAAATACTCCAACATGAAACTGCTCACAACAAGATTGGTTGGATTATCTTGAGTGACGGGGTCATGATTTCTGGAAAGAGACTTTGCTGCTGAGTTTTTGAAATTGATTTTTTTAGCACTTTCAGTGCCACAAACTAAGTGCCATCTAGTTCCATTTCATTCAATAGAAGGCAGACATCTCTACAGCTGAACGACAACTACAACTCAAAACAAAGCAATCTGGATTGATAAACAGCACTACAGGTAAGAGGAAAAACATGTATTGTTTTATTTTGAGTGAACCTTAAGAAATCTTTAATTTAGTCTGTCAATTTGGTGAAATGGAGGGGGTTGCATCGTGCAACAAAAATTATAAAAAGATAGGAACTGTACTGGTCTTATCTAGGTTTGTCATGCTATCTTAATTCTTAATTCAAATCTTAACTGCGAATACGGATTGCAAATGGGCTGTCACCATATGGGTTGTGATTTTCTGTAAATTATATTCTACTCTTAGAAACGCAAAATTAAAACAACAACGATATGCTCTTATACACACCTACATGATGTGAAAACATATTATACTGTCAATAATATATTATTTGTACTAAAGGGTAAAACTGATTATTGGATGATTCAGTTGTGATTACCTTTTGGGCAATGAGGCTGGCAACAATGTCTCTGGCATGGACATCAATAGTGCATAAAGTCATGATCTTCTGTCTGTCACCTGAGCTTAGCTCTCCCAGCAGCATGCCGATCAACAAGTTGAGTTGAGAAATCTGGAGGAGTAAAAAAAAAAAAAACCAGTGCAATGCTGAGAAAATTGGACAGAAGTTAAGACAAGAACGCCAATTCAAATTTACACATGAGACTGAATTGGTAACAATCTGATCTGAAACTGCATGGTTCAAATTTCTTGTTCACTATTATTAAGTATTCAAAATCATTAAAACTTTAGTCCATACAGAACAACATACACATTAGATATATGAATGTGATTTGATGGAAATACACACAATCAAAAGTCTTCTTTTGTTCTTGTTTTGACCAAAATATCACTGGATGTCTTGCATTTGTCACTGATCCTGTATGACAGCAGATCCAATCAGTGCAGTGCCGTGTGTTGAAGGGAGTGAGAGATTATTCAAACAGCAACCAAGGACAGGCTAACCTTAAATAGTGCTGATGAAACTGACAAGAGTGATAGTACAACAGTGAGCACAGCCCACAGCAAGGCTCTACAAACTCAGCTCAGGTCACTGACTCTGGTGTGATTATGACAACATTATGGTAAACGTGTCAATCATCTTTAGCAACTGCCACTTCACTGACAGGTATCAGTATAATGTAATACTATCTTTACATTTAAATATATACACTCACATATAATATGGTGTAGACATAAAATTAAATCAAGATGGTAACTATTTCCTTAAATAAAATTTTATCACAACAATGTACCTTTACAACTATTGTCAATTACTACATGAACTGATCTTGTAATAAGATTGACAGTAATCCAAAAAGGTTTTGATGTATGTTAGTTTTCCAGGCCATGGTTTGTGAAGTTGTAGTAGATCCTAATTTTGTAAGGAATTGTTCTTATTTTAAAATATTGGGTATGCCGTGCAAATTAATAGTCAAATTCAACACATCACAAATCATGTGATTAGCAAAATTTGATTACTGAGCTATTGATACCTTTCTTCCAATTAACAGGATATGAAAAAGACAAGATCTCTGAAACACTATGCCTACTTCCCCATCAAGAAAATACTTACAAATATTGTTAAATGTCCGACATTGTGACATTGTCTGATTTGCGTATCTTGTTTTATTAGTAGGTATAGGTAATTCATAAATACTGTGAAAGTACAAAAATGCTCAGTTATTCAGAGACCATGCCTTTAAAACAGGCTGTCAGGACTTGCATGAAGTTGTGATGTTACAACTATACTATAAAAAGGCAGACATTGCCTCTACAGTGCCATTACAGTAACTACCTGGCTGCACTGTTAATGCAGAGACACCATGTGGCAGATGTGGAAGGCCGAGAAACGCTAATTAATTGGAGTAAACTGGGCTTGTTTGGAAGGGGGCCGGAAAGAGACAGGCACTAAAACGGACTGTTTCAGACAGAGGGGGAGAGCAGCTTTAATCAGACAGACAGTATGAGAAAAGTAGCTTTTTTTATAACACTAAAGCATGTAAACATGTTCAAGCAGAAACCCCAAATACAAACGTCAACCTTAAAGCTTAAAACCTTAAAATAAACTCTACCTGTTTCTTGTTGTAGTCTTTAAGTGCAGACTCAAATCCTTCCTCCAGTCTTTTAAACACAAGCTCCATATCACTGCTCCACCAGATTTGAGATCCAGTGAGAGCCACTTGGGCAGGATAGTCGAGGATCCATTGCTCTCTGGGCCTGTCCTCGTACACAGACACAGCCTCAGACAGGTGACCCCTGACACATTCCTTCATAGACCCCTCCAGAGTAGTAAGCCATGCTTCCACCTAATGAAAAATGTTTTTACTATTAGTTAACTTATCTTGTAAAATATGATAGCTAATTTAGATTTTTTGATATTGGATGTAATCTTACCGGCCCGTAACAGCAACACTCAGTCTGGAATGGGACATATTCCCTTTCTTTGCTGTACATGCCCACTGCAAGTTTAGGATTATCCAACTGTTCATTTTTGGCAAACTCAAGGTCTGACATGTTGTCAAATAATTTTGAGAGGTGGACAGTCACCTGCAAAAGACACTGAGTCAATGTTTTTTTTATGACAGATACAGTAGTGAAATAGTGACACTGGACAAATATTAAAGACAAACACAAAGGGAGGTGTTTACATAAATCTACCTCTCTGGGGCGACTTCCTTTAGAGAGGATGTCCAACAAGTCTGCTGATGATATAAAGTAGAATCGCGGAAAGGCGAGTCTCTTTGTCTCCAGGTACTCAGCAAGAGCTTTTTCACACAAAGCCAGCCTGTTAAAAGAGAGTATAGGAACTATAAGAACAAAACACCAAACTGTGAGAACTATAAAAAGTGTAAGTAAATAAAAATTAACCTTCTTTGTAGATTCTCTAACTTCTCAAACAGAAGAGGTTTGTTGGTGGCCTCGATTACATTTTTAGTCTTTGCACTGTCCAACATTAACTCCTGAAAGAGCCAAAATCCACATGATTACAATGACCAGAACAATGGACTACATGACTGGCATATGAAGTGCAGACCTGAAATTCTGCATCTATAACTTGAAATCTGTGTGCATCTGCAGGAAGCTTTTGGCAGATGTCGTCACAGCCTTTGAAGATGCTTTCCAGGTAGGCCCATGTTTTTTGTACCTCCATCCAGACCATCAGCACAGAATCAGCCACAGTGAGCTGTTTCTGAAGTTCCACTACCTGGAGCAGGAAGTGATGTACATGCTTGCTCTGAAAGATGCCCTGAAGCTGAACCTTGAGGATAAAGACATGGAGACAAAAGGGTTTGGTCCGATGCAAAACTAAAATACACTAAACTATCACCGGATCCGAAGCAAGAAAAAGTAATATCTTAAAAACATCAACCTCCTAATGTGTCAGTTTAATTTAAATGCATATTCAACTTCAACAGCATGCAATGCCATAAAAAATGGGGGAGGGAAACAGTCTGTTTACACAAAGATCTAGGCACTAAAGTGGTAAGACTTCTAATTGCTGGCTATAACCCCCCAATACATCTGGTGGCTACGTACAAAGACCGCCACGGTGCCACAATGCCCTGTTTCCTACAGCAGCTATAAATCTAAGGACTCAATAGGGACCTCTCTACTCTCAGCTGTGCTGTTAGACAGTCAGACAGGGCGGCCCCTTTCTGCAATCTCATCTCTATTCAGCACTTAACTATCAGTGCTTCTCACAGACAACTGATCTAGAGAACTTGTTGTTTGGCTTTACAGCCATTGTGCATCCTGCGCCATGAAGTCACTCATAAAATCTTATTATAAATATCATTATAACAGTATATCAATGTCAGTAACTTAGTTACCTGATGATCCTCAAGAATTTCGATAAGTTCCTCGTCACATTTAAGCAGTGGCACAGAGGTCTCGTAATGATCTTCGTATGACAGCTCCACTGATGCCCATGTTTTAGTTATTTCTGTCACAACCTGAGATGAAAAAAAATGGACAGCGTACTGATAGCAAGAAGTTACTTCAAAACCAAATACAGTAACTAAACGTTTCCAATGAAAACCATGTATCTATGATTTTAGGTGTAGTTACTTTACATTAAGTGTTCCTTCAAGAATTAAGAAAATTCTCTTTCTTCCTCTGATAAATAAATCTTTTAACATCCACTGGATTATCTGTCAAATACACTGTTGAGAACAAGCTGAGAACAAACAAATGAAAAGTTGATGTTCTGAAGATGGTTTTTGCAGGACAGCAGTGTAATGGACCATGTTCACGATGGCTCCTTGTTCGATGTCATTACTGTCTTCATGTGCTAAATGACTCTTCATGCTGATGTGTTTCAACCATAGAGGTAGAATCACAGTAGAACGGATATTTCTATTCAAATCGACATAGCGGAATGGTCAGAGTGGCAGTGTACTGTTGCCATTGCAACCCTTGTAGAGGGCTAACATCCGCATAAACTTCCACATCGATAAACCAGCGACTGACACTCACTGATGTGAGATTTGAAGTAACAACCAAACAAGCTGTGGAGAAGTACATTTTCAAGCTAGCAATCCATTACTTTTAAATATGATCAAAACGGTTTATTTTGTTCCCATAATATGCATGTTTGTTGAAACATGACATGCTGTAGCTACCTCCAAAGAACGAGTGAGGGCCGCTGCTCAATGTGCAACGGAGAGACATAGAGGCTGCAGAGATAAGCAGCATACAGATTGGCATATTCTCACATCTAATTTGGTGAATTATGGATTTATTTTCGACCAAACCAGAATTTTTGATTAGTGGAACAGTTAACCATCTAGATGACTAACAATACAAACTAAGATGATTTGGGTAAAATTTATTTCTGCTGAGTTTGGTAGTTGAGCTAACTTTGTGTTACTAAAGCGAAAGAGGGAAAGTTTGATCGGTGCACGGTTGTATTTTTATGTTTAAGTAAAACAGGTTTAAGAATAGACCAAAGCGGAGTTATCAGATTAGTTAGTGTGATGCACTTCACGGCCCCACTGACATGTGTTGTCACCACAACAACTAACAACAATCCCCATTTACTTTTGCATTTATGACCACTGCAAACAGTTTGATGTCCTTTCCATTCATTCTAATTCTATGGTTTAACCAGGATCCATGTATCTTTTAATGGAAGAAGAACCTTTTCTATGGCCATTTCTTTGACCGCCTTATCCACAATGTTGCGAACTTCATCTTCCAACAAATGGAGCTGCAGAGCCAAGAGGTTCTCCAAGGTGGTCCTGTCAGTCACGGTGAAGTCCATCTATTTCAAAAGAATTATTGTCATAATGCAAGTCTCAGATTTCTATAATGCAAGAAAAAAAAAACATATCTCTATATGACCTCTGCTGTGTGTATTTATGCACCTTTGTTGTTCTAATTAGCTGCGCCCAGTGGCGCTCTCGTATTGCCAGGTTCTGTAGCTGACTCACGACCCGCAGTGACGTCAACAGGTTCTTTACATAAAGGTCTAACCCACAATACACATCCCACACGCGAGCCTCTTTGTCAAGCCTCCGTATGTCCTACACAAACAGAAGGTAGGTAAACATAATTAGTTATTAGAGGCATCTGTTACAAATAGCAATGGTGCATGACGGCAAGACAGCAGGAGAGATGCGCTGGTGTGATGTAGCACTGTTGGTGACCTCACCTTGGCAAACCTCCTCAATTCTGCATCCATCTGGTCCACGTTTATCTGCCTCCATTTGGTCATTGTCCAGTTTTCCACACTGGTCTGTATAGATAAAGACGCATGCAGAGGGGTCAATGGGCTGAGGGAACTTAATGGGGACATTTAGAGGCTACAGGGTATTCAAAGAATCAATGACAGCCTCCAAGAGGACAGGCTAGTCAAGGTATTAAGTTATTGGGGTATTGTAGTGACGTGATGAGGCCTTCAGCTGTATTTGTCTTTACTCCAGATTAGTAAGCATACAGTAAACTACTTACCTGTACAAATACAACAATGTCCCACAATTCTTTGAGGACAGTAATCTCTCTTCTGCAAAGCCTGATGTCTCTGTAGTCAGGAATAGTAACGTCAAACAGATTTGCTGACTCCTGTAGTTCTGCAACCTCCTTTTCCATGTCACGGATAGCTTTTTCAGACTAGAAAACAACAGATGATAATTGTTATCCAAAGTGTACAATATAAAAATAATAATACAACATTTTATTTGTAAATACAATTGTATTTCAACAATATAATCAAGTATTGGTTAAACTCCTACTTTCTCCAGACTGATGTAGGGACGCACTGCATTGTAAGTAAAGGGCGCCGTTGCTCTGAACATCTCTCTAAATTTGCTTTGTTTCACCTGAAAAACAAGAAGTATTACTTTAATGGTTTCCACAATAAGATAAAACATACTCTCTGGAAAAAAGAGCTTAAAGTGATTTGTCACCTCAAATGTCACGCATAGTCTCCGAATGACCATCACTTCTGCATTCTGCATGGGTGCCACTTCATGCCTCACTTTTTGGGCCAGTTTTTTTGCCCCACTCCACTTCTCAGGAAGTTCCTATGGAGAGAATTCATTTGATTTGAGGTTAAATGGCCAAAAACAAGAGCCCAGAAGGTGGCAAGAAAATAGGTGCATTCCTTTCCTTACCTCCAGCTGAGAATAGACCTGGTCTGGTATGGTCACTCCATATTGTTCCAGCAGCATTATTGTGCCTCTAAAAGGCTCAAACATCTCATCTGTGGCTGCTTGTCTGTCTCTGACAGCCAACAGGTGACTCATCACTCCCAAGAAGCCACAGTGGTTTCCTTTAGCCACAGGCTGGCTGAGCCCTTCAACTGTGGCTCGAATAAACTTCTGTAGCTCATCAAGACTGAGTGGGAAAGCATGCACAGTGAGAACAATTCATGTTATAGTTTGGCTTGCATTCAACGGCCATGGAGACATTAATTTTACCTGTTGATGACATATGTCAAGAGATGTTCTTTAAAAAGCCAACTCCACTTTTGTATTGTGTTGAGAAGGCTCACTTTAAAGAACTTGATGTCCACCCGAAACCATCCATTGAACACTTTGAAGTCTTCAAGCTTGGAAACTTCAGCATACAGATCCTCATAATGATCTATCTAAAATTAAGACTCCAACAAAGATTACAATTGAGACATATATCAGAAATATGTTGAAAATGCGATTTAAAGAAGGCATTTACCTGTTCTTTGAAGTTATCGATTGTGGGCAGGCTCTCAAGGAGTGCATCTGCTCCACAAGCCTCCCTCTCTTCAGCTGTAAGAACACGTCCATACAGGAGAAACTGGCTGAGAAACTCTGCTCTGTCCTCTTGCCAGAGGTGGGTGTAGCAGTCAAACTTTGTCTGGTAATTTATCGCTTTCTTGAGGACATTCTCCACTCGCTTCATTATTTCTTGTCTCAGGTCCAACAAATCTAGCACGTCATCCATTACATCCTGTAAGAGTTATATTGCATGACATTTAACATGAGGGGAACTGCTATTTGTAGAAGAATCCACTATAATCACTCTTCCATAATGATTTTATAAAGAGTAGCAGAGTGCATTTTTTAACATTTAAATCTACAGCACCTGGTAACTCTCTGTGCAAAGATGAGCAGCCACTCTGATGACATTTACTGAAGTCTTGAATATGTCTCCAACCAGTCCTTCTACCAGCTCATAGAGGCCGTCCCCAGTGTCTTGTTCCAACGAGGGCAGGAAAACCATTCCTGAGCTATTCAGCTTCAACTGAGCCTCAAACAGAGGCGTCTGGTTTGGCCATGATTCCATGTTGTCCGCAAAGAATTGAAGAGAGTGGCTGATGTAGCTGAAGAGTCCCTCCACCACCATATCATCCACATACTCCAGGTAGGATTGCCATGCTACTGATGCAGGGTCAGCATGGAAAAGGACCAGATTTTCCTGATAAAATTGTAAGAAATTGGAGAGATGGTGAGCACAAAAACTGCAAGTGTTTTGGCTCTGTAGTTGCATCACTTTGGATTTCTAGGGAAAATGCTGGTTTACACATTTATAGCAACTAAAAGGAACTTTAATTTTGTTGTGATTGTGGTGGCCCCTGTGGACAAACGCGGCCACCACCCTGTGAAGTTAAGATCTTGTCATTGATAGCCTGTGCTTTGGTTTTGGAAGTAAGTGAAAGACAGATGCAGCTTATTTTTAATACTTTTTCTATTTAAACACAGCTGTTTACAGGATGTATGGCGATGAAGTGATGTCCATGTGTGGCTATGTTAGATTAGTAACTGTAATATGAATATGTTGAAACAAAGTAAACTTTGTAAATTCAGTTAGTGATGTAAAACCCTGTCTTGCACTGCACTTTTTAAGTAAAATACACACATTACATACCTGTCTAGGTGGAAAAAGGCCAATTTAGGACATTTGAATCCTTTTAAATCCTGTAATTCTCTGCATTTGACTCGTGTTTTCACTGATGTGCTATAACTGTCCCTTTAAGCTGTTCTGCATTCTTCTTTTCTTTTTCTCTAGCTTATCATGTCCTTGTATCAGCCCTAAACATAACAGTATAACATCAAAAATAAAATTGTCCAAAAAAATCTCCCCCTGCTTCCTTTTAACTGGCCATTATACTACTCACTGCAAAACTTTGCCGAGGGAAAATGTAAACATTGGCTTTACCTGTCTGGGTGACGTAAATGAATTTGTCTGATTTCGTGTGGAATAAGCCCTGGGGACAGGTATAAAGAATTACTGCATACAAACAGACAATCTTCTCGCTGATGGTCTGATTTGCTTATGACGTTGAAATAGAGGGATCAATATCAAATTGAGACTGTTTTATAACCAGCTAAAAACTCCTACTAGATTTAATTTGTTTTGTTTTTTTAACTCTTTCAGAATAACTATTGCACTTTTATTTACTTGCCTTTTTGAGTTTTGGGACATGTTAAAATATATCTTAAAATATATTTTTTTTATTTCAGTCAAATCGGTCAAAAAAAGTGATTAGAAATAGAGGGTCCGAAACGGGAACAAAAACCTATAAGACAGATTAGGCTTGGATTTTGATTTATGTTATCATCTCTGTTTTATCTTATCATAGGAAAACTGGATCCAAACAAAAACACAAGTGCACAATATAAAATTAATAAATGTAAATAAACCAGGTTTTAAAATGCCACTGAACAGACTTTCCTTTCAATGTGATGTAAATTGATGAAAAAAAAATATCACCACAACATGTTAAAAGGTTTTGGAACCATGCCAACAATTTCATTTTTTATGGAGATGTTTTTATGTCCTACAGTACAGCAACATTAGTATTCATAAAAAAAATCTATAATGTATATGAGTGAATATATCCATAGATCTAGCCACACGCACCTGCACCAGCTTGTGGATAGATTCTCCATCCTTCCTCATGCAGCTGTACTTCCTGTTGACACGGTCACTCCTGTCTTCCAGCTGTATGAGAGAGCCTTTCTTGTTGTCCTTTCTGCAAAACATGGCCTGTTTGCTCCATCCCTTCATCATTGACTGGATGGCTTCGCAGTTTTCCTTGGCTCTACTGACTCGACATACAAGGTCATGGACCAGGTCTTTGGTGGTGCTGATGAAGCTCCAACAGTCTGGATCCTGCCAGGTCAGGTCACGCTCTGCTCTTGTCAACTGCATGTCGATGGACTTCAGCTCAGCTCTGATGAGAGGAAGTTCCACTTCTAGCACTGTCTGCTTTAGCTTGTTGTACCACTGTACTAACAGCTGCAGACTGCTCACATACTGGAAAATACAAGCGTTGAGAAAAGTTTTTTTCTGAGGCAGAGAGTAGGATTTTTAATAGGATAGATAGGGAATATGTATTGTTTAAACCTTTGAAACCTGAAACATCACCTTTCTTGTGCTGCTTTAATATGCCTTTCAGTATTTTAAAACTTGTTGCAATGACATGGGAAAAGGGCAATGAGAAACTTAGTAGATTTAGAAAAAAAAAGCTTTAAAAGGAACAAAAAAGATAGGGAAAAATGCCTACGAAAATGTCTAGAGATTAATCTGCATTTATTATTATAATTATACATTTGAAATTATGTTACATAAATATAATTGTCCTTAAGCACTTGTTACAAGTTTTTTGTTAACATTATTTTTTGGCATTTTTACCTTTATTAAACAGGACAGGAGATTGCTAGCGTGAAAGAGGGAGAGAGAGGGGATGACATACAGCAAAGTGCTACAAGCTAGCATCGAACCTGCGGCCGCTGCAGTAAGGACACTGCCTTCATATATGGGGCGCCTGCTTTATCCACTTTGCCACCCGACGCCCTGCACTTGTTCCAAGTCTTGTTTGACTTTTTTTTTTTAATTTTTGCTGTTTTTAAATTATTTTTCATTTTGTGTGTGTGTGTTTTTTTTTTTTTTTAAACAATGTCAGGTCATTTTCTTGTACGTTCTACTAATTTCTTGCTAATTTGGGGTCATTTCTTCTTTCCTTGCTCATTGCCTTCTTCCCATGTTTTTGAAAGAAATCAAGTCACTTTGCTCCCGTTTCAAATGGTTACATTAAACAGGTGTGCATGAGTGTAGGTGAGCTAGTAAAGTATTGTTTGTAATGTTTCTTACCTTTGTGAGCATGTCACGCTTCTCAAAAACTGCCAGTGCAGCTGCAGGGATCTTGATCTGACTGAGAGTCTGAATATACTTCACATCTTTCAAGACTTCAGTCAGCTTTGGAGTGAAAGGAAATTAACTCATATACATAGTCACAGTGGGGTAGTGGTAAAAATGTTTTGTCTCAACTAACAGAAACCCTTGGAGAATATAATAACTAAAATTAAATAACTGTAGAAAACAACTATTCCCTCTGTTAGAACATGTTTTAATTAAAGGAGCAATACAGCTTGAACCAAGGAATAATTGACCCAAATTAATTGGGGACCTGCATCTAGGTTTTGCAACATGAGGAATACGTTATTCTTTAGCCATACTTACAAAGAGCCCAATTTTGAGGGATCTAGACGGCATGCAAGCAGCGCGATGGAGGCACTTCAACTTATTTTTTTAAGAGACAGGTATTTCTACATAAGTCTAACAGTTAGTTGCTTGCACAATGACTGCTTTCTAGTTTTCATAGACATTGCATTTATTACCTTTGAATTGAAGTTGAGTGAGATCAGGTTAGACGACATATTTCTGGTGATAAGGGGCTGGTTCAGGTTGATCGGGCACACCTCTTCCAAACCATGACACCATTCAGAGTAAATGTTCTTCTCATATTGGTCAAGGAGACTCAACATCTCCAAGTACATGTTGTACTCCTTCACCATCTTCACACCTCCTGCAGGCCTGAAAATAATGCATAATAGTGCAACAATTGGCATTTTAAAGCCTGGCACCAAAAGTCATCAAATGTCTGTTCTATGTAAGTATCTCTGAATTGTTCTGACAAGCTATTGTTTGTGAGTAATTTATTCATTCAAAGGAATAGTGAGGGATTTTAACTGACATCTCAAGCAATAATCTGATTTTTTCCCATGGTGTGTGGATGCGTTCTCTGAGCATTTTTGCCCACTTCAAAGCTCCAGATGTGTGAGTCATGTTCGTGATCAGACCGCTCTCCATCTGCACACAAAAAAAGAATGAAACGAATATGTTGCATTTAAATTATTGTGCCTTGAGTACATTTTGCTATTATTTTATTTAGCCTCCAGTACCTGAGTGAGCTGGGATTTAAACAGACATTTACATCTCTCCATCTCTTCTCTGAAATGCTGCTGCAGCAGAAGGAGGTTGGGACTGAATATCTGTCTGATTTGTTTCCTCTCCAGGAAAGGTCCAACAATAGTTAGCAACTAAAGGACAATAAAACCAAAAGATAGCTGTCACTCACAATTTACTTTGTCAGTACTATCATCACCATCATCTTGTTATCCAGTCTTGCTTACTTTAAATGCTGATTCCAGTCCTGAGCAATCCTTAAAGGCTGAGCATAGAAGGCTGGCAAGGCGACATTCAAAGTCCACAATCTTCACCTTCAAATCTTTATACTCATTTTCAAAATCCTGATGACAAAGTGAATAGTTCAACAGTATTTAATGATAGACATCAGTGTAAAACAGTGCATTTTGAATCTATGCAGTAGCCTTTCACAGAAATCTTATTTACAAATATAAATGTTAATAACCATGACTTCACCTGAGAGTTGAAGTCAAGCGGGCTGTTTTCACTGTGCTTCAACGCCTGGCAGTGGTACGTGAACTCTCTATACATCTGAGCAGCATGCTCACTGTACAGCTTGCCATTAAGTCCACCAAATTCTAGTTTTTCCATCCTCTGAAAGTCCAGCATAATTTCAAACAAGTCCTGCAAAGGTAACATTGTGACAGGAAACAAAAGCACTTAAGAATACATCCTATGTCACCTGAACATACAAGCATAAATCTGCTCTTACCTCCAGCTGCAGCATACGATTAAAGAACTGGTTGAAACGTGCAAAAATCACAGCAGATGGGAAATCCCAGGGTGCATGTTTCACATGGTTGGCCAACCTCTCCCTCCGAGTCTGGTAACTGTCTCTGAAACATCTGAAGACTTTTATCACACTCTTTACCATTTGTTGACTTTCCTCTGTATCCTCTCTGAGTAACAGATCTGCAGAGAGGTATGTAGAAGCCTAAAAAGTGACAGATTTTATCAGTTTGAATCTGTTCACACAGACAGCAAATAACTTAAGTCAGAAAAATGCTGATTGGCAAAAATCAGCAAAACATAATTGACAAAATTGCATGCACTGTGTCTAACTATATTTGCAGCAATTTCACATGTATGCATCACTCGGTGTAATCGCTTCCTACAGGTGTTTCAAATGAGGATTCCTACCTGCTCAATGAACAGATTGCATAGCTCCTGCAGTAACACCACGATGCGTGCCGGTTTTTGATAAGATTGGCAGTTGGTCCAGATAAGACAGAGTGTGTGAAACAGTACAGGGATGACTGTTTCCAAGTGAGGAAATTCCTCCTTCTCCAGTTTAGTCAGTTGTGCGTGTAGTGGCTGTAGATGGAGGTCAATGTCTTGGGCTTCTTGAAGCGCTTTTGATTAAGGGAAAAAAGGGTTTTAAATTAAAACAACATAATCTGCTATAAGATAATTTGGAAATCACTTTATGCTGTGCATCATAAAAGTGACTAGGTGCAAACTACAATATGTCTTCTTTGAATTAAAAAGGGGCCAGCCAGTCTTACCATCAAACACATTTCCAATCAGACTCTTGATTGTTGGATGATAGCTGCTATCCATCATCTCTAACATCTTTGCCATTTTCTGAACAACTGGACTCTGAAGCTTCAAGAGGTACCAAAAACGTTAAACAGTGTGTGGAATGTCATTAGATAAAAAAAACATTTTAGTGAAAGTCAGGGAGAAGAGAGCAAACCTGATGATAAATGTTCTGTATATTGCTCTTCCTGGAGGCCCAAAATGTCAGCTCTGCACTGGGCCCTGGATTGCAGCCTGTCACAAGTAGGTCTGATGAATCCTCCTTTAAGATTTTCTGGATCAAATTGGTCCAGTTGATGACCTGGGTCTCTATGGCATGGGCCAGTGCCCTGTCATAGTTATTATACCTGAGTGTGAAAATACATGTTGAGTGTGTTTATTATTAATTACAGAAAAAGAAGAAAATGAACAGCCCCCAAAACAAAGGTGTGCTTTCTTACATTTTGAAGTTCCTGTATGAATTTTCCATCCAGTTGGCTGCAGTTGGGATAGGGAGGACACATTTCCCTAAAGCCTGTCCTTGGACAACTGATGTCTTACTGCACATGTTCTCAACATGTTGAATGATGTCTTCAGACATCAGATTTGGCCACATCTGATGATTTTTGTAGTTTGACAGCAGTGGAACACATACCTTGTGAAGAGACACAGAATAAATTCACCCAGCACTTATACAAGCAATCTACATATATGCATAACAAAATAACTGACAGCACATACAACAAAATGCTTCTTTAATAAGATGGGTGTATGATGGAGGGTATAATAATCACCTGCTCAACTGTGCTCGACAGCTGCAGTAGTGGTGATGGAGACAGGAGACCAAAAAGCAGAAGATCCCTGTAGTTTTCAGAGCTGGAGGGAACAGCTCTCTTCTTGATTATATAAATGTGCTTGTTTTGAGCAACATGTGGGACCTGCATTTGAAATAATATCACAAGATTATAGCACAAACAGACTTGACACTTTCAAGTGATTAAATCGAATTCTTCCTGCTAAATCCATCAATTTCATCATTTTACAAGCGTCCTAAACTTAGCTAGCTTAATAGTCTAGTGTACACAAGTTAACGTTAAGCTAGTTATCTACGAATGTAGTGTTTCAGCTAACTACTAGCTTCTGTAACAGCCATACCTCATGAGAAGCAACCAGGCCGGCCTTTTTCGATGAAGAGAAAAATATAACAGACTCTTTGTCAAAGAAGTTTTTCAAACATGTTTGAAACTCTTCGTTGACAGCACACTTGTCCCATGTTTGGCGATGCAGTCTCAGTAGCCCACAAACTTTTTCCTCAACAAACTTTACTCTGACGTCCTCAAGAAAAGAAGGCACACTTTCGTCGTCGGACATGATTTCTCTACGACCACAGCATGCTTTCGCCCCCTTTCACTTCCTTCTACAAAACGGAGAAAAAGACGTCAACTTCGTCTAAGAATAGTTTGAAGTTGATGTTCGTGGCGTTACATACAGCACGTCTGTCTGCAGAAGAAGATTGGCACGAGCTGTACAGTCCTGGGGGCGGTTCAGCATTCCGTTGCTACGCAACAGCCACCGTCCTCAATCACTGCCAGGTTGCTCCAATGGGTGAAGTAAGAAAAACTTTCTGACCTTTTCCCCAGTGTAACTCGCGATTTTAAGTACAACTTAATGACGGCGCATTAGTTTTAGTAGCCTAATGCTCTATCTACTATAGGAACTACCATTTTTACAGTATTTTAGAAGACCAGAATATCAATCACGTGGGGGGAAACCGTAAATTGCAAAGAATGCTCTTAATTGTATCCCACAATGCATATGTAGTTTTTCTAATGCAATGCCTGATGGCCTGTGGCTGTACCTTTCCGTGGTTTGGACTCTGTCCCATTCTTTGTGTTTTCATTTGTTGCACACTCCATGCCCATGATATAATTTTACGTTGTTTAAAAAAATGACTGATACATCTACTTCGTACTTTGTACCATGTATCTTGTATAACTTTGCCTTGCAATTGAATGTTAACTAGTTAAATCTAGGTAGGCTTATAATTCGTAAATTCTCGTAGACATGTTTGGTATGCAGGGCCACACCTAGCCTTTCAGGGCCCCTAAGCAGATTCCCCCCAAATTCCCCCCATTTTAATATAAAATATGATTTATGCTATGGCTGTGCAAATCACTTGATGGTGATTATTTACAGGGAAATATGCATCCATATTGCCCAGTAGGCTACACCCTGCTGATCAAAATTTTAAGTTCAATATTTAATCAAGAGTCAATGTTAATCATTTGCTTTCCATTCTGCATTAGTCTAAAGTTATAAGAAATGAATAGTCACTGTTGTTGTTTAAATTTGTTTTGATAATATGTATTTTATGTTTGTATAACACTGATACCCCTTTTGACCCGGAGGGGAGGCAGGGCCCTAGCATCATTTGCGGGGCCCTATGCACCTTTTATAAGGAGCTTAGCGGCCGAAATACATCGGGCACAATACATCACATAAGCTGAGTTGAGCAGAGTTTTTTACCTGCTGCACAGTTGTGCAAGGTTTGTACACATCGTCCCTATTAACTATTTAATTAATTGGATAGATTTAACAACAGGATACATTTTTTTGATTTTATTTGATTGATTTTTAGGATGTAAAATGTAAAACACATACAAGGTTGCTCTGCGGATTTGCATTGCCTCTAGTAGCCTACATGGAGGTATTCATTTTTATCACTTTTATTTTATTTGTTTTAAACATAGTTCTTTTTAGATTTTTCCTGTTGGAGAACTGCAGAGCGGCACATTGAGAAAAAAAGAAAGACTAGTAGCGTAAAAATGACGTTGAGCAGCGTGGTGCCAACATGGGCAAGCATGGTTTCTGTGGTCCATGTAGCAGCTTGAGTTGTTTAAAGCAAACACTCTGCTGTGGGCATGCTGCAGTCGATATGCTGTGCCGTGACTATGTCTTGCCCGACTCTGCTTTCGGGCCAATTTAAGTGCTCTTGAGTGCCCTCTAGTGGCCACATGAGCCTAAGCAGGGCTGTAGTTAACAATACTTGTCAGGTCAGGCTGACATGAATTAGATGGAGGAAGTATAAGTTTTATTTTAGTTTAGTTTCAGTTTTGAATAAAAATTGAACTTAAAGTGATGCATAGCCTGGAAGAAATGACCATGCTTTATTTAAGAGACATTACACAACATGTCTATTTTAGGGTTCTACTATGGCATGTGTGTATCATGACCTATGGTTTAGTCTATATGGGTATACAGAAATTCAAACATTCCCGGTTTAAAGAGGCACAAATCAGTGGCCCCTTTTATGAAACATATAGCCCCTTTGTGACAGGACGGGGCATATAAGTTGCTACGTACTGAAGCCACACTCTGTAGTAAAATGTATGCGATGTATGTGTGCGTGTGTGTGCGCGCGCGCGCGTGCGTGCGTGTGCTACTAGTTTGACCGTTGTCTTAGCAGCAGAGCACTGTACCCAGCAACTGCCGTTTACAAGGCATTTTACTACACCCCATTTCAGGCCAGCCTAGGGGTCTGACTGCCTCAAATAAAGAACAAAACGCTTCTTTGGAGTAGCTTGAAGATTTAAATAGCTGAGTGGTACTCTGATTTAGTGGAGAATGCTTAAAGTTAAGTATTGGAGGTAGAGGATGTTACACAGGATTTGGCTAAGGCATTGTCAGAGAGTGTACAGTTTCTGGAAAATGCACACAATTTTTCTACTTTCTTTTTTAAAGAAACTTATCCCCAGAAAAAAAGGAAAGGAGAGTAAGACAAACTCCTCAGGTTTGCAGGTGGCACTACCGTTGTGGACCTCATCACAAACAATGACAAGACCACCTACGGGGAAGAGATTGCATGCCTGTTGCTATGGTGCTAATAACAAGTTGGAGGCAATGCATTCAAGCAGTTAAGATGAAGATGGCTCCTGATGTAATCCACACGCTCATTTTACTCTGGAAATCAGCACAGATGTTAACATGGTTGAGAAGATGAGTCATTCAATTTACTAAAGACCAGAAAACGCTTACAGCCTCAAATAGAGTGAGATCATTACAACTATCATCACAGCATGGGAAGAGAAAGGTCATCTTCCTCGCAATCCACTCCATGTAAAGATATAGTTATACATACACATCTCTCTGTGGTGCGTCTTCCTTAAAAAAAATAGCAAAATAAAAACTCAAAAAATGCTAATGGTCAGTTTGTTAATGCGTTCATAAGTGAGTGGTCATTACAGTCTGAACAGAGAGCATTTGAGGAACAGAAAATGAAAAGGCAAAAGCCACCCAAACTGCAGTACAAAACAAACAAAACAAAAAAAAACAAGACAAGGAAATTTTCAAACTTACACTTATCGTATTGTTTTACCGTTTGTCTTTTATGATTGTTGTTTAGTAGCTAAGTTGTTTGGTATGGTAAATGTTATTTCTCTTTAGCTCTTGTTCTTCCTGTTAATGCTGTCTTAAAATGCATTTTTATTCTCTAGCTTTTAACTCTCAATGAGTGAAGCCTTTCTATATTATTGTCATTTTGTCTTTTAACCTTTCAAAACCTGGAGCAACATCACTTTTCTTGTGCTGTTTACAGATGCCTTTCACAAGTACTTGAAACTCTGAACCTTGAGCAAATTTGTGCAATTTCTTTCAAAAACATGGAGGAAAACGCAGTGAGAAACTTCGTGAGAAATGTTTCACAAATCGCAAGAAAGTATTAGATTTGGGGTTGTTTTTTTTTTATTTAAAAAAAAGTTAGGGAAAATGTATCGGGAAAAACTATATTTATAATTATCATAATTACATATTTAAAATTATGTTACAGAATTACTTACTATCATTTTTATTTATCCAAGTCTTGTTTGGGTATTCTTTCTTTCTTTTTCTTTCTTTCAACTAATTTCCAGGTCTGTTTTTTTTTTAATTTTATTGTTCTGGTACTGGTGGTGGGGGGTTCTTTCTGTTCCTTTATTGTTGTTTGGCTCCCCTCTCAGTGACGGGGAAAAAAAAAGGTAAAGAAATATATTTTTCTGTATCACTTCCTGCCAGCTGATTCTGATCCAGAAGCTGTAACATCACAAACGTGTGCAAGACAGACTGCACCACCCAAGCAACCAAAAACTATTTCTTAGGAAACAATGCTGTTTAAACCTGGCACTATACCTGCCATCTCGACCATTTTCCTGCCAAAGCTTGTTTCACTGCTGAGCTAGCCTTCCTAATATCCCCATGCACTGCTTGTTGTGCAGTCTGCCACAACAAAGAATGTGCTGCAACCTGACTGGAAATATTTAAGTCCATTAATCACTTGCAGTCATTGCCATTTATATTAAAATTAGTGTTCTGCCTGATCTGTTTGCTTGGTTTAATCTGTTAATTAATAACACTGCAGTTAAGACACTTGCATTTGAAACTATGTATGTATAATGGTCTGTACTCATATTGTACATGTTGCACTTTGTCTTTTGGTCTTCAAAACTGCACATAGGTACATTTGTAATAGGAAGCAGCTCATCAATGACTGGCAGTGTCAACAGACTTTTGTTGATGATGCTGTATTGATTCCCAAACTGAATCACAAAACAACACTCCATCATGACAGCCCAGTCAATCCAACAAGCAGCGGTAAGCAAGCAAAGTGTTATATGAGTCTAAAATCTATTTTTGTCTCAAATCCTGAACCTATTTCGGTGAACTGAAACCACGAAGGTGAGCTATATATAAATATAAGTTCATTACTGTCTGGGTTTTCTTCCTGTGTTGCTTCTAATTATGAGAGAGGTAAAATAATGGTTTGTTAAATTATTGCTGATTATGACTACCTTTATCAGCAGCGAAGCAATTAGGTTTCACTTCAAAGTGACACGATTATTGCATCTAAGTACAACACAACATGACAAGCATTTTAACTGATATTACTAAATTGTTTTGGGGGATAATGTGGGAGTCTTAGTTATAGATAGGTATAGTACTCAATTATTCCCAATGGAGAATGGCAAAGTGGTGGCAGAACAGTAATCGCCCCGGTGCACCTCGTCTAGTTTAAATTCACATTTCAGATTTCTGATTAGATTGGCATTTGTACGCTATTTCCTGTATTTACTACTCTGCTATTGCTGTTATCTTCTGTTTTACACATTTAAAAATAGCAATCATATCATGTATTTTACCATTAGAAAGTATGGCAATAAAATTGATGAAACCAAAAAGATCATGATGAAAATAAAATCGGAAGTTCACATTCTGAGTTTGTCTTTTGGGGTTAAGATTTTGAAAATTATGATGCATTGAAGAATTGTCCAGTCAGTCCACCCCTTTACTAAATCACAATAACTAACACTAATCACTGCCATAACGTTTAATAAGCTATTTTTTCTGAAAATGTAGTTTTCGTCAGCTCAGTTTATGTTGAAGGTATAGGTGTGATTAAATCTTGTAGCAAACATTAGGTAAGTTAAAGTGCTATATTTTATTATGCTTTATACCAACAGCCACCTGCTGCATGCACATCAGCCCAGGGTGTCAGAGGGTCCACACCAGAAGGATGCCCTCTATAGGACTAGGCTGAGTGAGGGCTACTCTCTAGATCAGTTTTACCCAATGGGTAGCCTGTGGGCCAAATCTGACCTGCAAAAGGGTGCCGTGTTGATCTGCTGATCATTTTTTAATTCACAATGAAAAGATATTGATCGACCTCGAAGGAAACGAGATGCCAGACTGCTTAAAAAAACAAACAAAATAGAGATTGTTTATCAAAATAAAGTGCCATAGGTGGATCCCCTGGACCCCCTGACAGCTCTTGGCTAAGCCCAAATGTCCTCAAATCCGAGAAGCGCGCCTGCATACATCTGACCTGCATGGTGCTGCTTCGACTGGCTTTACCTCCTGGTTATGATAAGTGAACACAGCAAAGGTCTCTGGAAAAGCCTGGGATCTTATAATCTCTCATTCAGTTCATGCTTGGACTTGAATAAATTTACTTTCTTACATTCCACCATTGTTAGCATAAAAACATACATTTTACTATTTTTCCAACTCTAATCTATCCATCTTTAATGTTTAGCAATTGTAAAATAAACAGTACTTGATTCTATTTACAAACAACTAATATTTTTTTCATCATAATTCATAATTAATCTGGAAAGTAAAAAATAAGGGTAAGTCAGGTGCCAAAGTGCATTAAAAAAAAAACAAAATAGTCATTGTTCATCAAAAAACAAACAAACAAAAACAAAAGCTGGGGTCTGGGCTAAAACTCCAATGTCTTCAAATCCTAGAAACGCCCCTGCTGCTCTGGATCATTATTGCCTCTGTAAAGAATATCAATTTTATCTATAGGCTAGAGCATAATCACAAATACTTGTCAGGGTACTTTACCATGTGAACAAGGTGCAACACCCTGTCACCCTGTCCTCAGACCTCACACCTTTGGATGCTGTCTTAGTCGTCAGGGAAGGGAAATCATTATAAGCATTTTTTCTTACTCCTTCTTGATTGTTTGCTGAAGATAAAATAAAGTGAAGTTATGTGGAAACGCTAAAGTAATTGTATTTGGGATTAAAAATCATGATTTATAAAGTTGACGATGCGCCTCTCAGTGCGTGTCAGTGGCGTCCTGTAGAGGGCACTGGCTTTTCTCTTTTGACAGATCTTGAAACAGGCCTAGGTGTAGGGGATTGGAGATCCAGGGAGGAAACAGGACAGTTTGTCAAGTTAAACCTGTTGTAGATCTACATCTAAGCCAGCCTTCATCCCCGTTTTATTATGATGATTATTATAGGCCTAAAAGCGAACAAACGGCGAGCAGCTGATTGACACAAGTCCACAAATCAACGTGTAAGCCATATTTAAAAACACAGACGCGCGGAGGGGAGCGCGCTGCGTGCGTCTGTTGTTTGGTGACCTCCCGTCCATACAGTAATTGATCACATTGACTAAAAAATAATACATTGTCAGTCACTCCGTCATAAGTCATTGCTCCTCTGTATTCCTCTGTGTCCGTGCCAAATTACAGCCTGGACCTACATGTGGGAAATTTTGCCCTTTAGTGAATTAACGCCCCTGTAATGAAATGTTAAAAAACAGGGCCGCTGTGACTGTGAGATCTCTGTTGGCAGACCGCACCAAATCCGACCAGATAGTGCTAAAGCTCTCGGGGTGTTATGTAAGCCCCAGGTTGAACAAATTTGTTAGCCAACACCCGAGGGTATCTGGTGATGGATATGTGGTCCTGGGGGAGCGGGGAAGCCGCAGCACAACAGCCGGCCGCTTATCTTGAAAGGCTTGTTTTAAGTGCTCCTCTGCTGGAAAACAAAAGCTTTAAGGGCACCCATTACCCTACAATTGTTGTACAATCCCCATTGTTGAGTTAGTTCACACACATATTAGAGCATATGTCATGTATTAGGCTTACGTTTAAATCCACTGGTTTAAATGGCGTATATAGATGAAATGTGAGAATATAAAATCCTTAAAAATCCAAATTATTAGGTCTCTGGTGTGAGCATCGTACTCTAAAAATGTGAATTTTTGATTTAGTTCCTCTGTGCTAAATAAAGGACACATAAACAGTGGTGGAATGCAACAAAGTATATTTCCTCAAGTAGTGCACAAATTTGCGGTACTTGAGCCTGTTCTTTAAGTGCCACTTTATACTTCTACTCCACTACATTCCAGAGGAAAATATTGTATTTTTTACTTTACTGTATTTATCTCAAAGCTTTAGTCCAATTTAATTTATAAATTTTAATTTTTGCATTGAAAGAAAAAGGGTTTACAAAATATGCTATTTTGTTACAAATTAAACCACACAAGTTTATACAAGCTGAAACAATTAGTTCTTTAATCAGTTTAGCTGTTTAACAATTTAGCTGTTTATTTTTGATGAACATTTTATTTGTTTTCTGATTTGTATTAAATAAATTAAATAAAATAAATTTTGAGTTTTTTGGAGTGTTTTTTCTGTATTGGGTACTTTTACTTCAATACATATGATTCTGATTATGCTTGCTTACTTTTACTTAATTATGCAGAGTATGCAGAACTTTCACTTGTAACTGAGTATTTTTACAGTGAGATAATAGTACTGTAGTACTTTAACTTAAGTAAAGGATCTACACACTTCTCTCACCACTGCACATAATGTCATCTTACTTTTCTGTCTTTTTTTTTTTATATAGGGCTGGTGTCCGTCTGTGCATCTACAAGGCAGGGTGGGGTGAGTGTTGTGGAGGAAGCTGGGTCCAGCCGGTTTAGGTAGGACTCCCCTGAGGACGGCGAGGCCACTTGTGTCTGAGGGGCTGGTTTATCCCACTTAATCAGCATCCTGAGAGACTGGCACTGCCCCCATGGTCATAATGCCTGGGGTCACTGCGGGCTCCTCAAAATGAAGAGAAGCCCCAGCAGACAATGGTGCTGTCAATCAGCCTTAACCTGAGCTGGGCCCTTTATTCCTCATATAGTGTACTTGTGTAATCATTCACTCCATAAATGCAAATCATCTCATCAATGTTTTGACTAACACAGGGCAAGGATACATAGAGAGCATTTTTGCATATCAAATACTTGAATTTCTCACAGTACAGTTTCCCTTCCTGCAGACTGCATAATGGACTATAGAGAAGGGCAAATCATGGATGTCCTCTGTGCAATGTTAATCACACTTAGATTTCCTAAATACGCCCTTAAAGTATTATTTAAACCACCTATCTGTGTTTAAGTTCATTGTGTTATAACAGTCAGATAAGCCAAAAGTTATCTGTAAACTAGGTGATTTTTTTGACGAATTTCCTTCCCTTCCTCCACTTGCACTAACTAGCCATGCTGTGTGCCACTGTTCTTTTTTATGTAATGTTTGTGCTTCATACCATGTAATTTAGTCTGGAGCTAAATGAATAAATGAACTTACAGTACACCTGCTAAGATAGCCTTTCTTATATGACAATCAAACAGATTCTCTGAAAGATTTTGCATCATGTTGGCAAATTCTCCCTGTGTGGAAAATAACTCTTCTCAGGCTGATCATCAGAGCCAGATGCTGCTGGAAACACATTCATCTAAAAAACTAACAAGATAATGAAGACACAGGAAGATGCTTCCTGCAATTTGTTGTAGCTCTTCCGCTTCGTTTAGACCATAATTTGTACTTGTTTGGATGACATATACAGTCAGTGGTTTGGGGTTTGTAGCGGTAATGTCCCAGGGGCTTCTGTCCCATTATAAATGACAGAGCTGAGTGAGCCTCCTTGGCTGTTTCTCAACACGCTGGCTTCCTTGGGGCCTTGTGTCGCATTTGCAGAGCGCGTGTGCCCTTTTGATTTCCTAATCCCAGCACGAGCAGAGGAATGCTGGCTCGCCGTGAGATATTCCGCTCACAGGCCGTGATTTATGTTCTTGTGGCACAAGGCTCAGTGGTGAGAGGATCACAGGTGTTGTGGAGCCTCAGTAAAAACTTTTAATATGCACACCTCGTGGTCTCTGCCAGGGCCCGGCACAAGGATTACTGCCATTCAGCGTGGGGGGGTGTGGGTCAATAAATGTTTAAAATTCATCTGAGGCCTTACAGTCTGATAGATATTATACAAACATCCATGTATGTTTTTCCAGCAGAGGTACTGTATTATGCACGGATCATCAACCTATGAGCAGATTTGTCTGGTTTAATTCCAACAATGTTAGTTTAACTTAAACAGATTAAACAGATATAGAGGAAATAGCTAGTATTTATTTTAAAATGTTTTTTTTTCTAATTTCATAAAATTTCCTATTCTTTTAAGATATTTTTTTTGTCATTTTCATGTTTTAATTAAGTGACAGAGATATAAAAGGGGGAGAGAGAGGAGAAGATATGCAACAAAGGACCCTGGGAATGTGGGGAGCATATCCCCCTAAATATTTGTGCATTTGCCCCCACCCAAAAAACAACTTTTGCTTTAATGAAATAGACATTTACACCATAAATTGATCCTGAAAAGGCACAAATTAGTGCATAAAAAAAAACAAAAACAGGATGCAGGAAACTGAGGGTTTAATGCTCAAAATTATCTATCGGATGACCCCAACCTCTCTGCTTCATGTGTCTACCCCCAATTTTGAAAATCTGCACCCTTAAAAATAAATAAGTAAAATGCAGAAAAATAAATAATGCATTGAGCCCATAAATAAAATAAACCAGCAAAGTCATTGGCAGCAGTTACACAGGCTGTTAATTACTGCATTGTTGACCGTGTACTTAATGCCCACTTCAAAGTAAAGAGGTCAACCTTTGCTCGTGTCCCAGTAAAAGTCTCAGCATAAAATCAAGAGTGCAAACACTCGGAACTCAAGTGTTTGTCCTCTCAGCCGTCACATTATTGGGCATCCTCTTGATAGATTAATTAAAGCTTTTGGAAGAGCATCCTTTCATCATGCAGAGTGAATTGAAATTTGTTTTAAGTTACTAGGTTATAATGTTTGAGAAATACAGAAGGAAAAAAGTGTTTTACTCCCCACTGGCTTTGCTGCCAGACTAATGATTGTGTGAATGAACATGTGACAATTTGCACTGCAGTGGTCCAGATATGCTACATTTCATTCACATGTGTCTTTTAGACTTTTGGCATGTGCTATGAAAATAAACTTACAATCACTGCCAATCTCCATATAGGCTCAGGCAGCTATCGTTTAACTCTCTATAATCTAGCATATTTTTCGGAATATGGTTATAATGCTGACAAGAAAAACAGATGTAGTTCATCATTAAATGTGATGACACTAATTATGCCGTATCTCCCCATCAAAAAAATTTCCATTTGGAGATTTATTTGGGTTCTTCCTGCCAGTGAGCTGGATTTTGTCGTGACATGTCACAGACAACTTCATGTGCACTAACAACCTTCCTGCATGATTTAATAACAGTGATCTGTGTTAATCACCCACCCTCCCTTTTCCGCTTTTCATTCTTTGCCAGAGGGATTGCTGTAAACTGCACCAACTTACCTGACTGCAACTATCTTGTCTCGTAATGGCTGCATTAGACCCCACCCCCTCTCTTACTTTTGGCTTGTTATCTAGGTACAGAGGTCAGAAAGGCCTTTTAGTCGTGTTGCTGAGTGTGTGCTGGAAGTGGAGTGACCTTTTCAACTCTCTTTATTCCGAGTCCCTGAAGCCGTTGTGGTTTGAGCTGTTGCTCACTCCTGTTAGTCTTCGTACACTATGTTGTATACTTCAATTAGAAATGAAAGGAATGAGCATTCAAATGAGCTTTATCATACTAATTTGTGTTACAGACTGAATTTCTATAGAATTATTGAATTTAACCGTTGTCATGTTTTCAAAAAAGGTCAGTGTTAGTTCACTCTCTGCAATTTAAGGGCACATTTTACCTTTGAAAACAATGAACTGTGAATTGATCACATAAAAATCCAAATAACATTTCAATCACAGTTGCTCTGAATATCATAAAATTAAAAACAAAAATGCAACTCTTGTTAGTTAATGTATTTATTATGTGGTATTTTACCTAAAATATTTGAGAAATTAATTTATCATAGCTTGCCAGAACAATGCAAGTTTTAGATGAGGAGGACAGCTGGGGTATGACTTAGTTTTTTTGTTTTGTTTTGTTTTGTTTTGTTTTGTTTTGTTTTGTTTTGTTGTTTTGTTTTGTTTTGTTTTGTTTTGTTTTGTTTTGTTTTGTTTTGATATCATGACCCTCTCCAGGACTACAAATATTTTTCCTTGAGCCTCCCTGGGTAACCTGGGGGAATGTGCATGACAATCCCTCCACCATAAATAACCATATTTCACCATCTCTGGCTATGAATCATATTATTTTGGAGATCTTTAAAGAAAACGTGCCTTTCAAACCCACTTGCGGGTTTTGGGGTTCAGAAAATATTTTAAATAAATACCAAACACAACCATTTTAAGTTGAAGGTGCCTCCTCTATTTTAGTCCTTTCCCTCTCATAAATAAGGAATAGTCTGATTATTTTTTTAATTTAATTGCACTTATTTATTTATTTTGTGCCTTTTATGTCTAGTTTATTTTATTTTATATGGACACCACAGTAGCATCAGAATTGTACATTTATGCACAAGAACCAGATGTGCATTTGTAGCAAAACGCTAATTTTCAACACCTGTCCACGGGAGGCTTTTAAAAGTTAAAATAGGAAACTGCTAAACTATCACTAAAACTAAACATTTGTTTCCTTGTTATTTTGGCTTTTTAAACTGCTGCCTCTCTTACAGCCCCCGAATGTCTGTAACACTGTCACAATTTTACCTCTGAATTTATGCTAAAAAATGTTCCTCCCCAAGGTTACATAGCAGATTCATTTAGTTCTTACTGTGCCACCCCCCACCTCCCTCTCCCTCCTTCACGTCCCCCTCCTCCTCTTCTTTCTTTCCCATGTCCATTAGACCTTGCAGACTAATCGAGCAGCACCAATTGCTCCCGTGGTGAGATCATTAAGTAAATTATTTTAAGATCAAACGGTCAGCAGCCACAATGAAGTCCTGTGTAATGGTAAAAGCCTCAGAAGCTGCCACCCACCCCTCTCTCAAATTAAAGCCCAGTGGGGAGAGCTCTGCACCTCTCAGGTGGATGCCCCCACCATTAGGCCTTTTAGCTGCAGGCGAAGGTAGGACCCACTAATTGGTCCTTTGAACAAAGCTAACCCACTGACAGGATCTGACTTGTATGCAGCTTAAAGAGTGCAAAATTGTTCCTGGCCAGAGATGGCAGTTTTAAACCACTGTAATAGTCCACCTACAGAGAGAGTTAACATGTACAACATATGGGTGATCATATTCAGAAATATTATTTAAAGGGGAGGGGGTTCCTTTTACTGCTTCTTTTTAATTTGACAATAATTGCAACAGGAAGTGCTGCTGTTCACATTACACATAATAACTGGTTTCTATCAGACTTGAGCTGAAATGTTTATTGATGATCTGATGTAAGATATGCTCTGTTTAAATAGAGGTATTATTGTTATAGAGGTATTATTTATACTACTATTTTTCTCAGTTAAGCACTAAATTGAAAATCAGCGTTCCAACGCAAGTATATTTTTAAAAATTCATAAAAACAAGAGTAACAACTAGATGGTTTTAAGTGGTAAAATTTGAAACTAGAAAATTAAGTACCCAAACAAAATGATAATGTATGTTTTGCATCATTGGGGCAGTTTAGGGCATCCTCTGCCAGAAAATTTGGAGTGCAAAAAATGTAATTATACCTGCATTCTGGTGATTTTTTTTTTTTTTTTGTGGGGGGGGGGGGCAATTTGCCCGTGTTCTAAATATTGAGGGAGATGTGTACCTTGCATGGTCCCCAAAATCTACACATACACTCAGACATTTAAAGAGGAACTATGTCCATTTTCAAAACTGATATGAATTTGTCATGATCTAAGACAGTCCAAAAACATTAGTAAACATGAACAACTCTCTGGGAACATTTCCTGATTTTCTATTTCAAAATTGAGTACACTACAATATAATACAGCTTATTTGTTTATAAAATATATATATATATATATATTTAGTGGTTCCACAAAACCAGTCTCCCATTTAGGTCCAGACTTTATACTCTATGACAGGGGTGTCAAAATTTTTTTGAACAGGGGTGAGATTAGATCATATGAAAATACCTGGGGGCCAGCTGCTTCTCACATCATACAGGATATTACAAAAGTCACATGCAAATGACACAAATGCAACTGTTTCATCTTTAAGTGAAAAAGTATTCAACTTCCCACCATTCCTGAAAGCTGCAGCCCTTGCTGTCATCTTAATGCAATTTTGCCGTGGCTATGCCTGCTACCTTGCAGAAAATATCTGGTTTACCGTTGGTTTATGGAAACATATTAGTTTTGCCTACGTAGCTCCGACTTGGTGCATGTCAGCAAACTGTATGATTGCCATCATGAGGTAAATGAAAATAAATGCAAAGTGATCTTGCTTGATTAATCAACATTGTGCTAATCATAAAATATATTTTGAAAGACAAGCAGAGGGCCATTTAAAATCTGTCTCAGGGCAACAACTGGCTGGACTTCAAATATGGCTGCTCAATGACATTGCAGGTTTGAGAGTTCCTGGTTTCTGTCTTTGAGAGAGAAAGAGAGAGAGCGAAAGAGAGAAAGAGAGAGAGAGACTAGCATGTGTTCATAAATATCTATTGAACTTTCCTAAGCCATGGAAATAATATATTGGAATTCTTAATTTAGCTTTTACCCTGCCTTTACTCAAGAAATTATTTTCCACATTTTCCTCAGATTGCCTCTCCTTTTTAAAAAAAAATACAAGACACTTGTTATTATATAAATAAGGGGAATCACCTTACCTTGCTGTTTAACATTGAAGACACTTCTGCATGACTATGGTCTCTTCAGATAAACTTGCTTTTGTTAACCTATAGGGTAAAAAAAAAAACGAAACCCTGTTCAGGATTAAGACTACAAGATGAAGAGAACAGAAGCTTTGGCAATGTGTATATAAGTAAGCGCATGTAGGTTTCTGTGTATAATACACTGACTCAGTATAAATGCCATTAGACAGCGATTACTCACAAAGTGCTGTCTGAGGATGGATAGGCTGACAGCTTCCCTTTTAGAAGGTCAAAGTTTCTCTAAGCTAAACATAATGAAGAGCATCAACTGTATGCTCATAGGACAAATTCATATACATTAGACAGAGATTCATACACCGGTGTTGGCCTTCACAAGTGACATTGTTTCCTGAGATTATTTTCCATTTGTGACTAAGAAGCTCCAGTCTTAAGGACATAATACACAACAAAACATTAAAAACAAAGCAGCCGCAACAATGCTGTGTTGTTTATTCCCCTCAGCTGAGGAAGTGTTGAACTTACAGTAGCTTTACGGTGTGGAGACAGGAACCAATGCAGCAAAGTGACTGTGAGAGTGATTTATCCTCCTTTGGCATGAAGCGTCAGTGTCATCAATCACATGGTTTTAATTAGTGATGGCTCCCCTTTGTGGCTGAGAAATGTGCATGTAATTCAATTTGGGACTCACTGCTGCCTCAAGAACCCCACACAGAGATTTGTCAATCCACTGGAAGTTCATACACAGTTGGAGCAGTTGATGAAGCTGACCACACTGAGCAGCTGCAGAATACACTGCATCTGAAAAACAAACAAACAAAAAAAACAACAATTACAATACAGATTACAAGATTTCTTTGCTGGGTCACATTAATTTGACTTCTTTATTGTATCTCCAATATGAGATAAAAGATTTGCTGTTTTAAGATGATAAAGAATTGCTTGACATTTGTCTGTGCCTAAATTCAATAATAATTTTACACCTATCATATGGCTTGGCTGCCTGATCCCAGGCCAGTCTGTGATTAAATCAGTAGGGCATCTTTACAATCAGCCTAGACAACCTTGGATACAATTAGAGCTTAAAATATGCAAAAAAGATCATATTGCGATTTTTTGACAGAAACTGCGATATGTGTCGTGATATTAGTGAAAATGCTAACTCTTGCATTTCATTTTCACTGGAAAATGTAAACACTGATGTCTGTGTGACTACATCAGTGTCATATTGCATCTCTTACCCCTAGTACAATAGGTTTGGGACAGAAAATTTTGTGATTTTTGCTGCTGTCTGAACCAAACAAGCATGTTCCCTTAACGTCTGGGATATGATTTGTAGGCCGGGGCATAGCACCACAATGCTTCATTTATGATGGTATGCTGTTACGTTTTAAGTAAATACAACATTTTAGATTTAGCAAACTTTATGGATTTTCATTATATAAAGCTCAAATGTGATAAAGGTGTAGTATATAATTCTGGAGTAAGATAGTTGATTGAGTCTCATTCCTAAGCTGTCAAATACGGTCTCATTCCTACCAGCCCAAAGGTCCACATTTGACAACCTGGGAATGAGACTGAACACTCAACTATCTCTCTCAAGAATGGCACATTGAACCTTTATATGTTTAAATGGATCTGCTCCTCAAACTATCTGCTACTTTATCAAGAAAGTCTTAGCAGGTCCACCAGAGCAGCTTACATTCTGCAAAACATCTTTTGCTCTTACAGTTTTTTCTGTTCAGCTGGAACTCGCTACCTGATCACTTGAAATGTAATAAAAAAATTTCCACTAGAGAGCCACTAATTTCTGGTTAAATCAGGGACAAAACTGAACTCATGTCTAGTTTTTTTTTAAATTAGGTTTTTAATGTTTGCTTTGTTGTATCTTGCTGCATTTCATGTTTCTTCTTTTCCTCTTACTGTTCTAAACTTAGTTTCATAAAAGCCATTCTGAGAACGAGTGCTCCAAACTTGCATCCACTACATACACCATGATAATTGCATCAAATTTCTGTTTTCAGTTTGTCAATACATACTTTATCTGTACCTATCCAATTAACCATAGATAAATGATTACAAAATAATTAAACTACAAACATCTTATTTTGATACAATGAGTAGGAAAATTACTGTCTTCTATTAAGCAGAGTGATTCAACATAATCAAGACGAAACTTTGACCTACAATGACCCCACGTGAATTGTATGTTTGAATCTTTGATATAACCACACATTTCAAAACTGTTAGTTACTGTTGTTATTAAAAAAAAACCAAAACAAACATGAGCATGTTTCATTATCAAGTATCAGTCAACCAGGGACTGATATCAGTTATGCTGACATAAATTGAGAGGTATGTTCCTTTAATGAGAAAAGAATATTCACTAAGTGCACAATGTGATTGCTGTAACTATTTGTTTACCCTTGAAGTAAGTCATTGAAATTACAATACAGTGATGCAAGACAAAAACAGCTTTTCTTAGTTCTTGACTCACAGAGGCCTCTTATCCCTCATTTAAAGGTTGGTTTCTTCTGATTTCCTCTTCAATGGGAAACTTAACTGATACCAACAGCAAAGGCCGGGACCTTAAATAAAAACAATGACAGCTTTGAGTGTTAAGGTGGCTATTGAAATGCTAAAATATCAATAGCAGTTATTTAGTTCTCTAAAGACACTTGAAAGTCTCTTATCTGACACATGGTAATGCCAGCCACTGTAGAGATGTTTATTTCACAGCAGTCATTCACTTTTTTGTGAAATAAAAGACCGATTTTGCATCTGAAATCTCATCTCTTATTGTGAATTTGACCCTTGACCTCATTACAATCATAAAAAGACAATATTTTTGTTCTCATTGTGCTATTGAGCGACATTATTTGACTAAATTGAAAGAAAAATTCAATAGAGCGCGACAGGGATGACGTTTATTTCTAGGTCAACACTAAAGTTAGCATCGGCATAGTTCCTTTGACAAAAAACCAATAGGATTTTTCCACTGGATTTTAGATTATAACAAAAAATAAGCTCGGTGGCAAATAAAACTTTATGATATTTACAGGTTTTGCTTGGCAAGATCATCCTCACAAAGGAGCACCACTTTTATTATATTTGAAGGGTACATGCAATCGCTAGAGGTAAAAAGGCTATTAACTGCACTACGGTTGTATGACTTCAACGTCGCTACCTAAATGAAGCCATGTCCGGCATGATGACATTCTGTATTCCCATTTATTTATTTATTTTACCAAGAAAAGTCCCACTGAGATTCATTCTCTTTTCCAAGGGAGTCCTGGCTAAGACAGCAGCACAAACAATTTCACATAAAAGAAAAAGTAGACTATATAAGCATAACAGCAAAAGTAAAAAAAAAGAAGCATAAAAATTCACACACAAGCAAGAGACAAATTAAAAACAGCCAGTTAGCAGCATTCAATAACCAAACATGTGCATTCAGTGTACCACTTGTTAGTAGCTGGGTTTTAAGACAAGGCTTCAAAATTCATGGGTGATGTAGAATAAAATGCAAAAAAAAACCCACTGATTTTAAGACAAGGAAAGTGCTAACATGCTAACTCATTTGTGGGTTTTTACGACTCAATCCTGCACCACTCTATATCCTTGGTTTAAGGAAAGATGACCTGAAATTAAAGAGTGTTCAGTACAATACAAATGACATTAAATTTAATTGTTAGTTATATGTAAAACTTACTCTGTACATGTGTATTCTAAAAATAGTATTTGGAACTACTCATGGAATAGAGAGACACTTGGTCTTGCCCAGACGACGCACGCCAACAACCACCTCATTACGGTTGCTACAGTGTTAGAAAATCACTGGTCTTCACACTTCCTATGACAGCCTAATTTGTCCTGTTATCAAAATACATTTTGCATGATCCGATGCTCTGCTGAATGTATTGAATGTTATATTCTAAGTATTTAGACAGTTGGAGATGTGTAGCATGAGTTTCTTTGACAGAAAGTCATTTTTATGGAATTTTAAGCTTCAGGAACATTTCTTTTGTGTGCTTACCCTGTGTTTTCTGCAAGACTGCTGCCCTAAAAGAGACTGAGTTCCCTACCTGCACTTGGCATAATCAAATCTGAATATCATATCAATGTTTCAAATTCATACAATGATCATACAAACAGTTGTTGATTCAACACTTTGATTGTGCTCCTGCAACAGGATGTCAGGTTTAGGGCTGATTTGTTCTTGGGATATATCGGCTCGCTTACAGCATCTTCCCCAATCAATTTCTTTGATGCTGCCGTTCTGTTTAACTTTTAAAGGTGCTGATTATATTCTGCATTTTTCTTGCTCTCGGGATCATCTCTAACAGCACCAAATCAGCGTCCCAATTCCACATGAGCATGCTGCTCACAATCAAGCTGTCATTTGGTCTATGAAAATTTGGCTGCGCTATTAGCTGATGTACTGTGAGGACAAATTCCAGACCTCTGTCTGTGTGGTTGTTTTGAAGGAAATGTTGGTTTCACCCCCCGCTGATTGACTCTAATCAGCCTCACCATGCCAACATCGCTCTGTCCTGAAGCCCATATACACTGGTGGCTGATTAGGTGGGAAGACTGGGAAATTGAAAAATACATAAATATTTAGCATGCCTTGATGCTCCATAAACACCACGAAGGATGTTTTGATGCATACATGTAACAGTCATATGTCCGCAGGGACAATGGTGACTGAACTTGGATATTGTTTTGAAATGATGAACTCTATTGAAAGTGTTTCCACTCTGTCACCAACACTATACTGAAACCTAAACAGTAAGATTTTGCCGCCAGCAGCAGTGGTGTTGCTGCTTTCAAAAAGCTTGTTGTCAGAAAGAGCCACAGCCATCATCACAGCCACATCACAAGTATTGGCTTGTGTCTGCGTTTGTGCAGAACAGGTCTGACAAAGAAAAAAACATTGACGCCAGGCGCACGCTGCACTGTCTGGGTGCACAACAGGTTAAAACACCACACTGCTGCCGCTGCAGGCTATTCTCATGCTACATGCATATTGTAACCCATCATGAATTGTGAAATCACCACTTTTTACAGCTAGGCAATGCACGTATAAGTCACGATGTATCTACACAGGGGTCTTGAACACTGACTAACATGCTGACTTTAGGAAAGCTAGTTCAGGGGCAATGTCCAGGGGCAATATGAGACAGGTACTTCCTATATCCTGTGGTTGATGGCAAGGGGCCTCACCTGGGCTGTAATCTGGGAGGGACTGATCACAAAGAACCAGAGTGAAGCGAATTCCGCCTGTCCTACTTCAAACGGAGCAGGACAGTAAATCAGACAGGTAGACGACACTAGGCGGCTCACTCATGCCTTGTCTTCACTGCTTCTGTCCCTTAGGGCACAGGAAACAAATATGCCAACTATGTCATGTGACAACACCGTGGGGCCATTTTACCACAAAACCATTTTAGAGAGCTGCGGTGAGGAGGGGTGTTGTGGAGTTTTGTGCAATTCTCCAAAACACAGTGAAGAGTGAATTTTCACACAAAAGTCATGCGTGATAATGGAAAATCTGTATGAGACAAGTGTTTGATGGATAAAATACTGTAAATTACTGTAAATTATAGCTGGAAATTCTGACTGTAAAGTTGTCAGCAGTGGTAATTTCAGGGGGGAGATTTCATAAATGTTTTGCTTTTAAGATTTATTTACATATGTGCCACCAAAATCTTCACATCAGCAGCTAGTACAATAGATTTAATCATACTGGTCTAACTTGGCTATCTTTAAATATGATTTTATTCTAACAGATATGCATTATCATTCAGATTAAAGAATAACACAAATGCTAATGAATGACTTCACCTTAGGAGAACAAGTAGTGTATGACACTGCAAACTCTATGTGCAATATAATAGAATCATCCATCAGCGTAATGCGCAAAATAAAAGGTGGACAACTGTGCAATGCTTTGTTTTATATGTTTATATTTCCTTTAAATAGTTATATTTTATTTATCCTGTTTTGTAATCACACTTCTCACTGGCAAGAATTTCATTGTACTTGTGCAATGACACTAAAGGTCTATCCCACAAACAGGACAATAAACTAAAGGCTGACTAAATTCTGTGAGTAAAACCTTAAATTATGTCACAAGACATAAAAACAATCCCCAGTATGTATCACATTATAGAAATCATGCTGATATGTACCTTACAAAAAAGAATGTATTTGACAATATTTCACAGCAACACAAACAAAATTACACATTTACAACTTCACAGTATTTCATTGCTTAATTACATTTTAGAGTTACGGGAAGAGCTACAGTGAAAGTATATCAGTCGAACGTCTAACTATTGAGAAATCCTATCTGAGGACAGGGTGTCAGGGAAAAATGAATCAGAAAGGAACACCAAGGTCAGTGTGATATTTCAAGGCTTCTGCTTTACATGGCCGCATAGCAAATGAAGGCCTTCAATCAAGTCAGATTGGGTGGATGGACTATAGGTGCACCAACACAGCACTGAGAGTAATGACAAAGAAATAAATCCATCAAATAAAAGAAAAAAAGGGGGGAAACTTTCAGGGTCAACAAAATACCGTCTCTAGAGAGACAATATGATACTGTGTTTGGATTCATTTTTTAATGAAAGGAATGGGATCGCTTTTGTTTCCAAACAGCCCCCATTTTAAAAAACCTAAGGAGGTTCAAATATGACTAGAAGGGAGTGAAAAAACAATAAATGGCTGAACAGAGTCCCCAACAAATCTGGAATTTTTAAAGAAATTCAGGAATTTCAGGAAAATTATGTTATGGGAGAAAACTGACCTTTTCTTTGAGACATGCCACTAAAAATGTGAAATATTGAAAAAAAATTTAATCTTATCTGCATTTTAAATCATTGTTTTATTTTATATTTATGTTTTTTTTCCCCTCTGTGCTTTGATAAACAGAACTGACTTAAGTTCATAAGTGGAAGATCCCGCATTACTTAAAAATACTCTGGCTTTGCATGAATCAAAGTCATGGATCATAAACCACAGATGTCATTACTGCAATGTGACCCTGCTTCTTAATATTTAATGCTTTACTTGATGTCAAGCATTTCACTTTACCTATGATGACACTGTCTGATGTCCCTTGTTTTGTCTGTTCTTGTCAAAAACAATAAAAACAAAGTATACTTCAAAAAATGTAAAGAATTACAGTATGTGGCTACGTTGTGGCACAAATATGCCTCCTTTTATGGACTCAAATTGATCCACTTAAAACAAAACAAGCCTCAGCTGCCTAAGTGCTGCTGTTTGCGTGCTTTCGCTTTATTTTCCCAGTAGATGCCTCACCCTGAATACTTCTTCTCGTATTGAGAATTTTTCTTGCATGTGCCTGAGGACAACGATGCGTATCTGACTAATACTGCCATACATTACTACTTTGTCATTACTGCAAAATGTTACACAAACTCTGTCTGTTTCCTTGTCTCTTCATGTAACCTATTTGAATTTACACTGAGGGGATTTTACAAATTACACATATTAAGACCAACCCCTGATGTTTCATATCTTTGCTGCCAAAATGGAATATATCCAGGATATTAATAATATAGGGATTGATCCATCTCCCAAGAACCATTTATCTAAAGTTTGTGCTATCTAAATATAAGCCAGAAACCCAATGCACCAGTGCTTTAAGAATCAATACATTATCTTATGTGCAAAGTCTAAATGTTCAAGGGTTTTTTTTCCCGGAGTGTGTGGAACAAATTAAAAGCCCGGCCAGTCAGTAAAAGACCAATTCATAAAGGTGAAAAAGTGAGGCTGCAGCTGTGACGGGGAGGACCAGTGAAAAATCTCTGCTGACCCTCTCATCCCTCTGCTCATCTATCTCTCACTACTGTCCACTGATAGATTTCCCCTCGCTGATTTATGGGAGAAAAAAAATGTCACAGTGGAATGGGCTTTTGATAAAATTGTTTGAGAGATTCTGGGCAATAAATCCTGATCTTTACATCCAGGTTGCTAGCTACTTTCACATTCTTGTGCCATCAATAAGAGCCGCCAAACATGACAACTAATCAATAACTTTACAATATTCTGGGCAGTTTGGGAAAACAGTAACATTTATATTTAACAGAAAAGAGCAAGTCACTCTTTTATACCCAACAAACTGACTGTAACTTAGGCTGAAAATAAGTCACACTCTGTTTGCGCTGCCTGTTGGAGAGAAATTGTTGTCTTTCACAATAACTTTTGAAAAAAATAATTTCTGAGAAAATCATTTTTTCAACTGGAAATGCTCTCTATTCTATTTTTTTGTATGCATTCAAATTGTGTGCACTGACAATCTGTTAAATTCACATTTACCAAAATATTCAATAAATAGATAAATCATTTGTGTTTCGCCACAAAACCCATTGAGTAATGAAAAAAATGGTAATGCAGCAATCATCAATCAATGTGACTTTATATCGTAATGCTTCCCGAAGATGAGCTTATGTTTTCTGTGCAGCAAACAGCCCAATATAATAGTTCTAACAAGCTACAGATCTCTAGTTCGACATCACTCATGATGGAGTGTTTCTGACAGGAACTCCTCAGTCAGCCGAGTGGCGCCAGGAAGGATGAGTGATTCAGCAAACCTGCCTGGTGTTGTCTCGCTGCTCTCTCAATCTTTACGATGTAGCTGAGAGAAAAACAATGAGCCTGTTGCTCAGTACAGGTGTTTCTCAGAGGAGATGACTTGTAAAAACAGGTAGATTTCCACTGAAACGCAAATTGACTCACATAAAAGGCTTCTGCTGCTGCAATAACTCACAATTGAGTCCTGGCTGCCTGCCCAGAGACGCTGAAATCATGGCAGTGTTTAATTTGCACAAATATCCTCACAGGAGGGAGTATATAAAAAAAGTCCCTGTGTGACTGAAGGCATCTGACAGCGCTTGTGGTAATGTAATCCACTGTTGACCGGGAGATAAACATCAGCACTGTAACCTCAGACTGACAAAGAGACAAACAGTGAGCCACTTAAAAGGACATATTTCAGAGGACCTTTGCACTCTGAATAAAGGGCAAGAAATACTGGAACATGAACTCAAGTCGCTCTAAAGACAAGGTTGTCACAAGAGATGAGAGAGGAGGAAGCTGAGAGACAAATAGAAAGCGGGAGGTGGTGGAGGGGGCTATCTGGCTGACTTTGTCTTTCAGATTAAAGCTGGAGCAACAAGCAGCAGCAACAAAGACATTTCTGACAGCGTGAGGAAATGAAATGTTTACAGTAAGGGGGCTGATAAGTGAGGCCACATGAGAGCACTTGTTCGGACTGTCACTTTTTGCTACAGATGAGGAGCGGTCGTTCTAAAACAGGTGTCATTACAGGGGCAGTGAAAAATGGCAAGTTGCGCGCGTCCCCCCCATTTAATTCACCCCATCTGTATGTCAACTAACCTCCTACAATTTCAAATGAATACGGCACTCAGATCAGCAATTTGTTTTGTCTTTGCAGTAAAATTGGAATACTTTCCCACAGCATGCCAATGATTCTTCTCCTCACTATTAAAAAGATTGAAAATACATTCGAATTGCTGAAATAGTTCACCTATATACTGATTTGGAGCCACATAAGATGCTATATTGCTTCTAGACTCCAAATGTGAGAGGACATTTGAATTATTTACATCAGCTGTCAAAGACTGGCATGATTTCTAAGAACATGTTCCCAGAGGCCCATTATCCTGCTCTTGTTTGTAGGGGGTGATGAGACATTTTCTAACTGATAGGCTGCTTTTCCTGATTCCTGCTGCGAGAAAAACACCATGTTAATTTAATGTGTCCTAGCTCAACGCGATACCCCGAGCACGGAAAAAGATGCTTGTTCTCATCTTTGTAATCACAGCAGCGAGAGCAGAGGGCACATGTCCCCCGTGCCTCATTTCAGGGGCTAGTCTTTCATTTCATAGCCCATCTCTCCATATCAAACAACACAAATGGCTCAATTTGCATGACAGGATTTGTAACATGGCGAATCAGGTGTCAGACTCGATTAAACATTACACCGGCACACTATCATAATCAGCCAGCTAATGAGTGTGGCCGCTGGTGTGAGAGGCTTGGATGGATCAGGGAGAAGGGCTTCTCCACGCTGCCCAGCGGGGGGTGAGTAACTGAAGGATTAAATCAGAGTTGCGGTCCCTCTGGTCCTGACAGAGGGGCTCCTCTGGGTGGCAAGGCTGCAAGTCCTGTGATGGTGACGAGACAAGGCGACACAGGCCACACACACACACACACAAACACACACACACACATACACACACACACAGACACATCAGGACTGGAAGGGAGAGCGGCTCTTATGGCTGAAACACACAGACAGCCAAGAGGCAGCATCTGAGGACTGCTTACTCCTGTGTATCCTCAGCTTTGAATACTAATGTGTGGGGCCATTACAGAGGAGAGAAGCCCCAGCAGAGTGACCCCAGCCCGAGATCACATCAGGCTATCATCGAAATGAGGAATCATTAAGATGCAACGAGACTGTGGAGCATCATTTGTGTGAGAGGGAGCTTTGACAATGCTTTCTGAAGGTGCTTTTTTTTCTTTTCTGTCCAGTATACATTTACATACAAATTGTCAGGCTCATTACCCTGGACTGCTGAATGATTACTTCAATAAAAGCACAAAACAAAACAAAACAAAAATTACTTTTCAAGGGTGAATATTTAAATAGTGATAAGGTTTTTAAAATGATTCTTTAGTTGTTTTGTATGCCTTGAAAATCTTGGAAGGAAAATGAGTGATAATTAACTGCTTTTTTTTTCATGTAAACATCAAATAACATGATGTGTTGATGTCAGCCTCCACAGAGCCAACCCCCCGCCTCATCTTTACCCCCCCCCCCCACTCCCCTCCGTGTGTACAGTTTGCCCCTCCCATTGTCCAGCCCTTATTGTTATCTGCTGAATATACACTGATGCTAATTCTACTGTTGGCTGTGTTGATGTGCAGCTTTTGGTCCCTGGTCCACAGAGACTTCCCCATTGCCACCATCCTACCACCCTCAGCATCAAGGTCCCCCTCCCCCTTACTCCTTCCCCCACCCTCTGCCCTGCTCCCCATTTGGGGTGACCCGGGTGCTGTTCTGTGGGTTCCTCACACCCCAGAAGCTGTCAGCAGCCCCCTTCCTTCCCATGAGCGGAACACACAATAGAGAAAGGGCTCCGGCTGAGAGGTTCAGTAGCCATTAACCCCTACCAGCTGTTCCTGCCGAGGGTATTCTGTGCCACAATACGTGCCCCCGAGGGGGCCCTCACGTCCACTAATCTAGCCATTGTTGGCCAGGAATGCTGACAGAAGAAAAGAAATTTTTCTTGTGTCCATGCAAGCGTGTGTATCCATGTGTGAGAGCCGAGAAACGTAGGGCTAATTTCTATAGTTGCTTGTGAAGAAGGGAGACCATGAAGAATACCCTATTTAGCTGCTTGACAAAATTCTTTTGCCTAAAAATGGAAAAACAATGGCAATTGTTTTCAAGTGGACTCCTTTACACTGTCCAAGTCTCTGAATTTAACTGGAAACAAATTCTATTAATGTGCCATGCTAAAAAGTTAAAATAACTTTATGAGTCTTGAATTATTTTGTTATCTGCGATTCATTTTTAACGCATGGCCAGGCAAACATTCTGAAACCATGATCAGTTCCAAAGCCATTTCTAAATGGATTAAATTTTGGGAAAATTATTCCGTTTTGGTACTTTGCTCTCAGAATATATTAACAATTAGTCCATTTCAATTAACATGGAAATTAAAACGGCATTTTCCAGTCAATTTAACCATGATGCAGCCATTAGGGGCTTCTGGTGTGCTGAGCATGTTTGTTACTCTGGTCTCCAGTCTATAAATGAAACAAAAAGAGAGAGATTCCTGCAGCATATCAGGAAAGTGATTTTGATATTCTAGTAGATGCATTTTAGTTATTTCATCCTTTTACTTTTGCATCTTGAGTAAGCAACAACATCACTAATGTTCACACTTCTTGTTGTAAAACCAGGTCTCTACTGACCAACACAATCTTCACAATTATTTTATCTTTTCCATAACATAATAGTAATATGGGTTAAATTAAATTATAATAAAATGTAAAAAAAAAAAAAAAAAAAAAGAAAAAAATGCAGTCAATCTTCTAGCACTCTACAAACAGAAACACGGGTTGTGATATCTGTTTTTCTCTTCCCACTGAGTAAAGTCAATAGATGTGATATCAACAGTGCTGACAGCAACAGGAAGCGGTGCTCCATAGCTGTCAGTAGGCTGCAGGATGCAACATTTGCATGAAGGAAGTAAACACAGCAGCACCTAAAGGCAGAGGGGGGAGGGCTGCTCTAATGTAAACTGTTAGGTGAGTTTTTGAAGAGGAAAGGTGTTTTTTTCAGTATGTGCTCTGGTCCCACAGCCTGTGCTGTGTTGTGACAGGCGGGGGATCTGCATCAGTCAATTATATGTCCCAACAGACTTTTGTGCTAATGAGCTGGTCCAGCCATCGGCAGACTTCCCCTGTCGTCCAGAAAAGATCACTTTCATTGCTTGCAGAACTAATTCAGGGCACAAAAGTGGGAGCTTCACCATTGCAGCCTCTTTTACTGCTCCTTTTGTGGAAGCTTTAGAAGTGCGCTGAAGAGAGGGCCTAGCGCTCAGGCCTCTTCATCTCCAGTCCATTGCCTGTCATTAACATACATATCCATATGAAAAGTGGGGTAAGGCCGGAACAGCTGTCCAGTTAAGAGGCAGTGATTCCCTCTCCCAAATGCTGACAGAAGCCTTTAGCCTTCCTTGGGCAATAATAAACCAAACCATTTAAACAGTCTTTCAGGGAGTGAGAAAGAGATTGGACCATAATGCTACATTCACAGGCATCGGTGGCCCTCATTGGCTTGCAACAGTCTCTTGTAGATTCACAAAAAAGTTAAGGGACAAACCAGGGGATGAAACACAAAACTAAGATAATGCAAATATCATAAGATGACCACAGCACTTGAGTCTCTTCTTGTTGCAAGAGGAGAGGACATGCATTAACTTGAACATTTTGGTTCAAAAGATTAACCAAAGCAGGAGCACATTTCGCATATTTTTAAGAGGTTAAGATAGATTAGAAACAGCATTCATGATGCAAAAACAAAGCGATTTCAGCAATGTTATTTACATTTTAGATATGACCCCTGAGTGTAGTCAAAGGTTACACATTGTAATAAAAACTGTATATTTGTTTATGCTGAGAGCTCTGTGTTTGAGGACTTTTCACCCTGAGCAAAATGATTTGGTCTAAGGGGACTCGAGGAGTGTATGGGGAAGGAACTGAGCAATCCTCTTGTTCAAACTTGGGTGGTGGGCATGAAGACAGAGGTTAAGTGACTTGCCCCAGGTCACATGGGAAGTCGTTTACTTAGGGTGGATTTTCTCATCTAAACCCTCATCCACTTAGGCCAAACATGTTTCTATAACATTCCAAAAAGATTGCTTATTCAGCTCTTACTATGGTTCACTTTAAAATGTAAAATCAGTTTGCTGTTTGCTGATGTTTTTTCTACCTTCATCTGAAGCCTAAAGGTGACTGTTCGCTTGCAAAAAAATAGGAAATAACAATTTTAAGTTTTGCAAAAATCACATCTTTTGAATAATTATAGGGATGGTTTGTGCTTTCATTTGCACCGGTTTGGGATAACTTGGGCTTTGATTTCCCTAAAACATGAATGAATAAACACTGGTATTGGACTTTTAACATCATGACAAAAAATCAGAGGAATAGATAACGGTGCTGGCAGAGTGCATTTAACTGCTCAAAAATATATTTAATTTGTTTTGTTTTTTGTTAATAAAGACTGGCATTATTAAATTATGAGGACAGAGGAGATTTTATGCAGGTTGCAGTTGTACTAGACTTTTTTGAAAGCTTGTTATACTGTATCTTCTATATTCATTGGGGGAGGGGGAAATTGACAGCATATATCACAATATTTTTGTAAGGCAATATTGTACATTACATGGACGCCAACTATCTAATTTTTATTATTTAAATTATCAATTTCACAAATACAAATTAAACTTTGGGTAGCCTACTAGAATAATATGATCACTTGCTTTTTCAGCCCACTAGATACAACTTGCTGCAATAAAACTGAGAGAATATAGTAATAATAACTGTAATAACTGGAATGAAAACTTTATCTTATTAGTGTTTCTTTGGCGACATAATTTGCAGTTAAAAAAGGTGTTTTGTCACAAAACAAAGCATATAGCAACATGTTTAAAATGGCAATATTACGTTGTGACTTAAGTATCGTGATAACATCATATGGTGAAGCCTTTGGTGACTCCCATGCCTTTTTAAAAACATTTCTAGAGTTTTTCCCTTTTTTGAATATTCCTTATGTCAGTCAGAATCTATACAGTAGCACAGTGATTGACAGAAAAAAAATAAAATAACGAACAGCAAATGATGACATGTGATTTTCTATTTGCGTTTTGTAACTTTTCTTCTGTGAATTCTTGGATATCTGCAGTGGCCACATTTTTTAATTATAAATGTTATAAATGTCTAACAATAATAATAATTATTACTACTTTTCACTCAGTCAGTCATAGAGAACGACCTATGACGTTATCCTAAACCTTAGATCAGGGATCTTTTTGAATTTTGCCTCCTTCCACTGAGTGGTTTTCTATGCTTGAGATGCCTCGTTCTCTAGAAAAGGAGGTAGAGGGAGAAGCCAGAATCCGGATCTAATGAATAAGAAAAGCCTTTGGTTAAAAGGGGACTGGTTTGTCTCTTCATGGGTCTCTTTTTATTCAGCTTTAGAAAGACGAGGAGTCCTGATTGATAAATCCCCTCCCTTGCCCCCCTGGCGCCTGTGACCCCGAAGTCATCAAGTACAATGCACAGCACCTTAAGTTTCTAAATCTGCGATTGAAAAATAGAAGAAGCGAATTTGTGTCCATTGAGGGAGCTTTGACATGCTTTTACAGAAATGATTACTCTGAGGTTGCATGCCCAGCGGGCTACCAGCAGCTAGCTGCATGCAGGATTTATTTTCCATCTGATCCTCCTACCTCCCCACCTCCTGTGCATCAGCAGCATCCAAAACTACTGTAATGGCACTTGTTGCAAGCGTTTAAATCCAGCGGAAGTGTTTTTGTTTTTTTTCTTCATAGATAAGCAGCCAATACCTCGGGCCCTTACCTATCCCACTCCCCCTCTGCTCTATCCTTTATTTATCACGGTGGTGCTGTTTGTTGTCTCTGTAAAGTTCCACAACTCATTAAAAAAGGAAAAGGGGGTGGGGAGCAGCAGAGAGGGACAGAGTATGGAGGAGCAAAGCCGGGGCTGTTTTGAGGGAGCAGGGGGTAAAGGGGAGGGATTAGGATGACTTCTTGAACACATTTTCTCCCTTTTGCTGCAATTAAACAAAGTAGGCCTGTGATTAGTGCAGCGCAGGGAGCAGAGAAAAAGACACCCTTGAATCCCAATGGAGGGACCTGACTGAGCATTATTGCCTGACAATGCCTGAGTTTATTGCTGAAACCTGCTTACCCTCCTGCATGGCAAACCATGGGAACTCCAGTCAGGTGGAAACTTTTTCTCCTTTTCTTTTCCCGCTCCTTGTTTGTCTCCCCCCTCTGACCACGGAAGCCCTCCAGGAGCTCACAGTGTGGTTGAAGCCACACAACTCCCCCCTGGTAACTGAGATGTTTAGGATAAGCTCTGCCTGGTTTTTGTGCATGAGCTCACACTTGTCTGCTGTTGTTCGAACACAGTTAATGATGAGCTTCCTCTGTTTTTTCCACACCCCTTCCCTCTCTCCTGTCCTCCTCCTCCACCTCCTCTCTCCGCTCCTTTTCTCCTTTCTTATTTGAAGCTAAGCGGCTGTTTAAGTGGAGTGCCTCCTCCCTCTGGCTCTTGGGAATGCTCTCAAGGGGCCCTTGCCTGGCACTGTGTGCATGACACATAATGAAAACAATTTTACGCTGCAGAGGGAAGTATGAGGCAATTACTGATGTGACAGCCACCTGCAGACTCACCCCCCTACAGTCTCCAACTGCACTCTCCCAACCACTGCACCATTGCCACAACCACCGCACAGTGTCACCGCACTGGTAACCCCCCCAGACGCCACCACCGCCACCCATCCCTCACAAACACACACTCCACCAGCCCACAGCTTCATGAATATGTGATGGCTTGATGATGTTGTGAATGGCAGGGGCAGGTGAGGAGGGGGTGAGAAAGACTAGGGCTGTAATAAGTTGCCCAGCTGGAGGTGGTGTTGTGGCCCTGTCTCCCTGTGGCAGTCCATAGAGGCATCTCTCCACAAGCACTGACCCTGGGATCGGCCTCCTGAGGGGAGCCAAGAGATGACGTGACAGGGGCGTGCAAAGCGCTCCCCCAAATCTCTTGTTGGCCAATTTTACACATGAAGCCGGGCCCAAAAGCGCAAGTGGCAGGCCTAACAGAGCCCTGATTTAATTTGATAACCTGCTTAGTGAATGTGAATTAAATGAGTATTTCACATACAAATTATCTCCTTTCAGCACTGTGGTTTAAAGAATTACTCTTTTGGTTTGCAAAACACAGATGTCTCTGAACCTCCTGGGCATTTCTTATTTGCTTTGTTTTACGCATCCAGATAAATCTGGTCTAGTTAGTGTTGCTCCTCTCAAGCCAAGAGAGATATGAAACTCAGAGCAAACACTACATATTGTCTGTCCACAAGGTCACGCCTTTAAAAATCCCCAAGGTCCGTAAACCGAAAAAGTTGACCCACACATATGATGTGTGACTCTTTAAGTCTTCAATCTGTCAGGTTTCTGTCCCACAGCGCTTGTTCTAAAGCCCCCAGCTAAACACAAAGCCCCTCTGACCTGAAGATTATTCAGAGTGAGGCCAAAGGGTGTATTTTATGCCTGCCAGTCCCCGAGAGCTGCCTCCTGATAGCTTGATGCGTCCTTAATGGCCCCGCTGAACAGCAGAGACAGCGGGGTGATGAGTGGATCCTCAGCAACAACTGACACATTAGAGACCAGCTGATAAAAGCCACTGGGCAGGTACACACACGCACACACACACACACCGCTCACACATCTGCCGCCTCAGACAATGATGTCCTACATGACACAAAGCACAAGGGTATAAACAAAGACACAAGCTGGAGATGTGAGCATGAAGCGAATCATGAGCGCTGATCAAATGAAACATAGGGGGGCACACAGTGAAAAATGGCCCACTGAAAGTTGATATTATGCAATGGTTTCTGTAACCATCAATCCAATAAGGCCATGAGGACTATATTCTCTCAGTGCTCGGAAGAAGTGTAATATAATAGATGAGAAGATCAAGGTGAAACAGGAATGAATAAGTGAAAACAGCATATCTAAGCATGAAAAATATCACAGGAGACATTGCAGACAGTAAACTGAGGAGCTAAGAGATGAGAGGTAGTAAATTAATCTTCCTGCAATATCTGGCGGAAGAGAAAAGTGCACCAGTCTTTATTTCTTATAACAACTCAAGACAAATGACCACAGCCGGTACATTAGTTCTGATAAGGGACATGCAAGAGAGACAATGGCTTTCAATTCCTGATTTAATCAACCCCTGGCATGATGGACTTCTGAAAATAACAAAATAGATTAATCAGAAATCAAGACATGGAGGGGGTGCAAGGGCAAGTGTCTGATTTCTCTGCATGAAATATACATAGTATAATAAAGGGCCTGCTACTGCCGGCACAGCCTGCCACGGCGAGGCACCTGTGAGATTGAAGCGGTGGACACAACGTTACCAAAATACCTGACTGCACTGAATTAATGAGACCAAAGACTCAGTGTGTGCACATCCAGCACGATCTGGGGAGTCTTAATTTATTTTCTCTTTCCAACTCATCCTTTACAAAAATGACAGTGTCTTCTTATCGATTTTACACTCTGAGATCAATCAGCTTTGCCCTGACTCAGAGAAAATTTACAGCCCCCTCCCCAACCTCCACATTCACTGAGCTCAGGTCTGCTAAAATGGTAGCAGGGGTTGTATGACCCCCTCCCTCTCCTCTCACCCACACCCACATATACACACACTGTCAGTGTAAAAGCCTGACCGCAGGTAAAATAAGCTAATCTACAAGAGAGGAGGAGACCGCTTCCTTGTTCAGACTGATTTGAGTCCTCTTTCTCATCCCCCACCACCCTCCTGCATTACACTCCCTCACCCAAAGACAAGAGCACAAAAGAACTGAGGATGAGAGCTGTTTATATACGACAGCGACTACACGCAGGGAGCTGCCAGAGCAGAATATGACTGGACTAAAGGAAAGCCTGTCATAGCCGCAAAAAGTGCCAGTTTTCTGTTTTAGATGATTGACTAGAATGTCTCAAAGTCCTGTATGTGTTGAATCAATCTGAGATATAAATGACAAACTGTTTGTGTTTGCAGCACATAATCTTTCTCAAGTGTGTGTGAAGATATCTGTGAACCAGATGACGAGGGGGGAAAAAAAGCCCATGTTCTCCTAAAGGATGCTTTCCCATATTTGTCAAAATGGAGACAAGGCCAGAGAGCAGCACTCCTTATGATCCTAGCTGGATGGCACGGCTGAGTATTATAGCAGCCTGGCAGTGGCACTCGGACGACCAGCTGTACAGAGATGGCCATGCTGTTGTACTGCCCCTCAGATGGAGCAAACTGTGCCAGCGAGAGTCAATGGTACCTGGCATTGGACACACACAGCCATTAGCTGAGGCCATTACCTTGCACTAGGGCCTGGAGGGTTAATCCAGGGTTAATTCTATTGGCCTGTCTGGCAGAGGAGATGTGAGCAGACTGACAGCACTTGAGTACATTCAATACAGGAATACTAAGTCTGTCTGGGGAGCGAGGCGCTCTCTCATCATCATGCTTTTGAGACAGTAATGAATGAAAATGGAATTTTGTAGCAGACAACGCGACAGATGAAAGATGTGTTGATTGAAGCAGAATAAAAATTAATTTTGTCAGTATTCAGAAGAAAGTTCTGAGTGTGGTGCTGACTTTGTGTGGACAGTGTTTTCTAAACCATCAGACACTGCATGAGTAGAAACAGAGGCACCCCAAAGGGGGGAACGGGGGGGCCATGGCCTTCCTGATACAATAGCTCATTTATACTGCCTGTTCAAGGCGGGAATATTACGCCATTATGCCGCCTCGCTGTTTTGTATAACATCTGATCGCGGAAAGGGGGAGCAGAGTGGTCTTGCCTCTGAGCCGGGACAGGAGGTAGTCACAGTATCGTTAAATATCTGTGAAAAGCATAAAGCCGGAAAGACATGACCATGAGCGGTACGAGTGTGACATCATCAGTGTATAATCGCATACTGGAGCGGCCACCATCGTTTGACTCTGTGTAAAAATGAAGGGGTGGTATAAAGAGGGGACTTTGTTGTAGCCCAGTCTCTGTGTAAGAGAAGCTAATAATTGTTGGCCAACATCATCCTCTTTAAACGGCTGAGGAGCGCTCAGTTTTTAAGCTAGCACGAAGAAAGCAACTTAAGGCATGCCTTTGTTCCATGTTGGCTTAGCTTGTCTGGGATGGGGGCTAAATAACGCGACAAAGTCAGGCTAAATTTTGGCAGCGGAGGAAGCAACTGGCATTATCTTTTTCAAAGGGGTCCACTGAACTGTCATCTCACAGCATATTCTAACTCCCAACACGTCAAATACAGACGCTTGGTCAGTGGTCCATCATGTCAAAATATGACTTGCTAGGTACCTTGCATATATTTTAGATGTTCAGGGATGGTCTGTCAGTTTATGCTTGGTACATGCATCATCTCTTTTCAAAATAAATGAAATGTACTGTTTCTGCTTGTTAAATGCGCAGTATTTTTTTTAAAATAAACTTGCAACATTGGTAGGCAACAAAAACATACGGTTAGGTGTAGAAAAATCGTTCATGGTTCGGCTTAAAGTTGTTATTAATGTAAAGTAACATCATGTGACATACTTCATATCACATACATCACATCACATACACAGAGGACACTATGTCATTGTTAAAATACCTCAGTTTACTTTTGGTTTTACACAAGAAACGAACAGCAGGGTCCCAGGTATACGTAAGTCTGCAATTTGTTTGACCCATTCACCTCCACTCCCACTCCCCAAATGCAGACTTTCTTGCTCTTTTTACCACAGTAGTTACCCAGAGTGTCAACAAAAGCCACTGCCCAGGTCACTTCATGCCCCACATGGGAGTGAGACTGGGTTGCACCTTAAGATGTCTAAATGAAAAAGGTTTTCATTCGCCCCATCTAGCCACCCCTTGAAAAATGTCTGACATTACCAATTGGTAGAAATAACTGTAGTAAATTAAAAAAAAAAAACCAACAAAATATTAGAGTGTATCGCAGCATGAGGAACCTTAGGTGAAATTCTGTGTGTCAAATGTCATCATCCACAGCCGACTGCTATAAAGGCCCAGATACTGCCACAAATGTTCAAATCTAAATGGCCACATCCAAAGCTTTATAAAGCCTAAGCAGTAGGTAAATGCTCATGATTGATAGTGTGAGCAAATATTTCTATATTTAACAAGTCTCTCACATGGACAAGGTTATTATAGGCTTATTACTGTCACACATGGACAGGGTATTACTAAAGCAGTCTGTCATTTCAAAAAAAAAAAAGCTTAACAACATCATATCAAACAAATGACACTTTATTCCCTGAAACCAGAAAGTTCATTTACAAAGGACTAGCTGTTGCAATCACAGCTCTAATGTAGTAGTGAGGAGGAAAAAAAGGGTAATTGGTTTGGTAAAGATTGTTTTCCGTCGCACCATAAAGCACTACACAATAGAAAAGGTCGTCAATTAAGCAATCATGAATACCAAGTACCATAGCTGATGAAAATAGGCCAGTGGTTTAAATAGATTTGCAAGCAATTTACCTTTTCACAATGTTGGCAATCTGATGCAATTTGCTTGCAATTTTGTCTGCTTTCAGTAGCACTCTGAGCTGACACTACACGGTGCAAATGGCAAAGAGGACCACATAGAAAATGTAAAACTATCTTGGCCACATCAAGGTATCAGAATGGCGCTTCATCAGGAAAATTACAACAATTAGCATAAGTGCTCCAAAATCAACACTTTAAATGTCAGCGCCAAAGGTTGGGCCACAGATGAGCAAGGGTGCGCAATGTCCTCCAGGATGGACTTGCCATGGAACGCAAAGCAATCACCCATCATCTCTTGCCAGTGATGGCCCCACAATTGCTGTGACATTCTCTCAGGCCTGTCATTCTTGGTCACAAACTGTTTTTTTCTCTCTGCCTTGATTTGCTCGCAGCAGAATTGTGACAGCCTCGCGTCTATACCTCAGAGACTAATTTGTTTTCCTCTAACTTTTTTCCCTCATCATTTTTTCTCCACTCGACTATTATGTATCTCAGGGTCAGGTCCCAGTTTAGATATTTTTCCTGTTTCAATTCATGTGGCTTCAAATGTGATTATGTGATTTCTCACAAAGTGATGTGGGGATGAAATAAAGGACTGATGGGAGCAGCAAAGATAGGGGATCTAGGATGACCTGACATTTTTAGCTTAATATAAATAATATTCTCACAACAGTGGACCAAACTGCTTTTTAAAAAAGTTATCAAAAGCATTTCTTTTATATCAATATACGGTCAATACTCACTACCATGGGTGTAGATTTTGGGGAGGACACATCCCCCTGAACATTTATTTTTGTATTTGAACATTTATTGGTCCCCCCACCGCCACAAAAACAGCAGAGGACTTTTATTTTGACAGAATCAGACATTTATACCAGAAATTGATGCAGAAAAGTCACAAATCAGCGCATCATCTCCTGAATCTCCTGAATTTTGCTGTAACAAACTGTCTCATCATTGACAGAAAGTTGAGCAGTCAAGTGCCTTGTTTAAGAGCTCATCTGATGACATCTGCAAGAACACGAGTTACTAATACAAAACATGACATGTCGAACCTGTCAGCTTTCAATTGAAACACATCTCACAGATACGGTTAAGTGTCTACAATAACAACTCTACATTATCTACATGTCTCATCTGATGCCTTAAGGCACTACTCAAGCAGAACTTCTGGCTTTGGCTATAGCAGCTCCTCCCTTCGTCTCGCAGGCTCTCCAGTTGAACTTGTCAGAGATTGCCAAAGGGGACAGATGTGTATGCTGTCTGACTATGTCATGACAAAGCAAGAGGGCCAGACTAAGAGGTTAAGAAATGGAAAAAGGAAGTTTTACTGTGTGCCAGCTATTTGAAAACATGCAAGAGTTTAAAGACTCAGTTGCATGCTAGCGATTCCTCTCTTTGGGCATTTGTCCTGTAAGAGTAATTCTCTATAACTCTATATCTGCAGCTGAAGCATGACTGTTTTTATATAACGTGAAGAAAACTGTTAATGTTGATTGATAGTGTTGTTTTTTTACAGATATTTTTGCAAAACCCTACACAATAACCACAAAACCTTCCACCAAACCAGAGAAACATTACACATCTCTTGCAAAACCTTTCAAACTCTTTTTTGGAAAGTGAGTATTTGACTCAACACAGTACACATCAGCCATCATTTCAATAAGCACATACGCACATAAAGCGCTGCTATAACAATAATACTATAGGTTTAGTTTCAAGACGGGTGAGGTGGGGGCAGACATGAAATGGGGGGATTGGGGGTCCTCTGCCACAGAAATGTAAGCATCAAAAACTTAATGTCCCGTACCCTGGTGATTTTTTAAGTGTTTTCTGTATCAATTTATGATGTAAATGTCTTTAATTTTTTCAAAATAAGCTACTTTCATGTTTTTATTGAGAGGAACAAATGCTTTCGAAGACTGGTTGGTGAATTCAAGTCAGTTTTATAGCACTTGGTCAATGTGTTTGCCTCTAAATTCATTATTTTGTTATTTATTTGAGATAGTTTTGGAAACTAATATTTGTTTATGCATTTTAAATTGATATTTTGACTGTTTTGTTATATGTAAGGTCTATCTTGGCCTGTGTATGTGGTTTGCACTGATTGTTCTCAACACTGTTTTAATGCTGCTCTCTTTGCCAGGTCTCTCTTGAAAAGTATTTTTAAATTAAAAAACATTTACCAGGTTCAATAAAGGAGCTATGTAAATTAAAAAATAAAGTCCCAAAGAATTTGATGGATAAAACACAATAAGAAAGAAACAGTGTTGGCCCTTGCTGTTTTTTCATTCGCAAACAACAATTATTGATTAGCTGCTGAAATGAATTACCTGACAGATACTGTGATGACTAGTACCAGAGTTGACCTATAGCGATGGCATATTGTGTGCATGGTTAGTAATGAATGAGATGAAACTGATCCAGTTTAGAAGGTCACCAGGATATTAAACAGAAAGTAAATCCTTTAATATTCTGCTAAAAAAATAAACAATCTGAGATTTAAGGATTTTGATGATAAATCTTAAAGATATATGGTATTAAAACAACAAGGCACAATGTGTGTGAATGAAAACACCATCAGTTGTGAGTGTCTCTTTGAGGCTCCTGTGTTTGTTAATTTGTCCATATAGATTTCAGCTCATTCCATCCCTCTAATGCTGCATCCTGTCAATAGCTGGTCACAGTGTTGTCTGTTCCTTGCTGTGGTGTATTTAATATTTACCAGCGTCCAAACCTTATTAAAGCAAGATGAATTAGCCCGGTGCGATAGATTTCCTTTCAGCGCAGAGTGAAAGAGAGCAAAGTGAAGAAGAAAGATAAAGGCAGGGAGGAGGGAGGCAAAGGAAGAAAGTTTGTGTGCTGCTAAGATGATCAGCATGCGGGGGCCCGGCTCGGGAGCGGCCCCCAGCGTTGGAGGAGCTGTGAGCTCGCTGATGATGGGGTTGCACAGATGGGCTCGAGCCTGGCTCCCAGCTCGCTCCTTTGTATGGACCCTGCTCTCTAATTACAGCTGATGAGTGTGTGTGTGTGAGGGAGAGCAAGGGGAGAGGGGGAGGGAAAGGGGAACTAGAGGAGGGGAGGGGAGGGGGGGACACAAGCAGGTGACAGTACGAGGAGAGGAACCTGTGGCAGATCCTCGGCACCATCAGGCACAACGTAGCCGCAGCCTGACAGCTAATTAGAAACGACACGGATTTCTCCCAATGTAACAGATGTTGCCTAATCAGTCCAGCTCGGGAGAACCCTGCGCCAGCAACATTTCATGCACAATTTAACCATCTAAAAGGGATGAAATACTTAATGCATTGTAAGGCCAGCACAGCTGTTTCTCTCGTCAGAAAATTTCCCAGTCAAAAATATGCATGTTTTATGTAACTCTAACCGAGTGTTTATAATGCTATAATAGCTGAGAAAAAATTGCTGCCACACATCTGCCAAAGATTTCAGCTCTATTGGTTACCATAACATCGATGGAGCAAATGATCAAATGCAGTTTTGACTTTTTTGGGAATAGGTAGTCTCTCCCTGACAAAATATCAATAACCTTTCAAATAATAGAAAAGATCTTTGCAAAAATTCCTTTGCCAAATATATTTGAAAATGTTTGTGTGGATTAGGGAAACATTTATATATTGCTATATATTAGTTAAAAACAGGATGTCTACGAGTATCAGACTATTAAATTGAATGCTTTTAAAGACTTTTTGAAGATCATTTTTTAACAACATTTAAGACATTTTTTTTTTTTAACAAATCATCTTTTTCTTATTAAAGCATTGCAGGTTAAGTATAAAGGCAAGCAGGTCACGTATGTGGTCCTGAGTTAGTTTTTATGCAGGAGCGTGGTTATAAGACTGAATTAGGATAAGCTAAATTTTGCCAGCATATAGAGGATCAAATAAAAAGATAGTATTAGGTTCAGTGGTGGATTCAAACATTTGTAACATTACAAATGTGGACTTTGACACAGAAGAACTTGACTCATTTTGGATTAATGAAATTAAATTAAACTGTTGTTGCAATTAGGACCTCAAATTTAAATTTAAGGCTAATGAATTTTAAGGCTGAACACCTTGTAAAAAATAAACTTGAGTATAACATCTTTTAAATAGTTGTTTTAAACCTTGCAGTTGCACTGTATTTTGTACTTTGGTGCCAGTGGAAATTGTGTCTTAGAGACAAACCAGGCCAATTCAGGCAGCAACCTGTTTTTCCCCCTGCAAACTGCTAAATTATATGCATATGTAGCATGCACACCATTTAAACCGCATAATATAAATCACAAATCTCCATGCCAAGAGGAAACCGTCTGCAATTGTGATGGTAATAATATGTTCTATTTGCCTCACTATCAGATAAATGTAAATTTGTGTCCTCACTGTTCCTTTTACATCCAACATTCCCCATCCAGATCTTTTTCTTCCTATCTGCTCCAGTATTGGCTATATCTCCTCAACTCTGCATTTTTATCTGATGCACTGGATGACAGGTAATCTAGCTGAAAGTTCCAACAATTGCACACAAAGAAAAAAAAAAGCCCCGGCTGATGAAATCTGAGCAGTTATCACACTAACCATTACCTGTCAAGCCCTCTGCTTCAATCTAAGGGTGCATCAATTTTCTGAAGAGGAAATCAAGGGCGAGGAAGAAAAGCAGTCCAGATAAACAGTGACAAAGGCCTCTTTTCTGCTGCTTTTATTTATGATGGGATGTTGCTGTGCGGGGACCAGGGCAAGGGCTTTATCAGACCAACTGATACATCTTTGATAGCCAGGGAGTCTTCACCCTTGATGAAGTGTTGCACTTGCCAAAGAAGATTTCGAACTCAAATGACTTTCCCTCGAAAAAACCCGTGGAGATAGGGGAGTCCCTGAACGGCCACATGCGGCTGAGTGAAGTGACAGACTGAACAAACAAAGACACAGACCTGTGTGTGTGTGTGTGTGTGTGTGTGTGTGTGTGTGTGTGTGTGTAGTCATGTCTGTGGATGACGTTTAAAACTTGTTTTGTTATATGTGTGAGAAAGCTTGAAAATAAATAATCCTTGAAAACAGAGCACTGTATGCTTGTGAAACACGTAGGTGGCCAGCTGGCTGTCTCTCATGTAATGCATTTTCAGAGGGGCATAGTCTTGGTGTTACTCAAAAATTAAAAAATAAGCTACCGAGCTACCGAAAAAACATACTAATTCATTTTAACATTGTACAAAGAATGCATTGCACTCCTTTGAGACTAAACAAGCTAAATGGCGGTTTCTCTTCAATGTGTCAAAGATGTAGAATGTCTACCAGGACTTTTCTGCACATGTTCTGGAGCTGTTCAGTCCCAAAGGCTATTTGAAAATACCTCATCGCAACAAGTCCTGAAATCTCAAAATCTTATATTGACTTTGATCCTAAAGTTTGGATACAGGTTGATGTCAGCTCATTTGACATGACTCATCAAGAGAAGTATTTTATTCCGCTTACCATCACTGCATCTAAAAACTTAGAAACTGGAAATCTGAAAACTTCTGAAAAAAGTGCTCCTGAGAAAAAACTGTTTTCTCTCAGAAAAAAGGCCTCATCGCAACAAGCCATAAGACCTTATTTTGATATCTTACCACCAAATCCACATAGTTTGATTTATTTTTTCAGGTGATTATCATTTTTAATTATCATATAATGTTGCACTTATACCTTTTTTAATACCACATGATTTTGAGTGGTGTACCAAATGAACCATACAGGGGGAGGGCGATGTTATTTTAATATGCTGTGTTTTTGTTTCTTATTTTGTTAACTGTTGTGATAAAAAGGGGGAGGGGTGTGCTGATACTTCTAGTGCACTGGCATGTATTATAAAAAAATATTCAGTATCTGTATACTCTGGTCTGCAACACCTCTCAGACAGACATTTAATCAGTGCGAATAATTTGCATATTATCTTTCAGGGGGGATACAGACTTCACCTCTACACCTCGGTTTACTGAATGTGTTAAATCTACAGGTTCCCAACATCCTGTTGACACAACCTGAGCTGTAAGTCTCACAGTAAATGGATCTTTAGAGCATTGGTGAAGTGTAAATAGGGTTGGTTTCAGATCAAACTGTGAATAAACAGATCATGATGATTCTGTCACTCTAAAAAAAAGTACAAATAATGGAACATATTAAATGCTCCACTGAAGTCTCTGCAAATGATTCTCAGAAGAAATCCAGAATCATCAATGCAGCTCAATGAAAGAAAATTTCAGTATGTAATTCCTCCAGACAAATCAACTACTGACAAGTATCACAAACCACCATAGCTGCTTTTGCTTTAGCACCACTATTAAGACTTTATGGTAGGATGCTAAGGAAGGAGGTGGGACTCTAAGCCAGCTGTCCTAATGTTGTGATAGTAGTGTGTGTGTGTGTGTGTGTGTGTGTGTGTGTGTGTGTGTGTGTGTGTGTGTGTGTGCATACTGAATGCACAGACTAAGGGCTCCCATGCTGACAGTTAACTGAGTAGACGGAGAGGAACCATAATTAGATTCATCTACTGGTATTGACAGACACGACAAGACTCCAGTCTGATCAATACACACACTCACCATATTGTTCCAAATACCAATAACTGTGAATATCCATCTTAACTGCATTAGTTACAGTCAAATAATTAAATGTGCCCTTTCAAACACGGACGATCCGACGTGTCAAATGTTTGTTAATAAATGTATGTTTGGTTCGCATAAAGAAAAGATAATTTTCTGTGAAAAATGTTACTTAGTGGTGAAAAGTAACTAAGTACATTTACTCAAGTGCTGTATTTAAGTACAATTTTGAGGTACTGGTGTTTTACTTGAGTTATTCCATTTTATGCTACTTTAAAATTACACTACTTGGTACTTCATTTTACAAAATAAGTTACTATTTACTTTGCAGAATCTGATTAATTCAAAATAGTAATCAACCGATAATTTATGAAATAATCGTATGGTTATCAAGCTACCAAGAAGAATATAGCGTGGTTGAAATTAGCCCTAACTTTGCCATCTGCAACATTAAAGTGATGAACCCATTAATGCATCAATAATTATAATCCAATATTATATTATGTATTATTCTGAAAAGAGCCATTCTGCATAATGAGTACTTTTACTTTTGATACCTACTTTGATGCTAATGCTTTTGTACTTTTACTGAAGTAAGATTTTGAATGCAGGACATTTACTTGTAGTGGAGTATTTTTATACTATAGTATTGTTACTTTTACTTAAGTAAATGACCTTGTGATGACTGTGCCTGGTCGATCAGTATTCTTGAAGTGATTTGGACCTGTGTACTTGATGGGTATTTTAAAACACAGAAATTATTAAACAAAAACAATTAATTGAAATCAAACAAAACCCAAGATAGTTAATTTTTGTAAAGAAATAGACAGAAGCTCATATTTTCCTTCTGCATCACCTGACCTCACAGAGGGAAGAAAGACGCCATATCTTCGATCTTAATCATGTGTTTGCTCTTCTTTATCAGTATGTACATGATATAGTGTTCTTGCATGAATGACTTTGGCCCACCACATCCCGCCCACCAAAAGCTTTTCCCCATGAACATCCCACCCTCGAACAGAGAATCCATTATTGACAATACCAAACACTCTCCTACTCCCTGCCATTGACGTCTGACCCCCTCAGTATTTTTTTCTCTATTCAGAATCGCTGATAGCTTTTTGTTTGCCATAACTACCCCACTTATATTTCAACAGGCGTAGTCCTGCATTGACTGGCTGCCTGGGAGCAAATGCAGATAGCCTATAGCAGTGTATAGCACATAATGGCCACCATCTTTCAGCCTTTAACAATGCAGTTAAAATGAGCTCAATGACGACATCATCGCTGCTGTCAAGGACGTCAATACATATTTTTGTGCATGTCGAGCTAATTGTCACACACCAAAATTAGAGACACATGATAATTAAACCAATTAACCAATGATACGCATTGTCCTCACAAGCAAGAGATGTCGGACATGTTGCTAATTTCTCAGTGATTATTTTCACCTCAACTAAAGACTGGGATGTGAACCACCACATGAAAGTGACAAACTTGAATCTGCTGCTCTCGCTTCCCTGCACACTGACTGAGCTACTCTTACTTTAAACTGTCAAACAACAAGCCGTTTGAAATTACTGCTTCAAAAAGAAATATATTCTTTAATACATGACATGGGAGAGGCTGTCACAAACAATTATGGGCTTATTAGCGATGAAATAAAGGCTGAAAGATCACTGAGAAGAAAACACATTAAAAGTAAGATATTAAACAAGCTGGTGGTTCGAGAGAAAAGATGAGAGAATGTGGTCATCGCCAAAAAACTTGGGAGCTTTGATGGTTCGCGAGTTGCATGACAGGTAATTACTCACACTGAGCAGCCGCTGAGAACAAGAGAGACGCTCATATTTGATGAATGATTCACGTATATTTTAATTTTGTCTGTCCTTTGACCTCCAGGGCAGGCTAATGCCTTTTGGGTTGCCCCCTGCACACTCACAGACAGACACTGTCTCTTTCGTTCTCTCACTGAAACACACACACACACACACACACACACACACACACACACACACACACACACACACACACACACACACACACACACACACACACACACACACACACACACACACACACACACACACAGGGGGAGAGGGCTACAGGAGTCACAGTTAATGGGATTACCCCAGCAGTCCTGAGCCATCCCTAACCTCACCTCCAGGTCCCACTGTGGCAATCAGAGGCATCAGCATCCTTAACGCATCATGGAGAGTGCTTGTGATACCACGCTGTGGGGACCTCTGCTCTCTAACCTCTTAACACAGCAGCACTTTAACTGAAGTGACCTCTGCAGCTTTATAGAGCTACCCCCAGAGGAGACCTAAACGCAGCATCCATCGGGTCACAGTATAAGACACCATTAACCCGAAACCTCCAGGCTAAGCTCGGTGTGTTTAAAAATCTCTCCTCCGGCAATCACAGCAGCATCAACACCTTGTAGGTTGACCCTGTCACACAGCGGTCCACATACTTGATCTTTAATGTGAGGGTCACATCTCTAATGGATCTGTACTCGCGCGTCTACGATATGTGTAGCTGACAATAAAAAGACATGCTAATTTTTATGCTGCTTTGATACTGAAAACACAGGAGCGGGTACACATTCCTTCCCATCCACACTCCCAACACGATTACTTAGAAATGAAGCGGAAAATGGAAGCGATTTATTAACGAGACATTAGAGGCACTTTTAATAACCTTCCCATCCTGCTCAGCAGGGAGCTGCGGATTACACCACACAGGTTTCGGTGACACCAGAAAGGAAGTCCCCCGCCGGGTGTGTGAAGAGCGCAAAGGGACACAATGCCCGGCCTGGGGTTCTCACATCCCGCTCTGGGCCCTCACCCCAGGGGGAAGGACAATGGGTTAAAAAGGCATGAATGTCCTGCCTATCCAGGATATAATGTAGGTGGCTGCCACTGGGTCTGAATGGCCTGACAGAGCAGCGGAGGGAGAGGCACAAAGAGCCCATAATAAAAGAGATTCCTCGGGTCAGTAAAGCATTGCATTCACGTTGGCCTCCACAGCTCACAGCCTCTCCTCACACATTCACCTTTAGTCTAAACTGCAACAGCTATTGGATATATTTAAAACAGCAGATATATGAAATGATGGGCAAGTGTTGTTCTATTGTCTAGAAATAAATCTTACCCATTATTTAACACTTTTTTTAAATGAAGAAAAGAGAAACATAGAAAATGTAGAATGAGGAATCTGTTCAGAAAAAAAGCAAAAATGTATGTTGTTGCTGTTACTTGGCTGTACTAGCAGCCGTGGCATAGGTTGTACTGGTACAAATTGTACATGGTGTACTTAAGAGGAAATGTAAGGTGTTCCATTGCAGCTTGTTTGAGTGCACTTAAGAAAAAAGGGATCCAGTTTAAAAGGAAAAGCGTCACTCCCACTAAAAGTAGGGGAAGGATTAGAGGAATTCCACAGTATCAGGTGACATATGTTCGTGCAGAAGTGTGAGAAATCAACAGCTTGATTATGTCCCACAATTTGTCCAAGATAACATTGGCAATGCTCAGGTTAACTTAAAATACTCCTACAAGCATGCCAATAATCAAAAAGTGCATAGATTGATATTTTATGCAGCAAAAAAGGGGAAAAAAAACACTTATCTAATATATGCAAGTGTCTCCATTGACTGTGTGGTGTGAACAATCATTAAAATGCGTAACAATTGTCCAATTCACTGGCTGGGACAATCAGATAATGCAAGGAGACAAGGGATGATGCCCACACAGACACATGCCTTTACTGCACCCTTAATCTAATTAAAGTAAATAAACTTATAACTGATCTCTTCGGTGACAAAACGCTGCTGAGGAAGCTAATTTGCTTCCTTGTTGTGGTTCCAGAAACAGATAATACTGTTTTATTACACAAAGGTCACCGGGGAAATTAACTTCTGGGCCAGCAAATAAAAGAAAAGGCCCGGCACTCAGAATAACAAGTACACACTGATTACATTCAATCATGAGAGTCCCAGTTGGATAGGACGCTGACCTTTCTGCCGTGTTGTCAGGAAATAAGATATGTAAACGCAGGACACAGGACCATCTCTATGTTGTATTGTGGAAACAATCTAGCAAGGCAGCCACTACAAGGCAGATTGCACAAGTTATCCGTTTGAGAGAAGTTTAATTTTAACAGCTGAATGGAGATTCATGGCTTTTTTCAGACTCGAAGAGCACTAAATTGGATTAAGAGCACACCACTGAATTCACAATGAGTGAACAAAAAAGTTTCAGTTTCTTTGTCTCCTCTTTAATGCAGCCAAAGTCTCAGGGTATTATTAGTCACCCTCCATTAAACTGATAAGACAATTCAAGTTTTTCTACTCTGATGAGATGATTTACCATAAATCGGCAAACTAGCAATCATTTGATGATTATCCAACTTCACTTGTGGTATTATTTATCTCACTTTCTCCAACAAACACCAAGCTGGATGTTTCTTTTATTGTACACTTTCATTTCATTTTGTCCCCCCTCCTGCTGGTGCAGTTAGTCACTGTCTCCCTCTTTCTCCATGATTGATGTTTACAGGTCATAGCAATACTCTTAACTCATTAGTTAGAAAGGGAAAGATGGGAGCACTTGCTGGAGTGAGATATTGCAGAGGAACAGAGGGAGCTATTTCAATGGGGAGACAGAGAAACTTAGCGTCAGTGTGATAATAGCCCCTGAACTATTGCATGTTTCAATCAATGGAGACAGAAGTAAATAAAAACCAGAGGGGAAGATTCACCGGCATCGATCCCAGCTCAACACAGACCTTGCTGACAATCTATGGTCTGGGCCAGTAATGCTCCCAGTCATCCACAAAATCAATGAAACTCATCCTTTCAATAGCATCCAATTATTAGCACAAAGTAAAGGCAGCCTTCTGCGATAAATCAGAAAACTTTATCGAAACGCAACACAGACAAGATAAATGCTAATTGGAATGCGAATAAGGGCAATACTAAAAACAATACTATTAAAACAGTCTCAGAGAAGGTAACTAGGATGTTTCCACGTTGTGCGGCAAGCTACAAACACACTGTAAAATAAGTTATTATGAACTTTAATTATGAACTTTTTGCAAAAATACACAAGTGACAGTACCTGTGATGCATAATGACCCGTTAGTGTTCTATCATTATATCAAGGGACCCAACTCCCAGAATAAATGTTTGCGCTGTACGTTTGTACAAATCATGGTCATGTCAAAATCAAAAATATACATTTTTCCTCGTGAGTTGAGTTTCATGTAGGAACTGTTTTCTTTCTATTAAAACTACATTTGCCAACTGTGTCACCATGCAGGAAGCGTACATCTACTGCTAACTCATCTAGCAACAGTGAGCTAGCTACATTACAGCTCAGCTAAGGAAAACGTCTTTCATGTTTACATCTCGTGCTGTCACAAGAACCAGCCTCTCATTTGTGAGTAGATGCACGCCTCCTTCTTTGCTGTGATGTAGCTGCAGGTGTAGTTTGGTTGAAAGAAAACAGTTCCTACATGTTACTGCTCACAACAAGTCTGTGATTACTTTGAGTAACTGGGTCGTGATTTCTGGAAAGACATATTGCTGTTGAGTTTTTTTAATATATATATTTTTTTGGCACTTTGTGCACCACAAGCCGAGGGGCATCTAGTTCCATTATATTATAAAGTCAGATGTGTCTACAGTTGATATTTCCAACTTTTGACAACTCACACCAAAACAATCTAGACTGATAAAATCGCACCACAAGCTAAAGAAAAAATATGTATTTGTGTGAACTGGGGGTGAACTGGGGGTGAACTGTCTCTTTAAGTTTGTGTTTTTTATATGTAGTTGACAGTGTGACACTTAAAATTTCAAATTTCAACTTTATGTTGTGACAACACTGTGGTTAACCTGTTATCAGGATTAGACACAAAAAATGCTTTGTTCAGGTTAGGAAAACATCATGTTTTGGCCTATAATACCCAGTTAGGTTGCCACAAACACAGCTGGAAATGTTACTGGTCTTGAACACTGGTCTGTTGCTTTGCAGCTTGTTTGGCTCAACAGTCATATTGTCCTAGTCTCACGCCATCCACCGTCCCCTCCTCCTGATGAGACACGCAGCTCATATACATGTAACCTGAACTACATGACTTTAGAAATACTGATATGCTACATATGAAGTGTACAAATGTTGCATATCTGTGGTTTGTAGAAATGTACAGTGTTCACATTTTATTTTGGCAACTGGGCTGACAAAGGAGATCAACTGAATCTTATTTGTGGCGCTCTTAGTAAAGGACTTTAAAAACAAACAGAAAAAAAATATCTTGTATCTACAAAAACAATGTCCCTTTTAACCAAGGCACAGAACACTCAGTTTAAATGGCCCTACAAAAAAACTCCCCTCCCTATTCAAACTGTTGACAGTGCGCTCTGGGGGTTATCTGGAGTACCAGAGGCATTCTTTGGAGAAAGAGAGGTTTCTGTTTAATCTTTAACCACATTTATTTAATTCTGTGAGCACCATGAGTGGAATTCCATCCAATACCATCATGTTTAAATGGCTGCAGAAATCTCAGGTGGATATCTTATGAATCTGAACAAATAAAGCCAAAGCTGTCAACATGGAAAGAGACTTCTAATGGTTGTCAGCGATAGAATGTGTTTTGGTAATTTGGATTAACTGATCCTTTAATAATGAATCCCTCCATCATGTGAAACTGCATGACTCTTGTGTGATTAAATAATCTATGATTTTTCTTTGTCATTTGTACCGAAGCGTACAAGTTGAGATATACAGTATACTGTGATAAATCTATACAACTAAGTAATCATCATGATCAGCTGTATGGTAACCTCTCAGGACAGTTTGTATTTTTTTTTCACAGTAGCTCAGTGTGGTTTACATTAGGTGAGGGAGTATCTAATGTTCCCCTCTGCTGGGGCCCCCGAGTAATAACCATTAATTTCTCATCATAGTTTGTGTTAATTAAAAAAGCTACAGGTTTAATTGCCGTTAAATGTAATGATGTTAGATCTCATGTTCATGTGTTCAGCTCCACCCATCACCAGCTCGTTACTCAGACTTGTTGGATTTAATCAGATAGAGAAGGAAGACTTGTCTCTAATTATCTGCTCGGCTTCATCATTTAATCTTACTAAAACAAGCTCCTCGCATGTGCTATAGCCTCAACTTCAAATGTGTCTTCACTGAGATGAGCGTTGATGATGAAACATGACATGAAGTGTACATACACTTTATTACGTGTTTACTCAGAGCCACAGCTGATGCCTTTTCCATCCCCAAAACATTACATGGTCCTAATTGCATTTTGAAGATCGATCATGAAAAAAAAAAAATACCAAGAGTGCTGAAAAATAGGACTTTAGCCCACACTCTATAAGACTACACTTCACCATAAAATATATGATTAGAATCCTTTAGAAATCTTTTTTTTTTGTATACTGTGTGACTTTTTCATATTTAGACAGAACAAATTTTCTCATCGGAAATTCATAATATGTAAATTAAAATACACTTACTCCTGTTATCCTGACACATTTGGGACATCGCAGAAGACACATAATTACCAGGAAGGAGAATTCTGAAGATGGATGTATAAAAAGAACTGGATACAAATATGGAAGCAGGGCCCTGCTCATTTCTATGAAAGTTGCTCAGTGGTGCATGAAGCCAAAAAGGCTGATTTCTGTGTTATGAAATTATCCAGATCTTACGCATTCTGGGGCCTATAGAGCAAGTGTACAAGAGACTTACAGTGGCGAGAATGGCAGAGCATGGCAGGGCATGGCCATGCAGGCCAAGCAGCTAAGTTACAGTTAAGCGCTCTGCTAACTTAAATGGGAATAAAATGATTTCAATGTGCAGCTCTTCAAGACTTTCAAAATGTTTCAAATGAAACGCACCAAATCCTGATTTTGAAACAAGTCAGTTTGTGGTGGTTGTGAAGTTAAAAAAAAATGTCATCTCTGACATCTCTTTCACAATGGAAGTCTTTAGGAAAAAGTCCTTTTGGATCCCACAGCATAACGTGAAGGACCCGTTCACAGTAATTCCACATTTGACCACTATGTAGAATTGGCCTAAATATCATGGGAACAGGCCACAAGGAAGTGCACCCGGCTTTAAAGCCAATTTTTGTAGTAGCCAAACAGTGGAATTCCATCCATCACGTGATGCCATCCAGCCCACAAAGACTTTTTCCTGTAGACTTATATTGTGAAAAAGAAGTCTGTAAATCAGTGGTTTCACTTTTTGAGCCAACTAACATCAGGATTTGACACTGACAGTCTCCTGTGCACTTGCTGTATGGGAACCACTGAAAAGACCTCTGTTCCTGTTGCTGTCTACTGTTTACCTGTTCTCCTGCCTGTCCGTGAGGTTTCACAGACGCACCAACAAAACAACCCACACACACTAGCCAGCTGACAGAAGGCAGGCTCGTGCGGTGTGTTCGCTGCCAGTGGGAATATAGTCAATTGCCCGCATTTAGCGGATTCCCCTTGCTTGAAAAACCTGTGTGCATGCACTAATTTTGTTGGAAAAGGGGTATTGAAGTCTTGTTATTTATATGAACCACTTTCAATTTAGAAGCCTATTTTAAAAAATGGCTTGGGACTGACCATTACACATTTGACTTTAGTCATTAAATTTTTTGCTGAAAAAATATTAAAAAAAAAAAAAAAGAAGTTGGAGTTTGAAAAGTTATGGCATGCAAATGGCACTGATTTGGTGGAATATTCCTTGTCCCTTGTGTTTGATAATCAGATTCAGGGCAGAGCATAGCAGCATTGAATTAACTTAGCATACATAAAAACATGATTTGTGTTTTATCGTAAAATCAACCACATTTGGGGCGCAGACAGGACAGTATCGTGTAAAATGAGTGAGTGCTCACTTGGATTTTAGGAGATGAATTCACACCAAAAGAACAGCAGCCTCAGTGGTGTCAGCTTACTTCCAAATTTTTATGTCAGAGCGTTTATGTGAGTATGGCCTTACTCCAATGGTCGCTTGAATCACAATAAACAACATCATGATCAGGGACTACAAAAAAACAGCTCCAGTGTAAGAGCTATCATCTTATTGTTACACTTTTTGGTAAATGAGCCATACAATTTTTTATGGCTTTGATGTTGACCCATGCTCAAAGTATTACAGGTATTAAAAAACAATTATCTGCCATTCTTCCAAATTGGCCTCCCAGTGCAATGCTCTGCAGAGTAATTTAGTCGGTGCTGCGACAGAGTGCAAATCCAGCTGTTGTGTAATCGTACGCTAAACGAGACAGTTTCTGTAGTGCGGTGGGAGGATCCTGGGTATTACTGTGCTAATTTATGAGCCTTCTCCAAATGTCATAAATCTGCTCTGTTCAACAACACAGTACCTGGTAACTGTGTGCAGAAGATCAATCAACTGCACTTCAACCAAAATAAGTTTTGGGTGATGTCACCATCCATAACAAAAAGCTATTAGAGCTGTCAGTCATGTATCTTGTTTGCTAAAATAGTTCATATCAATAACTAGGGCTGGGCAAAACATCAATATTATATTTGTATCGTGATATGAGACTAGATATCATCTTAATGCTCATTTATTCTCTATTTACGTATGAAGATACATTCAGTTCAAACATTTCACAGTTCAGCCCACATACTGCCGTGCGCCATTTATGCTGCCATAGATACATCCACTGGAGGCAGTAGAGAGCAGAGTCAAAGGTTTCTGACAACAACAAACGTGTCAATGGTTGAGGAGACCATAATAATGTACCCTTCAATGGAGGCAGAACATCGACACTATGGTACAAATTCCTACATGAAGGGACAAAACAAAAAATCTGTTGCTGGCCAAAGCAGTGCATCCTGGGTATTTATCCAAGTGATTTTATTACTACGAAGAATGCCTGTGCACTAATACACTTGTGTTACTTAAAAGGTAAAAAAACAATAGCAAAGGGATGGAAGGATGTAAACAAACAAAGTACGAATATATTGTCAACATATATTAACAAAGAAAAACTGTAAGCTTTTGAAAATATCTGGGGGGGCTTCTGGAGTTCCTGAAACAAAACGCTGGTAATGATCAATACAGCCAAAGACTGGTGTGTCTGTGTGTGTGTGTGTGTGTGTGTGTGTGTGTGTGTGTGTGTGTGTGTGTGTGTATAGCGTAGTAGCCCATGAGATTAATTTCTGTAACTGTTTATTCACCTCTGTTTTAATTATGTTTTTTCTTTTCACATTTGACTTCAAAATTGAGTACTTTTTTTTAGTATGTAACATTTGTTAAAATTGAGGTCCCCTAAAATATTGTTAAAAATCTTATCTGAAGGGTCAAATGATACATAAAGGCAAGTACCATATGCAAAACTAACTAAAATGCACGTATAAGTGCTTTACATGTAGTTACTGGGGGCATGCAACTAAACATGCCAGTCCTGCAGTATTTGAGAAGATGTCATAAATAGACGTCTAGATTTCCAACCGTTGCCATCCCCCTCAAGAACCTCATATCAAGAGCTTCTTTCACTGCATTGTTGGACGAGGTGCTGGTAGAGAGCACACTTGCATGCAGTATGGAGGGGAAGAAAATCTGATTAAACAATTAGTGTCAATTAGCCCCGACCAAATCATTCTGCAAACAATTGGTCTCTAGTGCCCGGCTTAATTACAGGCGACTTTCAGCTCCTTATCATGAGCCATGTCGCCCGTGATTCATGTCCGACTCACGCCTGTCCCTCAAGCACCATCAATTATCCACCAGTAAACAAATCCACCAGGCAAAAAAAAAAAAAAACCCACAGCTCCAGGTCCCAGGCCTGATTAGCATACCTCTATGTATGCTTGTCAGCTGCTGTGCAACTACAAGTGATCAAAGCAGGCGTGTGATGAGATGAACATTACACTGATAAAAGCATACGAAGAGATGATCAGGATAAAAAAACATGCTCTTGTTAAAGTCTGATTTGAGTTAAAATCACAACATTTTTTGGATGACAGTGTCCTGATTCTGCAGGAGCTCCCCTCCAGACTGATTGAATACTGACACATGGATTACAATATATCAGCCAGTGTTTATACTAAGCCCTCACACAACATAAGTGTTTCATTTGATAACAGCCTCTGGAGAGAAATGCTGTGTGTTAACAGGAGGGATTCTGAAGTTTCGACCGTGTAAACACAAAGGCTTACAGGCACAATCACGTCTCGAAGTGTGAGGTCAGAGGTCCTGATTTCAACACGCAAACACTCACACATATACAGCGAACATACACAACGCACAGAGTGTGTGAAGGGGAGCGACAGCAGGCGCGATGACATGTTAAATTACCCTGGTGATGTATAGCTTAATGAACCCCTTGTGTTGATCACGCTCCACATTAATCAACAGCCATGAACAGATTCCCTTATTTTCTCAATGCTGCCTTGATAAACTGCAATTTCATTTAACCTTGGACAGCAACTTTAATAGCTTCCACAGGACAACTGTCAATACTTCCCTGGGTATACAGTGATTAAATTGCAAGGCGAGAAGTGTGTCCCTGCTTCCTCCTCGTGCTCATCCTGCCTCTCCCTCTCTTCACCCCCACCTCGACCACCACCCCCTCACTTCAAATCACAATTTGTACTTTCACACTTCACACAGTCCGCACTTAAAAACCAAAGTCGAAACAGACATTTTTGACCGTACAATCACCGGAATAATCAGTTGCTGTGTGTTGTGGTATCCCTTTGACACAGAAAGTGGTGTGTCAGTAACAATTCACTTTTACATGATATTATTAGTTTTTGTTTGCAGAATAACCTGTTGATTATTTTGCTTTCTGATTTTACTTATTTACTTTTGTAAAATATTTTTCAGTTTTAACTTTCTCTGTTTGTGTTTTTTACTCTGTGAACAGAGTTGGTAAGATAATCTCTGAAATGTAATAGGTTTACAGCAAAGGACTTGTTTCACCCCAGGGGCCACTTTTGCAAAATGACAGGAGCCCAGGATGAACAAATTAATAAATGAGGCAAATCCAGTCACAGCGGCCTCACACAGGTCATGTGAACACACACGTGGGACTTAGCCCAAACCTCTTTTGGGGGATTTTTTTGATAAACAAGCTATAATTGATGCATTTTAGTCCACTATGGCACATTATTTACGAAAGTACAAAAAATCCCAGAAGGAATATATTTATTTTCATGTGAAATTAGAAAATTGTCAGCGGGCACCCTTGAACATATTATGGACCAGATTTGGCCCACAGGCCGTCTGTTGAGTATAACTAGGTTACAGATTACTAGTAATCCTGTTAAAAATGTAATAAGTAATGTAACTATTTTAATAACTTCATCAAAGTCATGCAGCTTAATACATTTGATTACTTTTCTACCAAATGTTTAAACTGCCAATAAAGCTCTTTTAGGCTTTGCCAAAATAAGGCTTTTCTACACTGTAAAAAAAATCTGCAAAGCACAGTGTCTTTTTTAAAAATCTGAAAATAATAGATTCAGATGTAACCCCTTTTATGTTTATCAATATTTTGATAAGTAACTGTAATTTAATTACATATTTTTTTCTCAGTAAAATAGACTATAATGTCAATGTCTGCTATAACTATAACTGTGCCCAAACTTCTTCAAATGATGCAGAATTATGTGTATATATTTAAATATATATTTATAGTAGAATTATTTTTAAGATATGAGGTGAGCGGTCTCTCCAGCTAATATTTCCATCGGATTTAATCCTGAATTTTGTTGTTGTCCGTGAGCTTCATGGACGGGATAAAACAAGATGGTGACAGGCAGTGACCTGAGCCCTGTCATAATGATTTTCTGTGATATCCTCCACCCTTGTCAATTTAGCATAAATTATCAGCCACGAAAGGCCTGCTGGCTGATTAAAACCAATTGTCTGGGTAGAGAAGGACAAGGCAACCTCTTTATTATATGATAAACTAAGTTAATGGAAGAAGACAATCTCCCCTCTGGGAAATCGGACTGACTCTTAATTAAAGCATTGTGTTTCTTCTGCTGAATAAAAGTGCCTTTCTATTATTCCAATATGCACTTGAATGAAACTTTAAGGATAATGTGATAAATAAACTGAAGCAACACATCAGGAGCAGAGAAAAAAATACAGAGTTATTCTTCCTGTGTGAATATCTGACAGGAGAGGGAGAAAAAAGGATTGCATATTTGTGCAGTTTGCAAACGTAATCAATGCCAATCAGATGATACTCACTGTCAACAAATAATGTGACTGTGTGTTTTAACAGATATGTTTATGAAAAACACACGCCTGACACTAAGTAATTACACTTGATCTCAGAGCACATTATCACCTTTGGAGAACATGTTTCATTATCACATCCACAGCCGAAAAGATTCCATGTTGTGTGTCTCACATGTTAAGCAGAAGAGGAATCAGTGTGTGCTCAGGGGAACATTACAACAAAACAACAATACTCTTGTGCTCCTCGGATGACATAACAGAAAAAGCAAACATTTCTCTGTCCTGCGCCTCTCGTTGGCTTCCTCCACCCACACTTGAGAGGTGACAGGCGTACACCCGGACTTCCATTATTATCCAACACAGCAAGAATGCCTCCAGGAGGATAATTACTGAAACTTGAAGAGCCAGGGCTAATCCTAAGTACTTCACTTTGTATGACTGCCTCGCCCGCCTGTCTCTTAGACTGCCGCTCACACTGACAAAGTGCAATGTTGGGCTCAGTGAAAGTCAATAAGAAGACCTCATGGCCCACAGATGTAGCAGTCAAGCCAAATGGCGGCAAAATACACTGTTATCTCTGTTTATCATAAACAGCCTGTGTTTGAAACACTGCAATCTGTCAATTCAGCCAGGCAAACAAGTGGCCTGCACGTCACATCATAACATCCAACGAGGCTACCCAACAAACGCCTAAATTAAATATTTAACCAAGTTTATTCTGACATAAGTAGACCAAAATGTCTGCAGGTATGAAACACGTAAATTAAATGCTTTTTAAGACCTTTTAAAAATAACCACATTTAAGACCGATTTTTGGACAAATCATCTTTTTCTTATTTAAGCATTTCTTTCATAAGTGTAATTGTAAATAGTATACAGTATATAGTCCTATGCAATGGTAGGTTTTATGTAGGAACATGGTTATTAGAGTGAATTAGATAAGGCTACATTTTACAAAAAGGCAAGTGCAAATGTAATGTAAAATTACCGTATAAGGTTAGGATGTAGGTTTAAAAAATTCAGAAATATGGACTTTCACACAGAAGACCTTAACTTATTTTGACAAAAAGACATAAAAAAATAAAACCTTACATATTCAAATTTAAGGCTATCTAATGACATCTAAGGCCTAATATTTATACATTTAAATTTAAGAAATTTAAAGACTTAATGACCTGCAGACACCCTGGTAGACAGACTTTTGCTGTGAGAAGACAGACTGCGGTGGGCTTTAACAGTAGCAGGAGGGCAGCACTGGCAGCCATATAACCCAGACTATAAAGTCCTGGTCAGAGAATGTCTTTGTTGCTGCCGTCAGCCGTGCTCTGACTGACAGGTGCTGAGACGGATCATTAGCACCCTGTCTTGACATATTTGCGTGACAAGACCCATCACATGACACCCACTGCAAATCTGAGGATGTTCGTTATTTAACATACAATTATCTTAATATAGAGAGACAAATTATGTCCATCCAAATTACCATTTACATGGTTTCCATGTAAACCAACAACATGGCAACTGTGAACAAAGAAGCCAGTGCTGGGGTTGTTAAAAATAACACTTAAAATTAAAGCTTTGGAAGTGCCTGAAGCGCCTGGCAAGCTCACTTTATGATTCTATTTTACGAGAATGTAATAAATATATAATTTCTTGACCTAGGGGAGGTGATGAACGGCTTCTTGTTTTGATTTTTCTCCCAACAGACACAACTTGAAAAGCGGAAGAAAAAGTTTTTTGGCGGCTCTCTCCATTCATCCCAGGAGGAACCAGATGCTCCTGTCCTGCCAGACAAAGCCGAGAACAGCTGCCTGATCGATACCCGACAAAGGCTCAGAGGTTAGAGCAGTCAAAAGATTGTTAACTAGCCATTTTATTTGCCAGACATTTATATCATTGTTTATGGTTCAGTGCACCCCTTCACTGCAGGCCATGCTGCACACCTGTGCTTGGAACACTTTCAGGCCACAACTCATGACCTCAAAGGAAAAATGGCACCAATCTCCAAGTGAGATACTGACATAGATAGATGGATAGATATTTATGTTTGTTTACAATTTTCCTGCTATATTTACTTCATTAATATTTATGCCACCACATTTTGCATCATTGACAGCAGCTCATTTGAAAGATAAAAGTGACCCTGAAAATAGCTGACTAGCTCTCTATATGAAGAAAACAGCATTAATGTATGTTTCAGGCTGAGTGCAACGTGCAGGTGTGAGCATGCATTGACGGCGGAGGAGCATGGGATTGGCCTGCATTTGCACATTCCTGCATATGCATGTGTATTTATGTTTGTGTGAATATGAGTGTTGGTTGTACCATGCATCCCAGCCGGCAACACATGGCTCTGCTGCCACCACTCTGGCTCGTGTTGTGCAGTGTCCCTGCAGGCTGGCAGAGAAGGGGAGACCCTCTCTGTGGCTCACCCAGGCGGAGAGGGGCTTCCTGCACATCTTTTGTCACACCATTTGGGCCCTTGTGTCTGTGGCTGCCCCGCTCCGGACCCACTTGGCAGCTCACAGTGCAGACGGACATCTGCTCTTTGCAACCTCCTGGTGAACAGAGAAAACAACAAGCAACAGAGCTTGCTCTCTCTCTGCTCTACATACTTTACTGCATACAATGTCTGATAGGACAGTAGCACTGTTTTCATGCAGCAACAAGAATATCTATCCATATATCCATCTATGTATCATCACTCTACTAAATTATCTCAAGGATTATCCACTTAATTTTTATTGGTTAATAACAGTTTTGACAATGCACCCTTTAAGTTTTTTTGTTTTGTTTTTTTAAATAACTGCAGAAAAAAACGAGTTACAAATACCTATGACTATATGCACCCTGAGCAACAGCGGTCTAATTGCTGGTGAAAGCCACAAGTGATTACCTTCTGTTTTCTTCAAGAAAAAAAAAAACTATTGAAAAGGAAGGCCCTCCGATTACCGACTTGCTTTGTAAACCTCCACATTAAAGTATATTTCTGCATCTCTGCCTTGACTCCTTTCTCCCGGTTCTCTAAACGCAGTGATTCTGGAGCACGCAATATTGAACACACTTTGTTCGTGCTCAGCGGCCCAGAATAACTCGGTCATTATGGTGGCGAAAGGGACAGGTTTTGAGTTTGATTTCATGATGGTAATATAGCCCATGTGTGTAGGAGAAGAAAGCCTTCAATGGGGACATCTGTTCAATGCGGCTTACAGTTACAGCCGCGCGATAAGAACAACCTGTGCGCACCATATGAACCAGGAGCGACCCTCTGAACGCTGCTGAACGCAACAGTCAACAAAAGATTTTCTTTTTTTTTTTTTTTTTTTTGGAGAGGTGGTGCGCCAAGAATAACTTAGACAATCACATTTTGAATTGCACGCGGATTAAATATCTCGCGAAGCTTCTGCAGCAAGACGTTTCCTGTCGAGCAGTTATCACACTGACCTCTGACATCAGTCTTGCTGGTATGATCGCTTGGTAATTTGTCACTAGAGGCCAACATGTCCCCTGTAGCTGCAGCCCCATGCCCCGCTCTCCAAAAATCACTATTGCGCATAATATTGTGAATGATCCTCACGGAGGAAGAGGAAAGGGGAAAACCAGTTTGATCACAGGTGCATGCTGATTTTAACGTGAAATATAAACTTGAATTATATATGTACAAATAATATCTTTGTGTACCTGTGAGGAGTTTTTGTAAAGGAAAAGGGGGTCGGAGGATAATTTTCCAAGTTATTCCTAATTGAATTGCCAGTGAAACATTTATCTGGCATGGTCCACAGTCACACCGGCAGCAGGAGATGTTGTGTTTTACTCTGCTGAGAGCAAACGTCGAGGGTCAATCAATGCACTGCGGAGCGGAGGAGCACGGTATGTAGGTTTTATTCTCCGTCATTACTTTGTCACATTTTATTTGCCTTTTAAACGCGGTTACATAATGTCCACAGCTTGCTATGATTTTCGATAGTTTGTGTGATTGGGTAGTTTAAGATAAAATAATGAATGAGCAGAAAACAGATCGATACAAGTCCTTTCTTATCTCCAACGTCAATAAGACAAGTGAATGGGTGTGTTTTGTTTTTTGTTTATTTTTGATTATCTAAAATCTGCCCTTGTTTTTATATAAATATCAGGCTGATCGTGATTTCTCGCTTTTCCTTAAAATAATTAAATCAAGATTTTACGCGTTAGTTTGAGAACAAGCGCACACATCAACAAAATAACTTAAATTATATACATCTCGAATTACGCATTTATATAAATATGAGAAATTTGTTAAAAATGTCTCTAAATACTGGTAAATATTTGCAATTAAATAACACATGCGCTACGAAAATAATAATTAAGATAACTGCATATGTAATGCTTCATCTGTTTCGGGGTGTTTTTTTATTATTTATTTATTTATTTAACTGTTTAATAATAATTTGGGCTTTTGGTTTTTTAGAGGCTAGATTTTTTACACGTGAAGGTAAAGCGCTGTAAATTAATCCAAAAAGCTGATGTCCAATCCTAGAAACACAAGAATTAATCAGATAGTCCATCTATCACGCTGTGTAATAAAGGAAGCGACATGGGTTAGGCAGATGATGTGATGAATAATCCCTGGTCGTTTTAATTAACTTTTCCCTGTCCTGTAATGACCAAGCTGGTCAACAGACCCGGTCAATAAGCATGTTAATATCAAACAAATAAAACTGCGGATGATTAAAAACCTCCTGCGTTATTAAATTTGAAATTCAAATGAAATTTATGCTCCCAGTGCGCACTGCATGCTAATAGCGCCCACAGAGAGTCCCAGGGTTCAACACACGTTTTGCCCACAAGTTCTTATTATGTAACAGCAGCATCCTCCGTAGATTTAACTAAATGTCAGCGGGCAAAGTGATGAGCCTATTCAATATAACCAGCTTATCATTTTATTTTCAGTCTGACACACAGTGCAATCACTTACTTTAATAGATAATCTCAGTAACCTGCTGCACCAACAGTCTCTATAGTGCCAATAAACCACCTTGAGATTTTTTTTTGTTAATGTTTATCATTTTTGAGGTATAAAATGCTCCAAAGTCAACTGCATCGACCCCTTCATCATCATCTTCACCATCTGATGTTTTAGACTAATATCATAAAATGAATAATCCTCCACCGGAATGCACCAGTTTTAATCAAAACTGTTAAGATAATTGAACGCAATTACAGTAATGTGAAAGTTTGAGATAATATAGGTCTGCCGGCAGAACAATGCAGCCTTTATGTCTTGAGTAATAGTTTGTGTATATTAAGTCTTAAGAAGTCAAAACGTGCAAAATCCCGCGGGGTGATTTATGTCACAGACAGAATAAGTTTTTAATGAGAAGAAAAACGAGAGAGAGAGAAAAAAACACGGGGAGGCTTTTATAGAATAAAACACTTGAGTAGCTTTTAAGTGAAGTAAACAGGCTACACACGTATGCGCAGGTTGAGTTGACCCACTTAAAGTTTGAACAATGTTTATATCTGTGGAGAAGAGTTTGCGTAAAACCTTTGGGGTTGAGATCATTTGTGCACAGTAAGGAGCATTAGGCTACATGTTTTGAAAATGAACTTAAATTGGAGTTCACTTTTATTTACAATATTGTTTTGGCTATTTGGTGGTTGTATGGTGATAGTTTAAAAATATAGGGTATTTACCACCAGCCTCATCACCCAGCGCAGGTCATCATCCCGCTTTCTTTAAATTTATGGAACGTGATGTTCTGTAAAATTTCAATAAGTGGCCCCCTAATTCCTCCTTCCTAATTCACTCTCATTTAACTTTACCTTCCTTCCGCTGTCTTTTATTATGGAGGGGGCGGTGGGGGGTGGAGGAGGGTGGAGAGCTGTCTGAGGCGCTCTATTGATGACCTCACGGTAGTATGTGGCGGTGCGGCGGGACGGAGCCGCTGATTGGTCGCCCGTGTCACAGCGGCACTTCAAAGCCGGAGAGGAGCCTACAATTGTGGAAGAATGGGCGGAACACATCATTGTATTGCACACCTCTAAAAAAACAGTGCTCTGATTCATAAATATAAAAAGATCCTCTGAGGAGGGCAGTGTTTTTGTGTGATGGCAACTTCACTTCTAGGGGTGAGTCGAAAGGACTTTCTTACTGGTTTAATTAGTTCTTGTCATTGTCCGGCGGAGGGGGATTAAACTTGCAGCGGCCGCAAAGTAGCAGCAAAGGCAGTGCGTTGGTTAGATTTTCAGCAAGCGGTTCGTGTGAGAAAAGCTCTGCGAGAAGTTTTGTCAAAAACAGCGCATGTTTTCCTTGGTGTTGTGTTTGGCATGCATTTGTAAGCGCTGTGTGTCGCGTTGCAGTTGTCTACTTTCTGTTCGTCCAGGTAGGAAGTAATAATCATGATTTCCAAACTTAAAAAAAGTAAAACACCAGCTCAGATATTTGAAAAAAATGTGTTAACTAACTTGTCATTCAGTTACGAGCTGAAATTCTGCATAGAAATGTATGAAATGAACTTGCTAAACTTGTTAGACTGAGCATCACTCACAGCTTTTCTTGTTTCTTTCAGGAGGAGCCGAGATTAGGATCGACTCCTTTAGCCATGTTAGCTGCAACATGCAACAAAATAGGGAGTCCGAGCCCTTCACCGTCCACCATTTCGGATAATTCCTCGTCATTTGGAAAAGGCTTCCACCCGTGGAAAAGAGCCGCCGCGAGCAGCTGCAGCCTCGGATCCGGCCTGTCCGGCTTCGGGGTGTCCCGCAATGGATCCGGCATCTCGGACTCTTTCGGCACCAACACCTCCTCCGGATCCAGTGCTTTTTCCCTCACGTCTGGCGCCTCGCCCGGCTCTCACTTTGGAAACGATTATTCTGTTTTCCAAGCGTCGGTTTCCAGCAGCTCCCAAGAATCCAGCCACCAGCCGGTTTTCATCTCCAAGGTGCACACCTCAGTGGACAGCTTGCAGGGTATCTATCCGAGGATGAGCGTGGCGCATCCCTACGAGTCCTGGTTCAAGTCGTCTCATCCTGGTATCCCCACTGGAGAAGTCGGAACCACCGGAGCCTCTGCGTGGTGGGATGTGGGAGCGGGATGGATTGATGTTCAAAACCCTAATGGAGCAGCACTACAAACGTCTTTACATTCCGGTGGACTCCAAACCTCCTTGCACTCTCCTCTGGGCGGATATAATTCTGATTACTCGAGTTTAAGTCACTCTGCTTTCAGTACGAGTCCCTCTCCACACCTGTTGACAACCGGCCAGCACCTGATGGACGGCTTCAAGCCGGTGTTGTCCTCTTATCCGGACACGAGCCCCTCTCCATTAGCCGGGGCAGGGGGGACTATGCTCTCCGGGGGTCCACCTGCGTCTTTAGCGGGGTCTCCGAGGTCATCTGCCCGGCGGTACTCGGGCAGAGCCACCTGCGACTGTCCAAACTGCCAGGAGGCGGAGAGACTGGGACCGGCGGGCGCCAGCCTCCGGAGAAAAGGTCTCCACAGCTGTCACATCCCCGGCTGTGGGAAGGTTTACGGGAAAACGTCGCACCTAAAGGCGCATTTGAGGTGGCACACCGGCGAGAGGCCGTTTGTGTGCAACTGGCTCTTTTGCGGGAAGAGGTTCACGCGCTCCGACGAGCTCCAGCGACATTTACGCACACACACCGGGGAGAAAAGATTCGCCTGTCCGGTGTGCAACAAGAGATTTATGCGTAGCGATCACCTGAGTAAACATGTAAAAACTCACAGCGCCGGAGGATCCGCCGGCTCTGGCTCCGGGGGCAGCGGAGGGAAGAGGGGGAGCGATACCGACAGCGAGCACAGCGCGCCGGGAAGCCCTCCGTGCCATTCCCCCGACCTGTTGCACCAATCTGAGTCAACCCAGGGAGTAGGCATGAACGGCCTCTAAAGCTCCCCTCAGTGAAGTAAAAACTGTAAAACAACAAAGTGTTGTGATGGGATTGTCCGAGAGGACACGGGAGTGGACATACTTTTGCTGTATGCGCAATGCTTCATAACGAGTATCGTCATTTAATGAGAAAATAGGCCTATACGTTTCTTTGACCTTTTCCAAGTGTTTAAGACTACTAATTATATAATTTCATAGCTGTACCATCAGAAACTTCTCATTAATACATCTGCGGTGTGAACGTGTAATCAAGTCATTGTGGGCACACTGGAACCGGGCACAAGTTTTTATTTGCATCTGAATTCTTCCTCGATGTTTTATTTCCCTGCATAGGAGACGCAAAAGATAAAAACCCTGCTGTGAAAATTTAGGCCTGCAAAGTTGTGCTACTGCTGTCATACATATTGTTCAAAACCAAACTCTGGCACTTTATTATCGAGCAAATTGTTCATGTTTGTCCCTGTGGACGGACTGCTCGATAGGAACAAATACCTGTAGAGTATGGTCAGATACAGGATGGGTTTGTTTTATCTGCCTGATCCCATCAAGCGTTTAATAATGGAGGAGCAGTTTATATCACATATTGCTATTCACTCCACAGCCTACAGTATGTGCGCCAAGCCAAGTTTGTAAGTAGTCGAGGTTACTTACACTTCGCTGCAAAATGTGTTGTAAATACTGAGAAATGTAGGTTAGAATAATTACAGCCCGATGTAAAGGTGAGTAATGTATTTGTCCAGGAGACGATTTTGTATAGGTATTTCTAGTTGTATATGGACTCTAGTAAATATTTGAAAATATACGGAAATGTACTTGGATTTTTCTTTGACATGATATGAAATGTATTGTGGGGAGTTATATTTAACCACGAGTTTTCTTGTATTTAGGGGTCTATCATTAGGCGCACTTTGAATTTATTTGTTAAGGTTTTGAAATCATTTACTGTTTACCCGCTCATTTAATTTAAGTAAGCATGTTGTAAAGTGATTTTAATTTTACAATGGTATTTCCCCCCTCTCCGAGAATGGCTTTTTATGTAAGCCACTCAATAAAGTCAGTATGAATTCAGAAGCGGTTGATCGAGGTTTGTTTGATTGTTGAGTTGATAAAGTCCGTTTTTGAACGACAGACCAGGGAGTATGAAATCATTAGATTGCACCGAATTTATTATTTTATATTATAACATGACGTATTTTTTCTATCATTAATTTAATAACACAGGTGTTGCATTTCATGACCTCCGTGTACAGCTGCTGGTTTTTACACGTTTTTCAGGCCAGGGTGAGAAAAGGGGCCTGCAGCAATACACGCGGCCTCACGCAAAAAATATTTTATATTTTAACAAAAATAAATAAATAATTACATTGAGAGCATGCTGTTTAAAAAGAAAAGTATAAAGTCGATTTATTCAGACCTAATTACCGGTCTATATTAGTTTTTCTGTTCAACGTGAAAATAACATTTTCTCCGAGGAAAGTCATCACAGGTCAAACACGCCTAATTATGTCAACCCACCACTTTATTGGTATTTGGTAACTGTATGATAAACAGCACGTAATTTAATGCAATTCTTAAGGTACGTACTGTCAATTAGTCTGTCTCTTTTGGTCAATTATTTGTCCTTTCCCTAAATTCCGAAAATATTAATTTAGATTTTTTTTTTTGTAAAACAAAACCAAAAAAACTTTCTGGCCCAGCGGACATTTCTTAAACCAGGCACACCTCCTGCTCAATACGTTTAGTGTTTACAGATAAACGCCTACATTAAGGACGATAAATATTTAATTAGTGTAATACAATTAATGGATAATTCTGTGGCGAGAAGTCTTGTTTAAAGGTTGAGTTTATTTTTGACTTAATGTACAGTTAGACTAAATCGGTTTACCATTACAAAAAATTAAAATGATCAGTAGACGTTTTTAGAAACTACAACATATTTATAAGTTTATATTACCAATTTATTTATATCAATTTGCTGTTTGTTTTCACATTTTGTTATGTGTATTTGGGCTTAAATATCAGTTTGAGGTCTCACAACTACGTCTTACATTCCGCCAAAGCTGACAGTTTGTATTTTGTATTCTCTGTCAGTTATAACTGCTTATTGAGATAACGACATTTTCCCTATATTTACATTGTTCTGTGTCTTGTTTCTAGAGGATTTACGCATCAAATTTATGCACGTATATCCACACAGCGGTAGTGATAGTGTGCGCACGTGCGTCAAGACCATCCTCCAAAATGTGCTACAAAAATGACAGGCAGCATGAAAAACATCAGCCCTACTGATTATTATATTTTTCTGAGTATTGTGTTTTCTGTTTCTTGAGCGTATCCTTAAAGGTTAAACTAAAGCCAGTATTATCAAACTTCAGGTACACTGCTCTCTGTTCACAGCTCTGTAGCGCCATCTAGCGCTTTAATGTTCAACCAACAGTAATTCAAAGTCCAGCCTGAATCCACCAGCAGTTTATAGTTAGGAGTTCTGGAGTTTTTCCAGGCGGCTGGGAAAATGTATTCTGGGTTAAGCAAGTTCTCTTTCAGTCTCCCCACTTTACCCATCTACACTTTTGACTTTTCACCGCTGCACAACAAATTCAACTGTAGAGACGAATACTTGGACCATCCAAGTAACCATTTCTTCCACATTAAGAGACGTGCACTTATAAGAACAATATTTAAAAAATCACAAGACCCAGATCCCCTACCTGACCTCCTTTAATCATGTGCGGCACAAATGGGCATCAGGCTGGGATGAAGCACAACCTGAAAACAGAGACTCATTAGAATTTAATGACGGTGTCTATGATAATGCTTTCCAATTGTGGCAAATTGTGAAGTTAAAACAAAAGTACTTAAATTTAAGGTAAAAGTACTCACAGGTCTCTGGGGAATTCATTAGGACACCTTATCAGAGCGATGAATATACTCTCTCCAAATGTGTTGGAATTTCTGAAAAAGGCCTATAATGACATAGAATATTTAGTTTTCCTTTCTCAATTTTATTTTCTCACATACAGCAAAGTGTACAGGTGCTGACACACACATACATACTCAAAGGGATGACGTTGCAGCTGGTTTCACCTTTGCATCCTCTTGTCCTGTCTCCTCTGCTCTGTTCTTACTTTCTCTGACGATGGTGCAGTCAAGCAGAAAATGCTGCAGGGACATATAGCCAAATTTAAAAAATAAACCAAGACTGAGGGAACCAAGAAACTGAAATAATAGTACAGATGAGCTTTGACTGCAGCAATTCTGCCTGTAATCTGGTATTTAGGACTCGGATATGAAGACATTTATGGCCTTCAGCACAGTTACATGCTACACTGAATTACCTGTGTTTTGAATTTATCAAAATAATAAGTAATCAAAGCCAGAGATTAAATGTAATGGTATAGCTGTTAGTTGTTATGTGGCTTACATGCTTTATTCTGTCATTTTTGTAACTCAGGTTGCAACAAGATATAGTTCAAGCTTTTGTGTTGCTGCTTGTGTTTCGGTAAAGTCAGAGACAAGAGAAATACGCTGTTCACCACTAAAGGCAGAAAATATATTCACATAAAAAGGACCATGGGTAAAATATCAATACTTGGTTATGTAGTCCAGTTTTCTCTTTTGCATAAGGTTTGATAAATTAAGTTTATCTGTTTACCTCCTATAGGTTTATTAGAAAAAATGCCTAACAAAAAACATTCAAAATTCCAGGCAAGACTGCATTATTGGCAAAGTTGGTAGTTTAAGAAATGGAAAATATGTTTCATATGCATTAACCTGGATTGGAAGGCATTAAATTAATTTAATAATGTACTACTAGACATACTGTATATTACCACAAACTGCTATCAAAATGTGGAAAGTTATATATCTTTTACTGATATGTTTGACTGTCACTTGAGCATCTGAGAGAAGAAATCTTCTCTTAAAAAAAACTGTCTTGAAGTTTTCAACTTCCTCAACATGACTAAAATATAAGCACTCAAAAAGTAATTACGAGATATAAACAGAGTCGTTTCCGCCTGATGTCTCAGAGTGCACGGCTCTGTGTTGTCATGTTATTAACACCTCCCCAGACTTTTGCAGCATCACCTGGTCCTCACAGGAGTGTCCCACCGCTGCTCTCATTTGAATCAAGTTGGCCTCAGAGAGGAAGGGCACACATGCCGCGATGAGGGAGGGTGAGCTGCCAACTGTGGATGAAGGCTACATTAACGGCCATGGTCAGAGCACGCAGCATGTTGGCAGCCAAAGCCAGCTTAAATCCAGTCACCTAGAAAACACAAGACAAATAATATTAACCTCCACTGAATAATAAAGATTTGGATGTATAAGTGATTCTGAAGTTGATTTTTGCTTAATAAAATGGTTGATCACAATCATGATCGAGCCTTCGTGCACACACCAGTTGCTCTTGGTATGATGAAATATATTGAGGTTTTCTAGCTCCACCAGCAAATCACAGTGTTGTGGTGACACCTCTCAACGATGATGCATCTGTGGCCAATTTTGTGGTTAAAACCACCAACCGCACCGTCGTTGTCATCAAACCAACCAATCTCCTGGGAAAGGCAATTTGACGAGGCAAAGAGGTTAGTCAAAATAATTAACAGTAATTGCTGCAACAGTGACAGTGGTGCCCTTATACAATGCTTTCAGAAATTTGGATTCATTGAAGTCACAGGTGGTGTTTCACCTGTCTGTGCTGATAAGTGGACTACCTGCAGACCGAACCTCACCGAGGGAGGCTCGGCTGGTTTTACAGAGTCAGATATAACGACTTCAGAACATCAGTGTCTATTAAATGAATACATGAATAAATGAATACTTTGCTACCTGAAAACAAACGTCTGAGGGAACTCTGACAATGAAAGAGAGATAAAAACACAAATTTTCTCCTCTGATATCAAGGCGAATCACTTGAAAATACTACTGAAACTTAAAAGTATGACATTGAAATGCATGATCACATTACATTCAGTCATGGTCATCTATTAAATCCATCCCAATATTTTATATCTACAAAGATTATGACAGCTGACACTCAAGACAAAGGCTCCTACAGCAGGTAAGGCCTGAGCCGGTGTCTTAGTGAAGGTGATACGAGCATGTTTAAAGCTTTCCCCTCTCCGTGACACTGACAGAGACCACTATTCTGAAAAATATACTGGAAAATCTGAAGGTGCATTAGTCAATTTCTACACTGACAGAAAATTTGACAGCAACTTTTGATAGTTTATTGTCAAGTTAAAATAATAAACATTTGATGGCTTTTTATGTTTGTGAATTTGCTGCTTTTCTAGGTCCAATACTACAGTTAACTGAATATCTTTGAGTTTTAACACACAAAATGACATCTGAAGACATCAGCGTGGACTATGGAAAACTGTGATGGACATTTTCACTGTTTTCCAGTGTTTTATGTTGAAAATTAATTAGCAAGTAAATCAAGAACCAAAATAATAATAATCCTAAATCACAGCCCTAATCAGGATTACAGTGTAATGTTACTGCTGCATGATAAGAACGCAGATTAACTGCGGGTTTGGGTACCTTTTAATACCTGTTGTTGTATTAGTATCATCAGCTGGTAGTAACAGTGTACACCGAGTTTTACACAGTTTTATTTCGGCCTTTTGAAAGAATCACAGTCATGTTTGTCACCAGATTTTTCCGAATCAATTTCTGCTTTGGATGAGGCAGATAGTTTGTTACTTGTTTGAAAACCTAAAACAAACAGGATATCTGCTCTCTGGTTTTGGAATAAAATACAATGAAAATCTGACCAAATGAACGGTAGAGAAATGGCTCCACCCAGTGGTACAAACATGTAAGTTTCACCATTTCTAAATTTGAGTCGTAAATTCTTAACCTGATGAAAATGCATTTCATTATTCAGGGGGTAAAAAATGTTTTACACAGCAGGTTGAACATCTTATGTAACTTCAGTGAAATGTGAAAATTACTCAGATTTCAGGCATTCAAAACTGTAAATATGTTTCCATGCAAAACTGATATTAGCAGGCTTTGTTGAAATCCTTTCATGCATTGCAAATTATAGAGGAAGTTCCACAGTCTTGAATTAAACATTTTAGTTGCATGGATTTGAAAAATAACAGAATTATCATTTTTTCCTAAACCTAGACACAAAATGATCTTCAAATATAATTTCCTGTTTAATGTTTTTCAGGTTAATGTATTAACAGTATAAGAAACAGCCATTCTTTTAAGATGAAATAAATTACAATAACTCATTGCTAAAGTATTAAGACACTGAACTCATTAATGTATACTCAATGAATTAAAATGTGCTGCTGTGTAAAATACTGTGAAAACACAATTTTGTTTAAATCGAGATCAATCATATTTACAGGCTGCATACATGCAAGTTTAAGTTACTCCAACTTTCAAGCACGGGCCTACAAATGTTTCAGGCTGTAAATGTGTACAGCTCATAGAGTATTTTCATTAATAACTGCACATAATATATACATCTTACCATTAGTAACCAGTCCTTTCCAAAGCCAACATTTTTAACCTGTCACAGTAGTAAAAGCACAGGTTTTACTTATCACAGTGGTTAACAATGGCGAGCTTTTCCTCCTGTGACATGCCAAAATGTCTTCTGTGATCATCATCTGGACGAGTGTGGAGTTATTCTGGTTTACTTGTTGTCACTGATCCTCATGAAACCAAAAAACAAAATCAACAATGTGTTGTCTGTTTTTCAATGCTTCCTGACTCTCCACTCCATTGCAATAAAGGTTCAATTATTCTGGGCACAGAAGTTTTTCGCAAACATTAAGACAAGAGTAAATAGCAACATCTATGTGTTTCTCATAGTTTTTGGAGAACAATGGAGGTCTAGGGCACAGAGGAATAAGCTATATCATGCCTTGGATACAAAAGTAATACTATCCATGGGAAAATTAAAATTAAAAAAAGAGAAAAATAGAGTATGCCACTGCCCTTGTGTTCTCAAAACAGCCACAAGGGAGCAGAACTTGCTCACACATCCATCCTCTGTTTAAGATAAGCCTACCTGATATCAATTTATCTGACTCAGTGCTTATACTGATATTATTGCAGCTGTGAGGAATGTGTGTGCATCTGTTTTGTTTCATATTCAAACAGTTTACACCAACATCCTGCAAGCACAGCTTGCGGTCATAAAAGGTGGAAAATAGAGGGACATTTTACAAAAATGGACACATTTCAATACTCAGACACATACAGTATTTCACAAAACACTTTCATACGTTCTGTAGCAGGGCAATGATAATCAGTCATGCTAAAGTCCAGGCTGCTGCAGGCATATTTGTTACATGAAAATTCATAATCTACTCAAGACTACTTAGCTGCATTCCTTGAACTGCCTTTGGATGCCAGGGCCTGCATCCAAAGACCACAACAGCTCTGACAGAACATTTAAACTTCAGCAAAGATAACAGCTGAAATATAAACAGTAAGCTCCTCCAAAAGGGGTATCTGGAATATTACTTTTCATTCACTTTGGCATGCAACTGCAAAGCTGTGAACAGCTCAAACACTGGCTTCCTTTTGTATTATTTCTAAAGACTAAATATGATGTAACAGTTTAAAATAGCGATCTATCAAGGTATTCATCACAGGACATGTGCATAACATGTTAAGTGAGATAACATGGCTTGAGTCCTTGATGAGATTAACCTTTCACTTCATTTTGGCTTTGAGTCACTCAGAACAGCAGTGATAATGACACTCTGTAAAATCAATAATACCAACTGTTACAAAAAATAAGTAAGGCATGAATAACAATGCAAGAAGAAACACTATTATGACACAATACTGTGCAAAAGTCTTAAGCCACCACTGATTTTTTGTTGTAATAAAGTTGTAATGACAATATATATAAATTGTCTCTATTAAGATACAAAGAAATAATACAAAGAACACACATGATGCATTAAAACACCAAATTTGCATTTTTTAAACACTGCATACATATTTTCTGTATGCTCTGGTTGTGTTTCAGTGAATAGATTACTGAGAAATAAATATTTATTATTATAATGTTTATCAAATAACAAAGTTTAAGGTGGCTTAAGACTTTTGATCTTCACAGATCTGTATTTATGCCTTATTAATATAGCCTACTGCAACAAGCATATTTAGCACCTGCTTTTATTGCCAAATTCCCAGTGCTGTGTTGGCTGCACAAGCCGCATCAGTGTAAATATATTTGAATAATAATTATCTTGAAGCTAAATGCTCACTGAGTGATTAACCTTGTTTATTGTGTCTCCTCGTCGCATTAGTCACCTCCAACCTGTGTAATAACGTGTTTCAGTAGCCTTGTTAGCATGCTTATCTCTAACCTCAGCCTCCTGTCGAAACTACAGGTATCGCTCGGTTTCAGGTGTTGCAAGTCTCGTGCGTAAATAGAGCGGTGCATTACGGGTATTGTAGTCACTAACCGCGAGAGGCCACTCCTTTGCCGTGGTTCGGGCATTATATTAAACTTCCATTCCCAAAATGCTCCCCGCCCGAGAGCAAACAGAGTACAGAGCTGTAACGTGAGGAGGTGAACATCACAGATACGCCCCAGAAAAAGAGTGTAAATGATAGTGGGTTGCTCTCTTTTTCCTGCCAGCGCTCCGAAGCTAAACTACAATCATCTCATGCCGACGGTGAGATCAAACTTTGTTTGGTTTTCTCGTATTTGATGGTTTTTCGCGTCTCTTTTTTCATAAAAGTGAGTGTCCTAAATAGAGAAATTCATTTTATTAATGTGTAACTACTGAGTGTATACGCACACCTGTTGGGGCGCTGATACTTGTCAATGTTGGCTGTTGAAGCTGTGCTTGGTGAAGCTGGAGCTTTTAATATGTGAATCTGTGTTGCTTACTCTGGGTTATTAAGAAATGCTAGATTTGTTTCAGGACATTTTCATCTGATTTAATAATAATAAAAAAAAAAAGCAACTATGAAACATGCACAAGATTTCAGCTTAGGTAATACTGAGTAACTGCACTACTTGAATCACAGCACAGTGCAAATAATCAGATTATACATATTTACTGTCAGTAGTACAGTGGCCCTGCAGTAGAAGTGCTTAGAGAACCGACTACTGTGTCATCTGCTTGACAAGAACAACCTGTTTTTGTGCACTGGTGTAAGAAACCACATTATTAATGACTGACTCACTGTGACAAGTCTTGAATGGGTAGTGTCCTTTTACGCAAACAAGTGACAGACAGAGTTCAGGCTTTATTCCTCGCTTTGGAACAGTTTCTGTAACAGACTGCAGAGAGCCCGAGGCTCACTGTGCTCAAGGAAACATAGTTGTGACACAACAATGACTTTACTTTCACGTCTTTCATCGTGTAGGTGTTGGTGGTTGTGTCATGGCATTTCAAAATATATGTCTGCTAATGTTTAGGCCTGCATACTTTAACAATATTGCTGCCTATTATTTATTGAATAATCTTTTGTAAAATGTCTGTAAAATGTAGACAGAATGTAATAAAAAATGTACATGGCAACCTCTAAGAATCCAATATAACCTGTCCAAACTGCTTGTTTTGTCCAAATAACAGTCCCAAAGATATTCAGTTTAGTATGCCTGATACAAGACTAAGAAAATCAGCAAATATTCATATTTGTGAAACCGTAGCCAGTAGACATCTGGCATTTTTGTTTTAAGAATGACTTATGACTTAATGAATTATCAAAGCGATACCACCAAAAACTATTTGTCTATCAAATACTCACCACATGTTCTGCTGAATTCTGGAAGAAAACATTTTCTTGCATGCCTCCACGATTAACGGGATCAGGAACAGAATCTAGACACAAAGAGAATTCTGGATGGATTGGAGTAAAAAGAAAAAGCGTTTAACAGCAAACCTATATCAAAACATCTGTTAACAAACTCTCACAAAGCTCGTGAAGCATAACCTAAGTCATATTTATCCAGACATATGCTGAGCACATTCCAAACATACATTTTCACCACACATAATAAACAGCACAGGTGCGCTACTCGTCCATGCGTGAGATTGTTTATGCAGAAGTGTCTTAGTAAAAGTATAGTTTTGGTGAAAGTGTATGTGTTGTGTTGGGAAGTACTGAGCATATAGGATAAATGAGACTTAGATTATACTGCACAAGCTGTGTGAGTTTGTAAACAGAAGTGTTGATACAGTTTTGCTGTTTTTGGACACAGACTGCTGACCTCAATTCATTGAGAATATGGTTTCTTGATTCTTATGAAGAATGTGAAAAAACTCCACAAATTCTTTTCTGCACAAATTAAACTTACCATGTGGTGTGTAAATGATATACAAATGCTTATTGGGGAGGGGGTATATTTCTTCAATACTGTTTAAGATTCATTTTCTGTTGACAGCCAATCAGTTATCTGACTAACTGTTTCAGCCCTAGATAAGTTATTCTGAGTAATGCATATTCATTATGCTCAACTTCAGGCTGCCTGGTTGCTTTTTTAGAAGTAAAAGCTGCAAGTAAATTAGGATATTAACACAATATAATTTTTGTGTTTACAGATGAAAATATGGCAGCTGGAAGAGCAAGGTCCTTCCATCGTGCTGGGAGTCTCATGCGGAGTAAATCTGAGGGGACACTGATTGATCTGGATGACGTCTCTACCAGCAACAACCTGAGTGGTAAAACTTCCCACTTTGCAACAGAGACAGCCTTTGCTCAAAATCAGAAAACCCTCTGACAACGTTCTAACAAAACTTTAAATATTTTCACAGGTGGGTACAGGACAAAGAACTCTGAGTGGCCACTTTTACAGCCTGAAGTCGCACGTACATCTCAGTCAAAAAATCCCTTTTGGAACAAACTGTCTGGATCAAACCCTTTCTTAGAGGACATCGTAGACAGCAGCGTAGAAAAAAACATTTCCAACACATCAAATATAAAACAAGACGATGAAAAACATCTGGACACAAATAATGATGATGCCATTAGTACGTCTTCAGATGAAGGCAATGTCGGGAAGTTTTTGGAAAAAAAACACAAAGCCAGTAACAGATCTGGGAGATGGAGAAGTGCTTCAGACATCCTAGATGATCTGGAGAGAAAAGTGCCAAAACGGCAGAACAGCTTCAAACCGCCTGGGCCAGTGCTTAATCCGGATTTTGAGTGGCTAAAGAATGACAGAGAGGCCTATAAGATGGCCTGGCTGAGCCACAGGCAGCTAACACGCTCATGTCTGGACTTAAATCTAATGAGCCAGAGTCCAGGGTGGGCTCAGACGCAGGCCACTGACTTTCAGGTCATCTGCAAGATCGGCCATGCTGGAGGCTCAGTACAGTTGCCAGAATCAGAAATTAGCATCCATATCCCAGAAGGCCATGTTCCTCCTGGAGAAGTCCAGGAAGTTACACTGAAAGCACTGCTAGACCCTCCTCCTGGACTCAATAACAACTATGTGACAACCATGAGTCCGCTTCTCGAGGTGGTTCTCAGCAACATCAACATAAAGGAGTGCATCTCTCTGGAGGTGAAACTGGCTGGAGAGGTGAAGAACGACCCGTTGAGTCAGGTGATGACTACTGTGTTCGGGCTGGTGTCCAACAAAAGAGAGGGACCTTACCTTAAAGTGGACGACTGTTACATTTACAAGAACATGATACAGATGAAGCTGCAGGAACTGAAGACACATTTTTATGTAATTGCAGTCGCAGAGGCCTCTGCAATCCAGGCTCCCGCTACATCAGTGTGGGATTACCTTGACCGCCAAATCACAGTAGCAGTTTATGGTCCCAGGTTCATCCATCCATCATTCAAGGCTGTAATAGTGGTTTGCTGTCATGAGGACGTTCCGCCAAAGCTTCCGTTTTCAGTGACAGGAAACAAAAATCTGCCTCCACTTGTGCTGCAGCTTTGGGGGAAACATCAGTTTAAACCAGACAAACTGCACAACCTGCATGTCGGGATAAACCTCACAGGCTCAATATTCAAAATCAAACCTGGGGACGAGCTGAAAGAAGTGAGACAAAGTCAGCTCAAAATAGGGACAGTTTTGCAACTGCCAGTTGCGCTATCTTGTGCTAGTAATACAGAAATGAGTCCTTTTAAATTGGATCTACAAGTGAAGGAAACAAATGCTGCAACTGTTGCACATTTCCAGGTTCCTTCCCCTCCCACAGCCCCCATCAGATCAGAAAAGCGAGTGCCAAGGCAGGTAGAAAAGCGGGTTGAAATGTCAAGAAGCTTACCTATTCCCGAGGAAAGGGTTCCAGATTTCCCCAAATTCACAAACAGACCTGTGAACCTACAGTGGTACGGCGTAGCCTTAAAGTCAGTTCTCCGCCAGCCACGCGTAGACTACCTTCTGGAGTATTTCAAGGGGGACACTGTGGCTCTCTTATCCCGAGAGACCGTCAGGTCCGTGGGTAACTCAAAAGTAAAGGAGTGGTATATCGGATTCCTCCGAGGCAGGACTGGTTTAATTCACTGCAAGAACATCAAGCTCATAACCAGAGACCAGGTGATCGACTTCACCGGCATTCAAATCACCACAGAGGTCCTGTTGGACAACATGACGCTGCCCTTCAAGAAACTTACTTATATGTACTCTGCCATCCAGACATTGGTCACTGAGCACATAACCAGCTGGAGAGGTTTTGCTGATGCTTTAGGGTATAGCAATCTGATGCTGGACACCATCACACGGAGGCATGCTGAAACTGAAGCTGATAAAGTTGCCTGCGTACTGGAGAAGCTGAAGGAGGACTGCCATGCTGAGAAGAGCAGGAAGAAGTTTCTACATGAGCTCCTGGTGGTAAGTGGAGAAAAACAATGTATTTAATAAGTGGCTCGAATATTTCCGTCCAGATCGATTTGGCGATGCCTGCAGTTACTGGTGGTAACAGCAAATGCAGGTTAATTCTAGAGGTCAGAGTTCTGGGGGCAGCAAACTATTGTTGTTTAATAAAGAAATAAGGTAATAATTTGCTTTTTTCACCACTCTGTGGGCAACCGTAATCTGATTTTATGCTGCACATGGCATGAGTCGACAGACAGCAGGGCACATTGAAAGGACCTCGCTAAGTTGGAGGCATGTAGCTTGTTGCCTGCAGCTCTTCATCTAACAGCTCACTGTGGCTGCTCCTTCTTGTTCCATTACTCTCTGTAGTATTTCAGCCTGATCTGCTATCAGAATATGCAGAAAATGGTTGTTTTGTTTTGTAGACGCATTTTTGAAAGCAGTAGCAGTTAAATGTTATTTATGTGAAACTGCAGCCACAGGTATTGTTCTGTTTGCATGGGCCCTAATTCAAAGCAGTATTTTTGACTTTTTCAAGTGGGGTTGTATGGCATACTTATCCATAGTCAGTGTATTACATACAGTAGATGTTAGTTAGCATGTCCCCAGAGGGATGTCAGCAAAAACATGTATTGAAATCACGTAAAAAAAAGTCCCACCTAAGAGAAAAAACAGTAACAGTTTAAGTGTATACAACATTGTATTTTAAATGCTATAACTTTACATCAGACAACCCATTGCGAAGGCTAAGTCCTTAATGGCTTCAGTTCCCCATCTATGTGCTCGTCTACGCCACAAGACAAAAACATTAATTTTGGCTCATTGAACACAGGAGCTAATGGCTTACTGTGATAAGATCAGTTAGTTTTTTCTATTGTGTGACTCTGATGTATCTAAACTAACCCTCTTAAACACAAAAGTCACACAACAACACAAACTAACTGATCAAGGCAGCAGTAAACCAGCAGCTCCTCTGTTCAGCGATGTTAAATCGCTTCTTTCTTTTTTTTTTCCAATGGAGTCTGGCTTTAACGAGAGCAATATTCCTTTCCCACTGAAAATCCTTGTCTGACATTAAGGTAAGGCAGTGACATAACTCTCAATATAGTATACAAACTGATATTGGTGTTTTTAGGTGGGATTTTTTTTGTAGGTGGCTGAAAATGTTTTGTGCTGACCCCTTTTCAGCAGTAGATTGCTTAGCTTCCCTGTCGGACTCCAGTCTGCTTCTCCAAACCGGGGTTTCCCGACATCTACTGTCTATAATATACTAACTATAGATAAGTACCCCATGAAACCCCATTTCAAAAAATCTCAACTCTCTCTTTAATGCTACATTTTTTTTTTCGCAAATGTCAGCCCTCAACGCCCAGTACATAATACTGCAAATATATATAAATATTGCAGTACTTTCAATGGTGGGCCAAAGGCTCGGTCACATTTGTGTGGCCTCATTGGGCAAAAGATAGTTATCTAAATGAAAATCCTTAAGATTAGTACTTTAAAATTTTCTGATGAATTCACACTGTGAACTGAGAGTATTTCTTATTTAATACCAAAATCTTTGTGTGTATTACATACAAGAAAAATAAATCTTGGGAAAATACAGCAAATTTGGAAAACAATGGACATGCCCACTATTGTGATTTCACAGCCTGTACGCTGGTTTGTTCTGTGCTCTTCATGGTTCTGTGACAGTTTATCACTATGTTTACCGCCGCAGGGTCTGTTGAAGATGGACTCTGTGAATCTCGTCGCCCAGCTGATTCAGAACACTGTCATTTTGTCCACCGCTGTGGAGCTAGGAGCTCGATGGCGGGAGCTTGCTGATAAAATGGGAAAACTCTCCAGTGCTCAGATAGCAGGCTATGAGGCGCCGCACCGAGGGAAGAGCGGAGAAGTCAGTGTCCAGGTTGGTTAAACAGTAAACACTAATGCAGCAAGCAATGGTAATAACGTAGATAACACTGATTTTGTGGCATTTCTGCAGTGAATATGACGTCAATTTAATTCTCGAAGTTGATTTCTGTATTTCTTGTTCGGTTTCAGTCAATGTGGAAGCCCGCCTATGACTTCCTGTACTCCTGGAGTCTGCGGTACGGAGACAGCTACAGAGACATGATTCAGGATCTGCACCTGGTCCTGGACAAAATGAAAAACCCTGCCACCAGACAGTGGAGGCAGCTGACTGGTGCCCTCATGACAGTGAACTGTCTCGATATCTTTAGAGCCTCTGCACACCCAAAATCCTAAACTTCATGCAAGCACACTCTAGTGACGACGGCAACATCCACGCACTTGAGAGACACAAAGGTTTTGTTCCACAGGAATAAGGTTTTGATGTTGCCTTTGATGTTACTTTGCCCTTTTCTGTAAAGTTTTGCTCACTCATTTTTAAACAAAGGTACTTAATTGAAATTTAATGAGGTACTTGCACTAAAAGCTTGGATCTCACTAAGTGAATTTAAAATATGTTTTCACAATTTTTTAACTGTGAAGAAATCTCACTGCATACCACCAAGAGAAGAAAATGAAGTCCCGTTTGTCACCTTTCTCTAAATATATCTGTGCAAATGTGATGAAGCCTTAATATGAAAGTTCATTTTGGTAGATCATTTTCAGTCAAACATATGAGGTCAGTAGTTCACGACTGACATCAACTGTCCTGTATATCAATTATCTCAATGCTTCTTGTCATCCCTTGCCTTTGCATAGAAGGGAAATGTTACTCAAGACATTTACTGACATTTACATTTACTTTCTGCAAATATGCATCACCTGTAGAGCAGGTTGAATTATTACTTCAATTTCTATTTGATTTCTTCCACTGCATTCCTTAAATCACTGACTACAATAAGTTTTTAAATTAAGGATTCTCATAATTAGAATCTGCTTCATCTTTGTGGATCCTGTGAAACTTTGTATCTGAGGGGTTTTTTTTTATGCATCTGTGCTGGCAATAGCCATGGGCGGATGTATTATCTTTTGGGGTTGTCAGTCCATGTCACCTTACATCCATCTATTTCTCATGAATCCGATATCTCACGAAAGCCTTGAGGGAACTTGGATGCAAGTCTAGTTAGGTTTCCATTTTCTGTAACATGTTTTAGAGTTGTTCTGATTCTGATACTAATATCAGAAATACTCACATACTGCCTAAAATGCTTGCTCTGGCAGGTATTGACGAGCACATAAGTCTATGCAGTTTTCTATGTAGTTTCACACCTGGATAAATTGTCAGGTTTCCCAGATATCAATTCTTCGCAGCTCTAAAATAGTAGCTTACACAGCAAGTTATGCTGTGCAGCCACTGGCAACTACTGTTACACAGTGGCAATGGAGAACTGATTACTGTTCAAAAGTGTAACATTAGCCATTAAAAAAAATGTCAAACTAGATAATAAAGAAAGTTCTATGGCAGTTATTCTCAGGATGTATATGTTTATATTTTACATAGGGTTAATCTGAGCAATGTGATACCACATTGATAGCAATTATTTCACATCTGTACAGGGTTACTAGTATACAGATGTTTTTGTTTTGTTTTGGGGTTTTTTGGGGGGGGTTGTATAATGGTATCGGATCAGAACTCAGCTGTATCAGCTGATACACAAGTTCAGGAACGGGAATTGCTATTGGGAAGGAAAAAATAGTATTGACCATCTCTAATATGTACAACATCTGTTTATTCTGTAATATACTGTAAGTAGCCAATAATAATGTGAAAACTGTTGCTAACTAACAATCTCAAGGGTCGCAGTACTGACAGTACATTCATCTGTATTGAAGTGTGTGTGCTAAAAATGAGAATGTGCTACCAAAGTGAAAGTTTTCTGATGCCAGTAAACAAACCATAGCGATGCTACTATAGAAGTGATATAAACTATTGTCTTAAATGTAAGTAATTATAGTGTATTTGCTATTTTTTATACTGTAGTGTATAGATATGTACAAAGATCCATTTCATTAAGGTATACAATGTTACTGTTGTGTTTGTATCATCATGTTTTCATTGCCAAATGGAAACCTCATTGTGTAGAGTAGTGCCAGTGAAGTATAGTAAGCAGTGCCCTCAGTCACAGAAATATTAAATAAGGGAGATGTGTTGCAAGAAATATGAATAAAACGTAAAATAAAGCTGCAGAAAACTGATCTCAAATCTGATCTCTTTACTAATAAATAAGACAATTAAATAATAGACCATTCGACAGACAGTGGCTAAACTGTTACTGTTAACAAACTACGTGTTGTTTAAATAGTATTTCAGTAACTAAAAACTTGAGACATTGAGACTTGAGACATGAGACATTTGTAATTTTCCCAGTTAAGTCATGTTAAATCACACCATTGAAGCAAATGACTTCTCCCTGCAGTGTTTTCCACTTTTCTCTGTCTGTTTGCTTTTCCCAACACTGTTTGTTTAAGCAAGTTTCAGCTGAGAGCATTGTGTGCCAATTCCCTATCAAACAGAGAGCACAGAACGCTGCACCGACTTTACTTTGGCTCACTGAAAGCACCGCGGGAAAAGTAAATCAAATGAGGAAAATGGTATCAGACAACAGAGGGAACTGATTAAATCTGCAAGCTGAGAGTGATTGTAAGATTGTATTTTTATTTGTAATGGTCGATGATAAACAGAGTGGGAGTTTAGAGGGAACATCAAGGACAAAATCAGAGATATGAAACGATTTGATGTTTAGAGACACAAAGTAAGAAATGATGTGCAAATTACTCCTGAGTTTTTTCTCACTGAAATAACTACTTTTGTAGTAAACATCCATCAGACAGAGTGGTCATATCAGCCTCCCTTTTATTACCACAAGGAAGCCAGAATTATGTCCTTCTCTGGCAGCGAGTAAAGAAATATCAGGGAACTGCACCTTATAATTCAGTGTTCAGCTCGGTGTGTAATTTTTCTGATCATTGCTAAAAATTTTAAGATTAATTTGGCATGGCATTTCTCCTAAAACATAATTTGCAATTTGAAACAAAGTTATATATAAGTTTAAAGCATTTAATAGCAGACTCCCTTGAACACAGAGGACAAAGGTTTACTGTTTGAGTGAGAGTCAAACATGAGTGAGGGTCAGTTCAGGGGAAGGATTAAGTTGCCAGTTTATCTAGCTGAAGCTCAAATGTATAATTCGTCATAGATAAAAAGTTAACAATCAGTTACTGAAGCAAACACTGAAGAGGAACACCACCTAAATTTAGAATCCCAGCATGTTATTTCCATGACCTAGGAAAAGGTAATCAATATTGTGAACATGAGCTTCTCTCTCTCAAAGCCACAAACCAGAGAAGTAAGCCTCCAACTCGTGATGTCATCAAGAATGAAGTCTACAGCTGTGTACAGACGATAAATGAGAGCCTGATTTTGTGGACTCAGAGAATGTTTGTTTTCCTTTTAAGACCCAAATGAGCTTTATTCTACTGTAGTTCTTTCAGTTTAGACACAGAAAATGTAAACATGTACTCATTCAACATTCACTGGGTGCTCTCAGTGTCATCTACAACATCTTTCACCATTCATTATCTATGAGGCAGCTTGTGACTTTATACCCAATGACATCACAAATTTGAGTTTTGTCACTCTAGTTTGGGGATTTGGGATAGTTGTTTATGTTTTACCTAAATTTTGGACTGTTTTGACCACAGGAATAACATTTATGAATTTTGGAAATGGGCCTAGTTCCCATTTAAAAGATACTTTGCAGGATGTTCCTAAAAACTTTGTATAGACTCATTGGTAGTTTCTAAATCATTATGTATGACAAACTGCCAAGTATCTGGCAGTATATTTATCTGCAGAGACTCTGCCTGCGTTTTCTTCTTCTTTTGCTGTATTCAGGACGCTCCTGAGCACGGCGCACAGTAGAGGTAGAGACTTGATGAAAGAGTGGCAACCAGGTTCAAGATAGTATGCAGCATGCATCCAAGAGGGGGCTACAAATAAGTCTTCCTTTAGAAAAGAGAATTTAATTTCAAGGGACAAAGCTGGGGTTGGCTTTTACTGGGTTTGCACCATTGCCATGCTGGCAAAAGCCTCTGGTGTGCCAATAGGCATAGTATGCATACTATTTTATTGGTATCACAGCCAACAGATCTGGCTATTTCAGCAGTGAGAGCATCATATACGTCACACTGACCACATGGCCGATACAAACACAAACAAGTCAATGGAGACTGATAAGAAAGAGAACTGATGAATGTCCTTCAGACTTACATAAAGTCAGTGTGTGAACATTACTGTCTATGCAGGTAATTATCTGACAACAAGGAAAGCTACCTTGGTTTTTGCCCTGTAGGCCGACATTGTTGTTTGTTTTGTCAGCTGACAGTTACACGGTTGCTGCTGCTGACAGATTACACTCCAATCCAACAACCTTTCCAGGCCTTTGCCATAACATGCACTGGCACGCTGAAATGGAGTAAACATAGTTTCTATGGTGATATCGTTAACAAACAGGAGCAAACAATTGCTGCATAGTATACCGATATTAATTAAATATCACTACTGAATGTTTTTGCTGTAGCTGTGCACATAAAAGAGTATGACTACAGCGTTATGTTGCAGTATAAAGCATCAAAGGTTACCAAAAGGAAAGACTGCAATGTTCAGGCTTTATAATAAAAATGTATGAATGTGTAGTGTACTTATGCATATGGTATATACAGTGTTGGAACCAATTACAGATAAGCCATTCAGAAGTCTAAACCTATATGATAAATGGCTCAAAAATGCACAAAATGATAGAAATGCTGAGGTCAGTTTCTATACATACTGAAGGATGTAGCTTTTGCTCTCACAACATGATACACAGTGAAGCATTGACAGTATTACAGTGAGGGACACATATGAAAACTGTCTGAGGCATCCAATTTAAAAAAGGACACTGCCTTTTTAGGTCCCTATTTTTCAGATGCAGTGAGGCGTTTAACTTTGAGACTAATGAAATGTGACCACCTTTGTTTTGGCAGCCTTTTATAGCAGCACTGTGAGAATGCAGATAACAGTTAATTATTATGAAAATCACTGCCTGTCTGAGGCTTTATATTTTTGTGAGAAAATATTTCGCCTCCTGATGTCATTTATGTTATTGTGACTATACATTGCGGTGCAGAACGATGACATCTTTAATACCGATTTTTCTGTGAAAGGATAAGCAAAACTGTTAAGAAATATATCCAACCCAGACAGCCTTTCACATGTCTGTGACGGTGCTGCAAGATGGACTTAGTATTAGAGACTGCATGCCATTCACCTCGCTCATCTGTCCACATGCCACTACTAAACAGCAGATGATGCGAACATAAAATGAGTGAAAGAGAAAATAACTAAAACGAGTGGGGAACATCACAAAATATCAGCAATGGGAGAAGTAATCAATGTGCAAGTCCCAAGAAAGTCTCAAGTCTTAATCTTAAAGTCTCAAGAAAGTCACTTGTGAAAATTGAGCAAGTCAAGCCAAGTTATAAGCTATATAAGCTTATAAGCTACAAGTCATGCAAGTCAAGTCATAATCACAAAGGCATAAATTTAAAATAATATGAGCTGCGCCCAGGGGTGTAACGCAACTAAATGCCTTTACTGTAAGGCTCTCACTTTCTACTTCTATTCCACTACATTAATCTGACAGCTTTAGTTTCTAGTTATTTAAAAAATAGTCAATGAATAACTTGACAGAAAATTAATTTGCAGTGACTGCAAATCGTTTAAGTCCTTTTTTTTTAAATGCAAGAACATTTCATGGTTCATTTTTAACAAATGTGAGTGATTTTTTTTTTGTTGCTGTTTTTGCTTTTGTTTTAATTTAAGAATTTTAATGTTATTTTTAATCATCAAGAGGGCATCACTTTGAGCTTTGGGCAGATATGACACAATTTCTCACTATCCCCAGATTTTTTTACAAGACAATCAATTAATCAAATAACAGAGAAAATAATAAGCAGATTAATCTAATATGAAAATAGTCAGTAGTTAATAGTTCAAAATGAGCTCCTGCTTTTACATTAATGCACAGGTCAGATTCATCTAACAACATCATAAACATTTTAGATAATCAGTGTTAGTCAAGCAAGTCTCATGTGAATCAAGTCTCTGCAAAATGTAGCCTATATAAAAACCCTAAAAGAATCTGCTGACAATCAAACAACAAACATCTTTCTATGTATTACAGTCTTTAAGAGACACTTTTAGGTATAACACCTGTATTCTGCTTGGATGACATGAACATGAAGTGGAAAACATAGACAATAACTATCTGGATATAATTTAGCAGAACAGAGGCCTGTACTATGAAAAGACAGAGACAGCACAGGTTTCACACTGTGTATAGCAAAACAAAACACTACGTTGCTGGAAATTTAGCAGAAAGTTTGCAGCCTTTTGCACTCCTAACCTTCGTTCCTGCTTTTTGAGGTCAAAACTGGGCATCCAAATTAAATGATTTGTTGATGTAATGTCACAAAACTAACTTAAGCTTAAAGTAAAGTTGTCCTCATTCATTCACAACAACAAAACATCAGTATATATAGAATTCTTGCACAATAATGCTCAAGTGTTTTGCTGATAGTGGTATAAAATTGCTCAGAATCTTTTAGCCAATTAGTCAACAGTTTTTTGTTTGTTTTACCATTAAGTGAGCCTTTGTTCATCATAATTATTGCTGGCTTTGTTACTCCGAATGACTCAGTTCCTATTACGATAGAACGATTTGCTTGGTTTTAGTTTTCTGGCACTATCCCAGTCTTTGGAGCAGGAAATGTACACCAGGAAAATGAATACCACAACAGAGCCACCACAACACTTTGTCTGTAGCAAGTGGCTTTTTTTTTCTTTCTTTTTTTTTTTTTTTTTTTTTACATACCACATATACTCATCCACTTGACAGTAGACTGCTGTCTGTATTATTTTTACTGCTTCACATACAAAAGAGCATTTTTAGTTATGAGAAGGGCTGACTATATAACAGCTCTCCTCTGAACTCTGGACAGACTGTTCTCAGTGAAATTATATCATCAAAAGAAGATCATATATCACAGAGTTTATGTCCACAGCTTCTTCCAGACTGCTGTTGTGTTTCACTCAAAGCTCCCTGCCAACATGAGCCACTGCTCCTCCTCATAACACATCAACAAATTAACACATTAAGTAGTCCCTGTCACCAACACTCCTGCTAAACCTGTGCCAACACCGAGTCCTGCCTGTTAGTGTGAGAATATTTAACAAGAATTAATTTAAAAAAAATACATTTGCAATATTTGCAGAGCAAACTGAGACACTGAAAATGTTCTCTCACGCCCTGAAGTGCAGCCCTTTACTGCAACATTTATACAATTCCAGTAATGTAATAAACTAGGGCACATCACAAATATGTTTGTTCAGCATACTTCATGTATATTATACTGTTTCTTGGCAATATACTCACCACAGCTTGCATTTCGACAAGTGTCCCACATGGACCCTATTCTTCATTGGGACAATGGACAAGGTGAGACCTCACAAACAAAGCCCATCTTGGCTGCTCAATCTGCTGCAGTGATCCAAGAGGGATTAAGGAGAGGCTGGCAGGATTTTATTTTCTTTAAGAGGAGAAAAAAAGCAGAAATTACTGTTTCATCTGGCTCTTATCCCAGCTAACTGCCAAGAAAAACTTAGTCCATTAGTGCATCTTTTTTCACAGAGATTTGGATGATGCATTAACTGAGAAGATGTTGACTAAAACTCATATTTTAGGCTTCCTCTCCTCAAATTGTTTAATGTTTTCAGAAACACAACTTTCTCAGAGTTCATTTGGGCCCTACTCTCAGTTATTTAATCTTTGATGCACTCTTATTGAGGTGAATATTGAAAACAATCTTTACAATAGAGAAGCTTGCAAGTTATATCTGCAATTTGTGTTTTCATGGAGGACCCAGAGCGCCTTTAAGCATCACTGAACCTGGCAGTTTCCATCCAGTGGGTGGCGCCATTGTACCGATATTGAGTGAGTTTTAATCATTTCCACAGTTGCTCATTTCTGTTTGGTCTGAAGAGTGTTTGCTGACAAACACATATTTAAAAACACAGAAATGAAAACATGATAATGGTATTATCATGTTTTTATCAGATAAGGATCACAGCTAAAAAAAAACACTCACGGATGGATTACTGAATGCACCTACCAGGCTCAGGAGCCGAAATGTTAGCGGCCTCCGGCCTTCAACTTTAAATTTCACAGAAATGAACACATACCAACAAGGAAGAGACTCAAAATGACCTCAAAGAGATACAAAGCAACTGCGAAGAAGCATAAAATAACTACAAAAAGGGGCAAAACTGCAAAGAGACACAAAATGACTCCCCACCCCCCCAAAAAAGAAAAACATCAAAGTGACAAAAATGACTACAAAAGAGATACAAAACAACAACAACAACAACAACAACAACAACAAAGCCAAAACTACCATAAAGTTTGCATGTGTTGCTCCTGTGTGGGACAGGTGTGAGGCCTTTTGAACACTGAGTTTCCTGAACTTCTCAGCATGTCATAAATAATAATAAATAAAGATCTAGTGCACATTTATACTTTTCTTTATGTCTGCACAATATGCAAAAACAATTGTATTGCAATTATTTGTGACAGACATTGCATTACAAGTCACGGTATTAGTGGGAATGGTAATTTCATTTTCATTAATACAAAAGTATGTGAGATGTATAAAGATGTTTTTTGCTAGAGTCTGCATCAAACAAGCATGCTCTTTTACATCTGGAATATGATTTGTAGCACAGAGCACCTCTGGAGCACCACAATGCTTCATTTAAAATTTTATGTTGTTACAAAAACTTGCAGCTCCTGCGATTTGGATATTGGCCTTACTATGATTTTGGTATCACTGATATGATTTGTTCTTTTGCAAGAATTGCAGTTGTATAGAGAATTTGATAGCTATTTGAGGGAGAGATGCAATCAGACTTTCACAGTACAATAACCATCTCAGAAAATATCGAGATATCACTGTATCACAGTATTACAGAATATTTTTAAATAATGATTACAATGACACTTAAAGAAATGAAAACAGAGGGGTTTTTTGGTGTCACACATTTCACTAATATAACTGAAACTTGAAACCATTACTTAAAATGACAGTATGTGTAAAAAGTGTCCCTTTTGACAATAACTATAATAAAAGTGAGATTTTCCATCCTGTTCTACTTTTTTCAATACTGTTGTTAAGCAAATGTAACCATCAATTTTCATACTATGAAACCAGTACACTGCTGCAACTCAGTTTTTTTTAATGGACAATGTAAAACAGAGGATAGAAATTATTTGATTTTGGAAATTGTTTGTATTCTTTCCTAATAAACTTATTTCTAACAATGCTGCTATAAATGAACATGCATGAGTCCAAATAGTTTGACTCTGATTTCTAAAGCCAACAGCCATGTGGGCCATCCACAAATCACTGTTATGAACAGAAGCATTCCTCTGTCCTCTGGGGTATATAAGGCTTCATTTGGTTTGCCTCCATGATATATGTGGAGGGCAAGAAGTCATTTAGCTTTCAATTTATTAGCCTGGTGATTTATGCATGCTGCAAAGGTAGTGGTGGTGTCTCCTACACCCCTCCACCGTTTCCCCCACCCTCCTTCCCTTTCTCATAGCCTCATAATAGTTTGGTAATAGATGATGTGAAAGAGGAGAAAGTTCAGCAATTACAAAAGTCAGAAAAAGGTTTATGGTTGCACTTCATTTATCACTGGTGTTTTAGTCACTCAGTGAAGGATCAAACAGTGAGATCACAGCATCCTTCACTACAGTTGGAGTCCATACATTAAGACAAGGAAACTCTACCCCAAGACAACACCTACAGTTAAATTCTTGCAGAAAATTTAAAATGGGAAATACAACTGTGTGTGTATATAGATGCACAACATGCCTGAAAACAAAGGCTTTTTTTTATTCAAACAATAAAATCTAGGATGCAAGTTGTTCTTATCACAAAAATACAGACACTGTTGTAGTTTCGTAAACCTGTGACAGTTTGTATGTTTCCAGTTTTAGCAGAAAATGTTTGTGGTGTATGTTACAAGGTGTCGATTGTTGCCCAGAGTTCAATGCCTTTCTGCTGACTAACAGCCTGCTTGGAGCCTCTTCCCATGACCACCGCTGGGAAGGAGGAAGCTCTGTTACCAAATGACTCACAGGGAAAAAAAACAACCTGAAGTGTTTGGCAGCGTTCAGAGCGGCTTTGTGAGTAATCACCATCCACATCCTTGGACACCTCACTTGACTCTCACTCTCACTTTTTCCATCAACCAACCTCACAGAAACCAAGTTTCGTCATTGCAGAACACCGTGATAAAGATTAAGGAAAATTAGAAGACACAAATAAGCCCCGATATTTTTGATAAACATCCGAGAAAAGCATCTGCACCTCAGACCACAACAAAGTCCCTGATTTACTGTGATTACTTTGCTGTCAGTGGAATGATGGCAAAGCCTCTCTCCAGTTTCCCCTGTTAGAAGGCACGTTTATTTTTGTTGATGTGATCACATCCTATCTTGCAGTAAGAAGTTTTGTCAGGTGTACCACAATGGCATGGGGGAGGTGCAAAGAGCACGTCTGCTGACAGGCCTGATGTACCAACCGTGACACTACCAGTTCACCAATAATCTAAAAAACAGATGGAGGAATGCCAGAATGGGACGTGGGAATGCAGCACAACATTTTGATGATTAGCGCTTCACTAGCGGGTCGCTTTGTTCTTAAAATGTGCACAACTCTTACAACACAACCTATATTAACAGACTGCATCCAATCCTCAAATCTCAGGCCTTCTTACCAAATGAGCAATTAAAGTACTGGCTTCTAAAGAGTTGCACTGGAAACCTTCACAGTGCCAGTACAGGTAGTCACATCCTTTACATAAATAAAAGTCCATGTAGAACAGTGTAAGAAGACGAATCCATTACAGGTAAAAGTCCTGCATTCAAACTCCTAGAACATAAGTATTACAAGCAAAATGTAGAGCCACAACTGCAATGATAAATTGATTAGTTGTCAACTAATAAAACAATTGTCAACTAATTTAAACATTTATTAATCAGTTTGAGTAGAAAAAAAAAGGTAAAAATTGTTTGATTTTAGCCTCTTAAATGTCATTATTTTCTGATTACTATGACAGTAGACTGAACATCTTTGGGTTGTGTACAAAACAAGAAATTTCAGGACGTCATCTTGGGGTTTGGGAAACACTAATTGACATTTGTCGCATGTTTCTGACATTTTAAAAACCAAAAAACTAACAGTGGATACATACTAAGAGCTAAGACTAAAAACGTGTTTAACCTAACACAATGACAGGTTCTGATAGGGTGTAACGGGTAAGCACAGTTAACTTCAGTGGTGGAAGAAGTATTCAGTTCCTTTACTTAATCAGAGGTACTAATACCACACTGAGAAAATTCTCTGTTACAAGTTAAGTCCTGCATTAATAATGTTACTTAAGTAAAAGTAAGTAAGTATACTCTAGAAGAAGTACTTAAAACTTTAAAGGTAAAAGTACACAATGCAGAGAAATTTAAAAAAAACAAAAAGGAAAGAAAATCGTACTTTTTATTAAATGAGAAAAAATACCCCCAAAACCTCAAAATTACTGAAAAGAAAATAGAGAAAATACACAAAAAACACACAAAAGAAAAATTATAAAACTAAAAAAAATTCAGAAAACACTAAATTTAAAACACGCCTAAACACAAAATTAAATTGCTGACAATCAGCTCATTGATTAATCAATGAAAATACTCAAGTTAAGTACAAGTACAAGTAAGATTTGTAGCCTACTTCAGTACAATACTTGAGTAAACATACTTAATTACATTCCACCACTGTTTAACTTAAAATGAAATGATTTAGCACTTTTTTAAAATCTAAAATCACATATAAAACGTAACAAACACTGTCACTGAGAATAAAACACATAAAATGCCAATTTAAGCATGCTTGCGTCATAGAGCCTACAGTAGCTCCTGTAACACATGCCTCCATACTACAGCATTTCACCAGACTAGGCTACCTGCAGCAAAACCAAGGAAGAGCTACTAACTGTTAGACTGAAATTACAGTAAGTGACATTGTGCGGTCAGCTTGAGAGCTCAGCGCACTGTAAACTGAGAAAACACATGCAAACAAACAAAACATCTTCACTAATTTGACAAAAACACAGCTCCAAATAGAAAAACAAACAACCAAGTAGCACACACGACAACCAAAGTCGTTTCTAGGGGACCCCAAAAGAGATATGCACACGGCTAAAATCAACCGGTGTTAGCCTTTTGCTTATTATTAGCCTGCATTAAACTGAAGAAAAACGCACACTTAATCGTGAAACAGGCTAATGTTATGCTAGCTGACCATTAGCTGGAAAATGCCGCGAGTAACGTTAGAGGACGAAAATAAATTGTTTGGCTACATGTTAGCCAAAATTAGCCCAATTAAAACATGTGAAACTAAGTGGCACAATAAGCCATTTGTAAATGTAGGCCTATACCGACTAAAACAACTTTATGCACATCATGATGTCACTCAACATTACATGGAAAACACTGGAAATATTGACAAACCTTGTGCTCTTTTCGGCCATGCGCTAAACAAACAAAAGGTACCACACACCTGCGCCCTCTTCTCCTACCGGTATTACTCTTCCAAAATAAAAGCACCTACCTTTTTAGGCTACTGTAACCTAACGACACAAAAACAAGACATCTAGGCCCCAACGAATCTTTGGCCTAAACAGATATTTCAATATAAACCAACTGGAATCGAAAAAATAAACCTCATTAATTAATCAGTCCAACTTTATTTGTAGCACTTTACATGTTAGTTCCCTCTGAAAACTCAACACTTTTTATTTTGTTATGGGTCATGATCACAAGCAAAAAAGATGAAAAAGATCTGTTAGTGAATAATTTATTGAATTTTTAAATAATTACAATCTGAGCAAATTGGCTTGATTTCTTAAAAAAAAAAAAAAAACATGTGAAGAAGGCATTGAGCAACCTAAGAAGAAATTACATCAAAAATGAAAAATAGTTTGGTTTCTTAAAAAAATAAAATAAAATAAAAATAAAATAAAAAAGGAGATAAAACAATAAACAAGGAAAGAAAGAATGGAAGAAATAAATAAACAAGGAAATTACTTGAAATGTTAAATATTCAATAATGACAATTATAAATATAGTATTCCCTAGCTTTAAAAAAAAAAAGTTTTCAAACTACTAATTCCTTGCAATATGCAAAACATTTCTTAAGTTGCTCTTTGCCTTTATCCCCCATGTTTTTGAGATAAAGCACACCAGTTTGCACAAGGTACAGAGAAGTAAATGTGTTCCACTACTGTAAACATCAAGAAAACATTCAAGCTAGGCTACAGGTGGCATCACAATCACTGCTGCTTATGACTGTAGCCTACACATTCCTGTTACCTGCTATTACTTAAAGTATGTCCAGCAGATGGTGAGAATTGCCAGAAGCTGCAGGTGTCTATGCCTTACAACAGAAAGTAATGTCTTTAACAGATGTCAGCCCTCAGTCCATCCTCCTTCATCCAGAGAGAGAAGGCATCTAATGCTGGTTATACTGATGAAGAAATGTATTTTGTGAACATGTAATTAAAACCTTAGCTGTGTGCATAGTCTTATTTAGACTTTTAACTGGAAATGTTGAGTGTGTTAATCAAGCAAAATGACTTCACATCTTGAAGAGATCCCCAGCTGGGTGGCCATGATCACACAACTTCCACACTGATGAGTGAAAGTAAACAACACCCCAAGAGCAAAAAAAAAAAATCTACAGTCAGCCGAGATAAACCCCTCAAAGAAGAGTGTCCTCTTGACTAATTTCTATCAACCACGAGGGAGAACAAGCGGTGCTGAAGGGTTCCCATTCCAAAAACAACATAGCTGGAGAGGTAGCCTATTGTGTCCTGACAGATTGGTCTGACTGAAGGAGGAGGAGGAGGAGGTCGCCTTTAACTGACACACAGGGAGTAGCAGAGGTGAGCAGAAATCTGGGGGAGATGGGAACACAGCTGCGGTTCAGAGGAGAGTTAGTGTCATTACTACCTCACATAATTTAGACTTGACTGCCTGCAAAGGGTTGTTTAAGTGTTTTTGAATTTATTATGCTCTATTTATCTATCTATCTATCTATACAGTCAAATCTGACAAGTTGATTTTACTTTTTACCTTGAAAGATGTAAGTAAATACAACTATTTCTCTGATTTATGTTAACTTTATATCTAATTCTTAAGTTTACTTAAAACTTTGTTATATTTTCTTGATTTTGTGAAGTTGTTGCAACTTAAATATGACAAGCTTGATTAAATCAGCCATTCTAAGTTTTAGCAACTTCAGTAAACCAAGTATACTTTGATATTTATCTGGATTTATCTTGTTGCAAACTAGTCAGTCAAATTTGTATTTTCAACATGTTAACAAAACAGATCTCACAGATCTTTTAATTTCTTCACTGGCAAAATCATCCGTGTGATAATGAAGTTAAGATCAACTCAGATTTTACAGTGTATCTATCTATCTATCTATCTATCTATCTATCTGTCTATCTATCTATCTGTCTATCTATCTATCTATCTGTAGATAAGCAGCCGGCTTGATCCTCCTTACTCCTCCTCTGTGTTTTTTGGCAAAGGATGGGAGACCCTCCTCTGTCCTGATCACTCCCCAGGTCCTCGCGTCCCCCCGCCCCCACACCTCTGCCCATCATCCCCTTGTACACTATTCATCCTCATCTGCAGCTGGAGCACTCTGTTTGACCTCCTCTCTCTATACAGAGCCCTTATTAACAGGGACTGTGGTGGGACTCCTCACAGCACTTGCGGTAAGAGTGAAGAACCACACTGGACTACTGACATTATGCTCATCACTTACATAAGTTAATGTGACATGGCATGTTGACGCTGCTTTTCAACACATGCTCTTCTGCCAAGGTTATTTTGTTGGGCTTTGAGCCACAAATTGGGAGAAAGACGTTGCTGTTGCATTCACAACAATCTTTCATTATTTCATATTGGGAGTGTGACTGATGACATTCCAACCAGGTAGTCTCTGCCAAGTCATCTTGTCAGTTATGCTCGATATATGAAACAATAAAAGAAGAACTAGCTTGTGGGAACATGACAGCAGAGACTAATTTATTTTTTCCTGTTTTTTTTTTGTGGTTGTTTCCAAGCATGCACCTGCAAAGCACTTTTGGATGTGGGTGCGCTCTCATGAACAGACTCCATTCCACAGATGCCATCATTTACTGCAAAAGTTTTATGAGGAGGAATAACTTTAGAGCAGCAGCAAGAGTTGTCTGTGCTACTGTATTTCAGGAGTTATATAGCATTGTTTATTTGAATGCATGTTATTTAATATTGTGATTTTTATACCATTAAAGGGCTAAAAGCAGCAATAGATGGAATGCAACAAAAGATGGATAGCTGACGCTGTTGGTTTAATTTTTTTCTTTTAAGTGTGTTAGTGTTGTATATTGTGTAATGCATAACATGCATACATTGTTGTTTGTAAGTGTATTTGTAAATGTGTATGTATGAGTATGAATGTATGGGTGCATGTGTCTTTCTAGATATATGTATATTTTATGATGTAAAAACATATCAACATGTATTTCTAATTAATGTAAATCCTGCTTCTATTTACTTGTTATCTGTGAGCATGAATATTAATAAACTCACAGTTAACACATATTCAAGCTTATTTATCTTTTATATAGTGCAGTCAGAAATGCGACACATTTTTTTCAGTTGGTTCTTTTCTTCAACACATTTGATCTGATACTTAAAGTAGTATAAATAAGGCTTAATTGCCGAAATGTAATTTCTAACCGAGGGTATTTGACACCCATATCAGATTAATCGTGTAGGATTTGTGACCTGTTTCTCTATATTTCTCAATACATTTCATCTGGACTTTTTGATATACAGAAAATATGTCAAATAAGAACAGTTGACAGCGAGGTCTGTGGATTATCAAGGCTAACTGTATAGGGCATTGTTTCTGGAACGAAATGCTGCTTTTGAGTTTCATAAATGTTATTTTTCAATGTTATGAGCACCACAAACAAAATTCCACTGAAATAACAGAAACAGATGCCTCAAATTGCAGCACTTAAAACCAAAACTATCTGCATAGATACCGCCAGTTTGTGATTTGGATGAAATGAACCACTAACACTGACAGTACAGCAGTGTGTACTCAGCAGCACTGACTACTCTTCACTGTTTTACTATCTAAAATGACTTTTAGCATATGTAGATTTCTTAATTACACAAATACATTTCTGCTATATAGACTGCTGTATTTGGTATTTTTCTGATATGTACTGGAACTCTGTTAAGTCTACCCTCATTTATATAAAAAGGGTGGACAACACATTAGAAACACCTCTAAGTGTAACACTGAGTTTGTATTTATACAAAATACCTACAAGCTTAGATCCAATAATTGTCTATACTTGAAGGTGCCACCTGTGAGGACTGAGGCTGGAAAAAAATAGTCAGCTTTAATATAGCTGTTGGTCTTGAAATGACCTGGCCAGACTTAATAGACTCCCTCATCTCTTTAATCACACCCTAAAAACAAAATATTTGGCTCAGTAAATAAATAAATAACACAATGGTTTGCATCCATCTTTTTGAGTTATAATAGCTTCCAATAAAATCACGTGTAACAAGCATTCTACATTGAGTTGGGAGAAAGTTTCTCTTCTACAATCAAAGGCATTTTAAAATAGCGCTTACATAATAAGTGATTACAAAACATAAGTTTTTAAGTAAGAAAATGTCCTTTGTGTTGTACTTGTTTGGCCTGCAGGTCCCAACACAGTCTTGACTGTCTGAATTGTCTGAAACATGGAGTTTAATTATCAAGCCTTACTTTGAACAGCAATTTCATCCACTGTTGCTTGTATTCTCTGCTGGCCTCACCCAATGTCACAATGTACAATTTTTCACTGTCCTGTTCTTGTCTGCTAAAATGATATCTGGTTTGCCATTTCTCCCTGATTCCATGTAAACACAGGGGCATTTATGTTATAATGTCATAATTGGTTGACTCGTGAGACCCAGTGGTGAAGGACAGCATGGCCATCTTGTCCTTGAAGACTCCCCGGCTGTATCGCTTCTCTTTAGAGTAGGCATAGCCCAGCGTGCGCACCCGGTCAATCCAGCCCTTCATGATTACAGGAACAGTGAACCACAGTGAACCATATATTAATATTCATAACTACGTTTCATTTGTGTATAATCACCTGAAACTAAATATCACGATGTTTTCCCTACCTTAGAATGAGCCATTTATATCTTCCATGGAATCTGCCATGTTGTTTCTGCAGTAGCCCAGAATGGACAAACCAAACACTGGCTACAGTTCAGGGACATTTGCATTTTCTTGCAATTTTGTATTTTTGCATCTGCCACTAGTTCTTTGGCACACAGAAGAAGTTTCAGTTGTGCAACCTCACTGCTAGATGCCACTAAATCCTGCACATTACCCCTTTAAACAAATCAAATACAGCGCAGCCAAACCAAAGCCTCCAAAATAATCAAGACTGTTGTATTAGACTGCATCAATTTATAAACTAGCAACTGAGAGTATTTCTCATCTATGTAACACTGACAAATAAATCCCATATCTTCATGAACTGTGCAGACAGAGTATTTCTAAACTCTCAATAGCAGCACCTGTCAAGCTCTTATAGTTCCATCACACGTGGTAAAGCTACTGTAACTCTGTGAACAGATATTTTCATTGCATGGGTCAGTGCACTGGTCTCCATGCTGCAGCAGCCTGGGTGAATGTGTGTGTGGTCTGCTGGGTGGCAGCAGGCTTTATAGGCAGCAGAAGGCATGCCTCAGTGGTCTTGGGGTTTAAGTTTTAGCAGTGGCAGGGGCACAAAATATATGAGCTGATGGTTATGATAGAGTGAGGTCATGTGGGTTAAATGCAGAATTTAGTGATTCTACAAACTTTTGTTTTCACCAAGTATATGTTGTGTTTTTGTCAGTGAAACACTTTCTCAGACCCTGGGAGGAAGGCCCTGTGTTTGTTTTGTAAGTGTGTGTGAGTGTGTGTGTGTGTGTGTCTGTGTGTGTGGGTGTGTGTGTGTGTGTGTGTTTGCGTGTGTGTGAGTGTGTGAGTGAGTGAGAGAGAGAGAGAGAGACAGAGACTATACTGCTGGGATGCCAGTCCTTCCGCACAGACCCCACATCACCCCGAGCGTCCAAGCTGTGAAAACATACCGGAGGTTTGTTGGTTCTTAGTGGCTAATAAGGTGTCATTGTGCGGTAGAGCTGTCTGATGTCCCACAGAGTCATTAGGACAGCGTGAATAGATTAAACAGAACATCTTTCACGCTCACACATATGCACATGTGCACTTCTGCATGCACAAAATGAGCCTTTCTCTCTACAAAAATCAATACTTTTTATGAGATAAGGTTCCAGGAATGAAAGGGCTTTGCTGCTCAGTTTTCTCTGACAAGGTTAAATTGTGCTCTGCTGCAGGAATACAGGATCCACGACTAGGACCTGCAACATCAAAGCAGTGAGCTTTCAAAGGCTTTCTTTTACAGCTAACTTCAGGAGTCCTGGCTCCTATGTGTCCAGACAGCTTATAAAGGCCTGTTTTCATCCTCACCTCCCAATTCAACACCCCAGATCCTCTCTCACCACCACCGGACCACTGTTATCAGAAATCCCCCTGACACGATGTCTGGGTTTCTCTACAGAATGGGACATTTTGAGGCGATTGCTGAGGAAACATGCTGTCATCCAACTCTGCTGTTTGACCTTGTTAGTCCCGAGGGTTGATTAGAGGCTATCTGGGACTTGCTCTTTGAAGAACGCACCCCTGTCTTTTCTCATCCCATGCAGTTGATCCATCTCAGCAAGCTGGCACTGCACTCATTGCGGTTAGAGTTTAATGGAGTGAACATGAATATCACTGTCAATTGTGGGAGCCTCGTGCATGTGGAGGACTGTGGTTTGTTATTTCAATAGATATGAGTAGGCTGATAGAGAAACACTGCCTTCCAAGGCTGGAGCAGAGAAAATAGACAGGTCTCTGTGGATCTGGCTGTGGCTCAGGACTTAGTGAGTGAGAGCCTGAGTTGTGTCTGCCTTGATGTGACCTCGGGGAGGGGTGGTTAATGACGCTCTGGAGTCACTCATGACTGGTGTGTCAGGTTGCATGAGTCAGAAATATATACACTTGACTTTATCATAACGCCCACTCACTGCTCATTGATAAGGACAAAGGCTTTCTTCATCAGTTATTCGCCACTGATTCAGGCCGAGCAGGCGGCAGCGTACAGTAAATCACACTGACAAACAATCACTGCTGTTTATCTCCTCTTGCGTGTAATTGTTCGGCCCTGACAGTCTGTGACTGACTGATGAAGGTTTCGTCTTTATTAAAGATCAACACTGGTGGAGTTGTCCTGTGATGACATCATATTCTCGAGAAGCAGCTGTGTTTTCTCAGAGTCACTTCAGCAGCAAAGAGCTGAACTCTGCAGAGCAATCTGCCAGGAAATGTAAATGTGGAGTGGGAGTGAACACTAGCGTTTGCATTATTATTATTATTATTATTATTACAACAAGGGATGATGGGGTGTCCTTATGGCCAAGGGTTCTAAGATGTTGACTGGGCAATCAAAATATTCTTGGATGGAGTGAGGAATGTTTCATTGCTTTTACTTGCTCAATTAAAATATCATTACAAGAGATAATGATGAAGCTCGGTTGATAAGTGAAGGGAAAGGAAGGAAGCCAATCTGTGATTTAAAAAAGTGTAATCATAAATATCAACAAACAAGAGCAGGTAAAAGAAACATAATAAGGAAGCAACAGACCTTTGGTGCACATCATCTCTCATTTCCTCTCAGCTCTCGACTGTGTACTACCTAATAAAGGCACAGTGGTAGAAGAAGCATTCAGATAACTTTACTTACTTAATGTTACTTTAAGGAAAAGTAACACTGTCAAAATACTACTGCATTCAAACGGTTATTGAAGTGGAAGAAGAAGTAAAAAAACTTAAAATATCAAAAGTACTCATTATGCCCAGTGACTCCTGTATTATAATATTATGTTATTGGATTATTGTTATTGATATATTAACAAGTAGGCATTAATGTTGTAGTTGGTCAAGATGAAGCCGATTGAACTGCCTCACATTTAGATATTCTATAAAAATGCAAAATGATTAATAAACTAATTGTGTGTTATGAAAAATCTTAATCAAAAAAGTAAATATGGTTAATGTAATATAATTTAGTACATGGCATGCAGCAGTATCAAGAAGCATTGAAATGAAATACTCAAGCAAAGTACAAGTAACTCAAATTTGTACTTAAGTACAGGACTCAAGAAAATATACTAAGTTACTTTTTACCACTGTAAAGACAAAAATACTTAAAAGCATTTGGATTCACATATTTTATTAAGGGAAGTTAGTCCTTTGTTTACACGCTGTATGAAATATCCAACACATCCATGCGCCCTGGCCACTGAACATCTGTGAGGACCAAGACACAAAAACTTTGTGGTGGTTTTAATTTTTTTTCTTGTTGTGTTGCATCTCGTTGTAGTCTTAATGCATGTCATTTCTTGGTTTTGTATCTCTTTTTAAGTCTTAATGGGGCTGTCCTGTGTCTCTTTGATTTCGTTAGTCATTAGTAGTCATTTTGTGTCTCTCTGAAGTCCTTGTGCCATTTTATATATCTTGGAGGTCATTTTGTCATCATTTGTTGTGCGTTTGTAGTCAATTTGTGACTCTTTGAGATCATTTTGGTTTTCTTGATGGTAATTTTGTGTCTTATTTGGTCATTTTGTCTCTTTGTCATTATTTGGTGTCTCTTTGCAGTCCCTTTGCATCTCTTTGTGGTCTTTTTAGGTCTCTTCTTGCTCAGAACCTGTAAATTTTTGCAGGTAAAGTCGGAGGGGGCAGACACCTTGAGCACCTAGGCGAGGGCCCATTAGGCCTGTTCAGTAGACTAATCCATCCATGAAAACATCTATTTTTTATTTTAAGAAACAGGGAATCAAGCTATCAAGATAAGATCAATACTCACTGCAAATTCTGTTAAGAGATACAGCAGGAAAAATGGTGGCAAAGGGATTCAGATATGATGACGGAGAGCTTACCTGTGAGGTACAGCAGGTAGAGAGTTGTGTGTGTACATGTTGAGATCAGCACCATGGACAGAGCCAGCAGACAGGTACACTCACCTTGAAAAGGCTCAACCAGCTACTTTGAAAAGGCTCAATCAGCATCATCTGCACACACAGATATATGCAAGTTACAAATTTAAGGTATGAAATGTTGCAATTACTTTGCAGTACAGTGATGGGAATGAATGAAGATGCATTTCTGAGCCAGAAAATGTAACAGATGTGACATTTTCCTTAGTTCACATGTAAAATGTGTCACTTAAACAAGCCTGTGTTTCCCTTGGAACAATACTTCACTCTCAGGCCTCCATAAGGATGTAAATAGATGTTCGCTGGTGTTGTGACCTCTGACCCTGACTGCCCCCCTGTTTCCTGAACCAGATGCTGCTCCTGTGGACCACAGCCATCTCAACCTAAACAAAGTAATCCTCCACCAAACAAGATGGATATTGTATCACCAACCTAGTAAATACCAGAAGGTCTTAAACACAGAGCCGCCCTTTTTTTCTCATTCCTGACTGGAATCTACAAGGAACAATCACTTCTTGTATTGTTTTACGGATGAACAAAGAAACATTATTTTACCACAGTTTTACATACATTTTAAGGTATATTAAAGCATACAAAAAATGCCCTCTTGTGGGGAATATAATTAGAGCATGCAGCTGTCTTCCAAGGAAAAGTTTGAGAATCTGCAGCACTGGCTGCATGTCAAAAATGCAAGATTGGTATCATATGTTGCCTATATGAAAGTCTTTTGATCTCACTTGGTTTAAGAAAGACTAGATGAACATAAATCCAAAAATCCTTGTGGGCTTGGTCTACACAGATGTGCCAAGGTAGAATAATGCTTGATTTTTAAAAAAGATGTGTCAACTCAGCTCATAATTAATGGAAATTATAGCAAACATATAGCAGCAGTGATTTGATGGGATAAAAATACACATTGTTTGCCCTCAGACCTGCAGGACAAACAAGGGTGTCACAGTGTGTTGATTTATGGCATATTTGTGTGTTTTTAAATGTTTTGTTTTAGCATGTGCATAATAGTTCACTAGTTCTGATAAGTTTATCTTACTTGGAAAGCAATAGCCTTGGAAAAGGAAAGTAACTATAAATCTTATCTGTAACCTATTTACCTAATTTTGTGAATTTGTTGCAACTTAAATATGACAAGTGAGATTATCTTGTTCTTTCTAAGTGTCAGCAACTTTAGTAAACCAGGTTAGTCTGACTTAACTTGATCATGACAAAGAGAATTTTGCCAAAGTTAGGAGATCTGCGAGTTCTTTTTTTAACATGTTTAAAAATATACAATATGACTGACTAGTTTGCCACTGACAGACTACAGCACAATAAACTTGGTTTTCTGAAGGTGCTAAAACTTAGAAAGATTGATTAGGTTAAACTTGCCATTTTTAAGCTGCAACAACGTCATAAAATTAAAAAAAAAAAAAACTACATTTTTTTGTTAACAATTATATATAAAGTAAACATAAATTAAGATCAGTGGTTATATTTATTTACTTTTCATTTCTCAAGGAAAGTGGTTACCAAGTTTTTTTTTAAGTAAAATCAACTTGTCAGATTTTACAGTGTGTAACGATGTGAAATTGTAGTTATCTTTTCCAACTCTGACTTTATATTAGGATCGTTTCTGATAGCTCCTTGGCTGCCTCCACCCCTCGTTTCACGTAATCCATCTTCTCGGCCAATCCCGTCCCTCCCCAAAAAGTTTACGCCATGCAGCCTATAAGAACAGCCTAAGTTTCTCAAGTATCAGAAAAGACTTGTCCTCCCAGGAACCCATCTATGGATACTTTGGTGTCTTCGAAGCCAGTCGGACCTACAGGTGGACCAATTCTGTGACTTCATGAGAGGGGAATCATTTTTGGGACACTTTGTGGCCGCCATCTACCCAAGTGGAGATGTCTGAGGAAAATCTGGGGGAAGAATCCGGCAGCTCCCCTGTTTCTCCTGTGGACAGCCTGAGCAACAGCGAGGGGGAGCTGGACAGACAACCGAAGAGGTGTGGGAGGAAGAGAAGACCTAGCAGGAAAAACGGGGAGGACTCAGATAGCCCGACCCCTGGGAAAAGAGGGAAGAAGTCCAGCAGCAGCAGCCCCCAGTCTTTCGAGGAGCTCCAGTCGCAGCGGGTCATGGCCAACGTCCGGGAGCGCCAGAGGACCCAATCTCTCAACGAGGCGTTCGCGGCTTTGCGTAAAATTATCCCCACTTTGCCCTCGGACAAACTTAGCAAAATACAGACCCTAAAACTTGCGGCCAGATACATCGACTTCTTGTATCAGGTGCTGCAGAGCGACGAGCTGGACTCCAAAATGTCAAGTTGTAGTTATGTGGCTCACGAGAGGCTGAGCTACGCCTTCTCTGTATGGAGGATGGAGGGCGCTTGGTCCATGTCAACATCTCACTAGCATCTGGAGAAGTTATGCTCTAAATGGTACGCTCGATTCTCAGCTAAAAAGCATGATCCAAGCCTGAAACCGTGGCAAAAAACCCAACCCAGAACATCTTCTTTAATGCCTGTATACTGCAACGTTATTTTGTTTACTTCTCTGCACAATTTAGTGATAATAATGCCTTGTCTAATTTACAGGTGACTGCTGAATCTACTTATCATATTCTGACGGGACAAATCTGGAGTCCAATGCTGGATACATGGGATCACTCTATTTAAACCATAGACGACAGAAGCTCTGGGGGATCTTTTTTTGCAGGAGGCCTGTTGGGGACCTGCAGCCGTGCGATAGCTCCACACACTCCCACTCTGATGCTTTTTCATGTTGTTGACGACGAATGTTGAAAATATCATGTGGTTTTTATTTTTTAAAAAAGAAAGACATTTTTTAAATGCATGTCTTTGGACTTATTTCTGTGGAAGTGCATTATAGAAGCAGTTGTGAGACTGTCAACTGGTGGTGTAGCTCACATTATAGGCTGACTGTGTGGATCTAACCTGTGCAAAAATAAAATTCAGAATACATTTATTTATTTATTGGTGAAACGCGTTACATGGAGGAATTGATCCTGTGTCTGAAATACATTCCTATTTTTTATTATCGTTTTTTGTAAATGTCTGTATATTTTTTGCATTAAAGAAATTGAAGATTAAAGTGTTTGACTTTCTTTTTTGTGTAATTTAGCTAATTATTACGACGGCTGAGACGAAGATTTAGATAAAACACACCGGAATTTGACTACGTAAATTAGGCCTATCTATGAAATAGCTTTCATGCATGTTTCACGTGGGCTGCACTTCGCATCATATTTAATGACAAAAGCTTCCACTATATCGCCGGTCACTTGGGAAAACAGATGGAGTTATTATTGGCTCAAGTGAAAGCGTTGGAGAAACACTCAGCCATATTTTTAAAAATACATATATTGTTACACATAGAAAAGGAAGACAGGAAAAATAAATTTGCTTGTTATTTATAACGAAAACTATTTAAGTCACAATTTAAAAGTGAAGAAAGTTTTATTAAAGAAAAACGCTGTCCTAAAAAGTCAGAAGTTAAAAGTCCATTTTGATTGAAATTTGAAAGGCCTCGTGTAGCAGTCTCCAGTTTCTCCCTCACTCTCTCTTTTCCTGGATTTGTTTACAGTTGGATTAAGGACTGGACCTGAGACTTGCCATTATAAGTAAATAAGTTACACTGGGGTCATGTCAACCTGCTGTTGGGCTACAGTCTCTCTTCTGCCTGCAGCTGAACATAAACAGCAAAGCAGTTAGGCTAAGTGTTTTAGACATTTTGTCAATGTCTTTCTATATAGTCTTTTGTTTGTTTGGGGGGGGTTCAGCATAGCAATGCCTGGCCTAAATAAATTCATACTTGAAAAAAAAAATCAAACTGTTGAATGAAATAATTTTATGTATTTGTTTGTGTTTTTGCAAATCTGTAACATATTAACCAACAAAACTTTATGCGTCTTTGCGCATGATAGGTATTCCGGATTATTGTCCCTAGATAAATCTTTCCTACTGTTATCGTGCTGTGATTGATCTTAGTGATCTGGGAATGTGTTACTCACTGTCCAAATCAAAGTGTGTGCCCGTTTGAAGGTGTGTAATTGGCTTGCGAGGCATGTATGGAATTCCCAGATGTCTATGAAATTTAAGGAGACCGTGAAAGTAACGCTGTAGGTCTGTACATACAGAGGCTATTCTCACTGAAATGATTGAGAAAAAAAAATGCTCCACACATAGCCCACATACAAAATCAACTTTAGAGACCTTTTACACTTTAAGAGTTTTCACTCAATAGCAGATAAATAAACAGGGCCTATTATAAATGGCATATATCATAAAAATCTTTGTTCTTTTTGAAAATTCCAATTTAGCCCTTACGCAAAGGGCTTAAATAAGTTTCCTCTCCCATTTTTTCAGGAGAGAGGAGTTGGCAATTGACACGATGCAGAGGCACAGAATGAAACCTATTTAGAACAGATGTTAGTATTTTTAAAAAAAGTCACGTGAAGCGAGCAGATGTTCAGACTGTGTGGAGACTCGCCGTGCAGCGCATTACTCTGCAGAGAGGGAGCTCGGAGGAGCTTTGCCTCCGCACAGACACAAACTGAGACTTTTAGTCCTACATTCACATCATCCAGTGGGTTTGATTCAAATGGATTTATAAAAAGGGCCACCACCTGCAAGAAGTAACGTGGAGGTGACGGCGCGCGCTCAGGCGAAGGTAGGCTCCAAGAAAAGGTAGAAACAGTCTGCAACACTTGTGATTGCGTGAGATGTTGACTTGCTGATTATTTGGCTGTAAGATGATCTGTGAAGATCAGGATGTTTTTCTAAAGCTTCCAGCACAAACGGGCCTACTGCCGACGAAGTTTCAGGCTACTTTGAAGCGCGCGCGTATGTGTGTGTCTCTGTGTGTGTGTGTGTGTGTGTGTGTGTGTGTGTGTGTGTGTGTGTGTGTGGTGAGGGAGGGGGCTTAAAGGAGGGGAGTAACTGAGAAACGGACGAGAATTTATCATCCAACTTTTGGGAGAAAAAGAGAAATGTATGACACACAGAAACCTCTGACTAATCCTATAGACAGGAACTGTTGTGTCAGACATGGACTCGAAGTTGGACAATAATAAATACACTAGACTGACTGCACTATCAAATTACATTTTAATATTTTCTTTGCTTCTTTATTGTCGGAGAAATAACTTTAAGTTTCCAAATGGTTAATTTGCTTAGAATATTTTCGTGCATCTTATTCTAAAAACTATAAAACTTCTTGACAACATAAACCCACGATTTTATTTCAAAGTTATTAAACAATTATTATTATTATTATTATTATTATTATTATTATTATTATTATTGAGTTAAACTAATCAATGCACTTGGTTCTTGACATTATGTAGGGCTGTAGTCGTGGGCGCACGGTGCAAAAATCATGATACATTTTTAGATTGGGTTTTTTTTTTTTTTTTTTTGGTTTTTTTTCTTTTTACAGTTAAAGCTCTCGCTTTTGTGACCAGATATCGCGGTTCATTGACGTGCATCAGAAACTGACATGCAAGTGATCTGTAACATTAGACAGGTTATTAAAATAAATAAAAATAATAATATAAATAATAACATGTCTATTATTTCTCTTATGGCCTCCATATTTTCCCACCTTTTAAGTAGGTTATTTTAAATTTCAATTTATCTATCACTTTTTGCATTTATAAAGACATTTTTGAAGTACAGCTTTCTTGAGTATGGTGTAAGTGATAATTAGTATAAAAGGAGATTAGAGTACCTTCAACAATACATGCCCTTAAGACAACAAAAGTTTGTTTCATGTTGTTGCATTAAAAAAGTTCATTTTTGGCTGACAGAGCAGGTGCAGACTTTACAGCTAGTTTCACAATTTTAAGTGAAATTCCAGATTTTCCTTTTTGAGCCTCAGTGAGATTTGAAAAGTCTTCTGGTTGGCAATTAAACTTTTTCTGTCCCAAACACAGTCTCATCCACACCTTAACAATACCTCAGAAGGTGAATATTAAAGCCAGGAGTTGGTTGAAGTGTGTGCAGATAAGATCAGAGTACAGGACTGCACTTAAGGCAAGGAAACAGAGGAGAGGCTAAACAGAAACAGACAGCTACAGTGCATACCTCCTGCATCTGGAGTCTGCTGATTATCGAATACATTAGCATCTAGAATTCAGCTCTTTGTTGAGAGGGCGTTTTATTTGAAAAGTCAAGGCAGTTGTTGTCCACAAAGTTAAAGTTAAAAGAAATCATATAGTGTCCCACAGACTCCAAATCTGAATTTCTGGTGTAAAATGGAAAATCAATGATTAGTATTTGATTGTCTTTATTATACCAACACTGGCCTTGCTGTCTGTAAAGCTGAAAAAAAGTTACGGCAAACAAAATAGCAGAGGAAATTAATTCGAAGAATTATTTGGTTGGAAATATGATACAAATATATTAAAAATAGATATCCATCCATAATATCTAATCCATAATCTTTGTGCATCTCTGTGAAAATGGCAGCTATTAGTACATGTTAACAGTCCACTGACCTTTACTGCTGTTGAAAAAAAACAGCTACCTGCAGCTGTGTATACATGTTCAGATGACAGCATCATGAGCTCAGACATCAAGTTATAAAGAACTGCGTGTCGAAGAATAAAGAATGGGATTTCATATTTCTACTCCTTTTCGTCTGTTCACTGCAGGAGAATGATTATAGATCTTATAGATTGTTATCGAATGTTAATGAAGGTTAAAAATAGGATAGCTGAAGCATATTAAATATTAAAAACTGAAAAGGACAGCCAAACGGTTTAATAAAATGCAGATTCAGAATATATGAGTTTCTTTGTCACCAGATGTGTGTATCAAGATCAGTTTGTTTTACTGTGATAAAAGCTGAAATGTAGCTGTAGATATGAATGCATACTTTAAGCTTCATTTGATAATTCTCTCATAAATCATAATCATGAAGACGTGGACCCTTAAATTTCTTTTTTTTGTGTGTGTGCAAGCACAGGTGTGTTTCTGGGAATTCACTGCGCTGGGGACCCACTTTAGCAAATGCAACAGGACCAAATGCACTATAGTCCCTGCTTCTGAGCTCTCATTTCTGCAATGAAATGAAGCTAATTTAAGTTCAAACTTAAAACTTTAATTTTGAAAGTTCAGAAGGATTCACTGGGTCCATTATTATGTCATTATTAAAAATTATCTCCTGAAATACATGCTAAATAATCAACTGTTGGTTTGAACGTGTTATAAACTGATCAAAATCACTGTCAAATTATGTGGGAATCGAACTTTCGAGAATGTTTCCCAATGAATATAAAAAATTGTCCTTATATGAATCCTTTTTATCAACTTTTTATCAACCAACTCTAATTTCTCTAACCTGGCACTGAGAAGTGAAAATACTTCATGTCCCAAAATATTTCTGTGCAGGTTCAGCAGCATTTGATGTTAAAGTGGCACAGACACCTGTGCTGCACTTGCTTGATTTATGTATGAGAACAAAACAACAAGAGGAGTGATTTGACTTCAGAATTATTTGGCAAAATTATTGACTGAAACTTTTGAAATTTTACTACTCATGTTTTCAGATAAGGTCAAACTGCATTTTTCTTTTTTGAATCTCTCATCTTCCAAAAGAAAAAGATGTTTTGATCATATATTTTTGCATTTAAGAGTTCACGTAAACTTACAGGAAGAAAACCAAAAAAAAAAAAAACAACTATCGAATGTAATGTCTTATTTTTTCAGGGAAACATTCATTTGCAAAGGGTCTTTTGTGAGATCATAAATCATCATGAAGCTATTTTTCTGAAAACCTGTCTGGCCTTTTTAGGTAAATAATCTATGCCAATGTTGAAACATTATTTCTTGAGATATTTGGATAAAAGTGGACACAATGGGAGGAACTGTGTGCCTCTGGCTGTTTGAGAAAATGCTAAATAGATGCTTATTTAAATCTGGTCGATGGCTTGGGAGCACACACAATGTTTAATTTGGCAAATAAGAGTTTTCAATTTGAAATGTGAAGCCATAACAGGTCAGCATTTCATCACAGTGAAGGGGTCACAGAGAATGACGCCATGATTTATGCATCTGATTGTATGCAGGACCAAAGATGTCCTTTGACACATTTCCAGAGGACACAGTCAAAATGTGTGCACCTTGTGTCTAACCTTTATTTGCGTGTGATGTGTGCCACCCAGGCTGCAGACAAGACACGGATCAGTGTGTTTTAGGGGAATACACAATGATGTCACAGACAGGAAAAGGGCTGGAAAAGGCTTGGCACCTTTTGGAATTGGCCGGATCCCCATTGGCTCAGCAGAAACGTTGGAATAATAAACAGGCAATCAGAAGGCAGCATGAGTGTACACAAAGGCATTGCAAAACTTTGCAGATAATAAAAGCAGATTTTTCACTGGAGGGGAATGATTATTTGTGTTCTTCAGTTGTCCATAAATAGAGGGCCTCTCACAGGAAGTATAAACATACAGATGGAGTGGAGGGCCGTCGCAGTCCAGCACAGTGATTTCAAACATTCCTGTTTATGTTCAATCAAGACGGAGTATATATATAACTGTAGCCCCAGTTTGAGCATGAAATACAAAGGATTATTTTCTGAGGGGAGAGGAAAAAGAATACCTCACTATAGAATGTAAACTGTGTGATGAGTGTTTCACTCACTGTGGAAACTGAGACACACATTAAGAAAAGCACATGTTTGGGTAAATGCAACACACTGTAAAAACTATAGATTCAGTATCACTCTCTTATAATACATTTGTGATGTGTAAAAAAAAAAAAGAAAGTTTCTCCTGATTCAAAGGAACTTCCTCCTGGATGGGAATGGAGGCAGGGGACAATTTGTCTCTTATTGAGTTTCTGAGTGAAGCATGCAGTCCTTGTGTGGTGCCTGGGGGGTTAATAGGGCTCTAATGATGCAGCGTCCCTGCTCCTGTCCCTGAAGGCGCTCCACCACTCCCCGGGTATTAATCCCATTGCCTTCATTAACCTGCTGGCCCACCAGTCCCACCAACACTGAATACCAGGACTAATGTCACACTTATAATTGATGTGTTGTTACCTCCAGTTACAATGATCTCCTTATTCCTACTGAAACATCTTAAATGCTTTATTCTTGTCCAGTCTTTGCAGGTATGCAAGGAGAATCTAATGAGAGTCACTGCAAAAATTTGTTTTGGTGCAGACTTGAATGATTTTAATTGGATAAAAGTAAAACTAACTTTTTTACAATTAGAAATGGATATTTAGTGATGGATAAAAATAAAATGTAAAAATAAATGTAAAAAAATTAATGAAATCAAGACTTGTACTTTATCAGTGGTCTTTTGACACTACATCCTGATGACAATAATGGAAATAATCTCATGGGCTTTATTATGTTTTATCCTTTTGACATAATTGTATAAGGACATTATGTTTATATTCATATATATAATACTGTTTATATATGATGTCAATATGAGATTTTAATTTTTAATTAAGAAGAATCCATTAAAATTAAGAATCAATTGAAATGCCCCCCCCCCCCTGCCTGTCCATGAAATTGAAGAAGAAATTTGTTTCTTAAATCTTTACTCTTCAGTGGCTTTAAAAAAGCTACCATAACTGAGAAATTGTGCCAAAATCAAATATAGCAGCAATGTACTGATTTATAGAACTGGCAACTGAGAGAAAAAGGAAACTATGTGGTTGAACTGGTTTAACTGGAGAAAAACAAAGGTGTAGTAGAGGGTATACAGAGGTATACGGGGTATACCCATTTTTTTTCTAACTCTTAACAGCACCTGTCTGTCAAACGGTTATTGTAATACACTGGAGAGTAAACCCACTTCCTCATCTGTAACCCACCCACTGACCTCGAGTACGCCCACCTGAACAAGGGCATCAAATCTGTATTCCAAACAACCAGCTGTGACTTACAGTGTAAAGAGTGAATGTGAAGTTTTATTTCATGATTTAAGAGCCTTAATCATCTTTTCAACTGTTGCCATGACATCACTGAGTAGTAAACACGGATTAATTTTAATATGTGTTGCTTTAGGCGAGTTCTCACCTGGCTTTAAAGTTCTATAAAGTTATGACTCATCATGTGTTTCCTCACATCCCAGCAGGAGCGTTGGTGCAGGACGCTGACTCTTCACACATGGCGTCAGGATACTTCAGTCCACCAGCAGAGGAGACACCTGGTCAGCAACACCAACATGAAACAAGTTGTTATTAAGCAGCTATGATTCGTTTTATGATTGATTAAATACGCTATAAAGAGTAACTAAACCTCCAAACCACTTTGTTCAATTGAAAACCAATATATACGGGCATTTAGTAGTCGATAGATTCAGGTCCAAATCTTAACATTTAAATGCAAAGTATATTTAAAACATTTCATCTGTTTTTTGTATTTTACTGACAACTTGTACAGTAATTCTGATGCAATAATATATCAACTGCATAGACATGACTTTTAAAAACAACCAGAAAGTATTAATTTTAAAACGTGTTACGATGACATTTAAAAGTAACACATATTCAAAATGCTCATATTTACACATATGAAAAGGATTTTTCCCTTATATACGCCCTCAAGACGACACATAGAAGTGAAAACCTGCAAGTTTAATAACCTGAGCTGTTATAATAAACCAACTATTATAATAAAGAAGTCCGTGTGAGACCCCATTGAGAAGCCAGTGAAAATCTTAGTGTAAGACAACATAAACCTCATCTTATCTCCTCTATCTTCATGTCATCAGGGTGCTGACTTCATCCTCCACAACAGAGGGCCGGCCGTTTGTGACCTTAGTGCTAAATCAAGTTCAAAGAGGACCACTGGTGTTTGGCAGATAGTTTTACATAAGGGCAGAGGGAGAACAGTGTGTTTGGTCAACCTCTGGCTCCCCCTTTGATTCGCAGCTCTCTGTGACCCCTGGCAGAGCGACACCACTTAAGGCCCTTCATTCAGCCACACTGGTCGGTCTGATAAGAAATGGGGGTAACAAGTGATCTGATGTTGTACCACTTTGAATTTTTATGGTCTGGCAGTTTTACATAAAATGTCGTGCTTTTTATATGCACGAGAAAATCCTCCACACAGAAAAGTCCCACTCAAGTAAAAGGCTGAAATTAGATTGGAGAATTGGTATGTAAAACAGTGAATGAGACATAAAGCTGGCTTTTGTTAATTTTAACACTACCTGTCTGGATTTGAAGTATAGGAATGATAAAAGTCACAGACAGTATAACAAAATATATTTTATTTGGTTCCAGATGTTGGGTTGATTTGAGTTACACCTGCAACCTTAATGATTGTATGAAATGTGCATGACGTCAGTGGTTGGCATGGGTTTCTTTTGCATTCATCCAAAGTATATAAAACAGGAAATAAAGATTAAATTGCTCGTGCAATGAATTTAATCCCTGTTTATCATTTTAAAAAGTGCTTCTTTGATGCAGGTGATTGGCAGTCTTTCACTTTTCCCTTTTCAAAATATATGAACAAGATGTCTTAAAGCAGCAGTTCAGTCTGGGCCATGTTCTGCTGTTTTTGAACCAAATAGTCTGGTACACATACATGCAAAGAAATACATGTGGCACATTAACTTTCCACAGACGACGTCTGCACACAACTGGAAACCCATCAGGAAAAACAGCACTATGTTTATTTTGTATTACAAGTGTATTATCACATTATAAGCATGAATAATGTATTGTGATTAGACTGCTGTTTATTTAGGACCAAACTCAAAGCGTTAATAAAATAATTCTGTGAAGCAGGAGAGCGGCTCATTATTTCTCAACGCACGCTGTTTCCTGTGCTTTTTATTGGACGAAGGATATGTAGGATTTTAGAGGAAGCAGAGTTTTTAATGGCGCACAGTGAGTTAGCAACATCTAATGGCACGAAGAGGTTCTTTGTCTTCACTGTAACCTTAAGAAAATACTGCAGAAAGTTGAAGTTTCAAATGTCCTTGGGAACACATGTTTAAGCAGGTTCAATGAATGTTTAACAAAAGAAATGCCTGCCAAGGCATCGCTTGTGAGTCACCTTTTCTCACACACGCATAAGTTTGCTCTGCTGTATTCGTGTTATGTGTTATTTTGGTTCATTTCCCTGACCTTTAACACTTGCCCCAGAGAGATGCAAATGCCCAAAGAACATAATGGCTCCCTTCCTGTGTAAAAACTAGGCCGTAAAGGAAGATAATTAGGGTTGTCATGACAACGGGGTCCAGCAGGCTGACGGTGCCGTGTTCGCTCGCAAGAACTTCAAACGGTATCAAAGCTCCACCACGGCTGGTACAGGAGCTCTGGTTTGAATTAGGGAGCGACTTCCACGGTCTCCCTTCAAATTCAAGATCAATATGGAACACCCCCTTCAACAAAAAAAAAAAGAAAAGGAGGAAAGGGCCCGGCTAGTACTCGTCCAGACAGACCTAGAGATCTGGATTTCATTAGAGACAATCATCTTATCTGTTTCATCTCAATGCTGCCCCAAGGGTTGGCAGGCAGACCAGTGGGCTCTTTGCAGTTTGAGAAAGCCTGCAGCCAGCCAGAGGCCTGTGGATCAGGTCATTAAAACACTCCTGCCCCTGCTGCTAGTGATAAAATATTTTCATGCTTTTGTAAATAGATTTTCTTCTTTCAACCCCACAGGACACAAAAAACACAACTTTTCTTCTCTGGGTATCCCAGGATAAGGGTGTCCTAAAATTTTGAGAGGAGTCAGCCAAAACATTGTTAGTTTTGCTCTCAGGTGAAGCTCGCATGAGCATGTCTGTACTTTCTTTACAATCTGTGGCTGTTCGTCATCACCAACGTGGAGCCCAGTTGCTCAAGTGCCCAGTCGGCTTGTTAAGGCTGGTTTCTCGGCATATGGCACGGACACCTGTCAAAGCAACATGGACAGTACAATTATAGCCATGACAATCCTACTCTTTGCTTAAAGATAGGAAAACACTTCTTCAGAAATAATATCAGGTAGTCTACTGGTCACTACTTAAGGAATAGTTCGACATTTTGGGAAATACATTTATTGGCTTTCTTACTGAGAATTCAATGAGACTGATGCCACGCTCATGTCCCTCATTTCGATATGTAGTTAGAGCCTGAAGACAATTAGCTTAACATAGCATAAAGACTGGTAACAGGGAGAAAAAGCACCCGTAAAGCCAACTCTGTCCCCTAGAATAAACATTTGATTAATTTGCAACAGCAAATTAGATTTTAAAGGAATATTATGCCGCATGATTATTTTGCAAATTAAGATTTTTATGTTTTGGGTATACTATGCATGGATTGTTGGTTACTGCTTGTAAACACAACAGTCATACTTAGCCCCCGTACACTGCAAGTTTAAGCGGACAAATGAGTTCCCAACTGGGACAATTCATGTACATGAACGCACCCTCAAGTAAGATGAATTACTCAGGAAGTCAGCAAAAATTACGGTACACAGTTGTCAAGTTGAAGTCATACATACAGAAATATGGTGGACGAAAATAAATATAAAGTTGATAGCAGTACATTTTCAATGAATTCCCATATTGCATGTCAATGTTTTCGCTCACACCTAATTTGTAGTTTGGTATTAGGTTGTAACCATTAGTTGATGCCCATGTAGAGCGACAGATGATCGGTTAGAAAAGTTTTTTAATAAGATCAGTCAGCTAACATAATAATTTAGTAGTTTTAGGGGATGTACTGGTGAAACTAAGTGTAGGATAACATTCATCATATAAAGCTTTAAACTGTTAACATGTTAAGATGTTGTTGTAATGGAAAAGCTGATACTTAATCGAGCTAACCGCCTGCATCCATTTTTCCAACCGAAGGCATGCAAACTCTTCATCATTATTTGTCCCAATCTTCTCTTTAAAGATCTAAACCTCTGAGACCTGAGAGTATTGGTTAAATTCATTTTGAAAACATAGGGAAAAAAGGCAATAGCCAACTTGACAAGAAATGTCCCACAAATTGAAAAAGAAATGCCAAAAGTCAACAAGTAAATGATCTGAAAATTAGCAGAGGGAGATGATATTATATAAGGGGAAAATGTCCAAAAAATATATATTTATAAATTGTACCATCATATAATTAAAATTACAAAATAACAAAATTGTAAAAAGAAAATTAACATTTTTTCAATTAGTTTTTTTTCTTCTTTTTCTTGTTTGTCTTTGGTTTTTACTTTCCTTTTTATTGCTTATTTTCAGGTTATTTTCTTCCTTAGACTTCCTTATAGATCCCTCTTTGCCACATCTTCTTTGCTCATTGCTTTTTTTTAAAACTTTTTTTTTACTACTCATAATTATAGAGCAAAACATGAGAGTGGTATCAATCTTATCATCAAACTGGCTCTTTTAGATAGAGAATAAGCCAAATGTCCGACTATTACTGTAAACAAAATGTCAAGCATGCTCAGGATCTGGTGACCAGCACCACTCTTTGCGAGGTGGTTTAGATAATCTGCTACAGTTTGGCTCTGGAAATAGCTGCTTATTCAAGAAAGGGATGCCCTTTGTGGTTTAATGAGGGGGGTGAAACGGTGGTGGCAAAGGAGCAGAGAGGGATGTGAGGCCCACGCAGGACCTGGAGCTGAAATTGAGAACCCTCCTCATCAGGGGTTAGGGATCATGGGCAGAGACTTCCCTTCATCACAGCCAAGCTGGGAAATGCAGAGGACAGCATGGGTCAGCCCAGACAGCCCGCTGTGTGCTGTTACCATGGCAAACATCCCAAGGGCCAAAGAAAATAGATGACAAGTACAATAATATGAGGTGTAATCATGAAGGTCAGATGCCTGCAATGCGCTGCCTCCACGCTCAAGGCCCCATATTCTCCAAAAGTGAAAAAAAAGTCAGTGTACTTTCAGGGAAAATTACTCAGTAATGTGGTCATTTTTCCTCCATGCCTCTAGAAATCAGGAAACCTTGAGGGACATGCTCTAGAGACTCTCCATGAGCAGCCACTGAGAGATATTTACTTTCCGGCTCTTTGTACTGGGTGCCCTGCAGATGGAATCTAGCATCCTCTTTAAGGGGAAATTTTATGACTTATTAACTGTCAACAGTTCATAACCTCCAAGGAGCTATTAAACTTCCTCCTGTGGTCACACCAGAGATGGCAGTGTTTGATTTAGACTGGGAAGATATTTGAATGTTTTTACTCCTCTCCACCCTGCGTGCAAGTGCAACAAAATAGTGGAATTGGCTTCGACATCAGATCATTTTGTCAAGATAAGGATAATAATGTGTTTGCTTTGTTTTGAAAATTACAGAAGGCATAGCGTAGATTGAATGTCTACAGTTGAATACAAGAGAGAAAAAAACAGACAAACAAAACAACAGAAAATGCCTTGTGATGATACAACCCTGCAAATATTTAATTACCAATAAACCCAAATAATATTTTTCATATAATTAAATAACTCGTCTAACAGCTGCAGGCAAATAACTGCAACATTCCCCTCATCTAAGTATCAAAATTGCTTTTCCACCTTTTTTTCTTTCCTTGAGCTATATCATAGTTATATTTGTACTTGAGAAATGGTGTCAGCGGTGCGGCTAAATCATTTATCACCAGCCAAAAACAACCAGGATGAATAATTGAGTCCAGATGTAGCTGATTCTAGCTTGATACCAGGGTTCATTTCCTGTCTGTGCTTTGTAAGACAACCTATTACACCTCCCAGGCAGCTGCCGGGTATACTGGCTCAGCCTGAATATCAACACTCCTCAGGTGTCAGCGAAAGAATCACACAACACACACCAACATCTCCTATTTTTAAATCATATACTGAAGAATAAGGAGGGATTATGCTACATTTTTCTGCAACTATTTTATTCATTCTTTAATTATATAACCCTGATTAGTAAGCAGTGTAAGTAAGTACTTGTACTCAAGAACAAATGTTTATTTTTGAGAGTTTCTGTTGTGTTTACTTTACTTGTATTTCTGTTTACTTTACTTGTTTTTCTGCTTAAGTATTACTTGAAGGTTTCACATACAAAATGTATGCTCAGTTTACGATGCACTGATACAAATTAAACAATCCAATATTGTATCAAGTAGTTCAAATTAGCCACTCACATCTTAATGCATAAGTGATAGGAAGTCAGCAGAGGTGTGGCCTACAGTCAGATGTGAAACACGAATTTGATGACTTAAGACTCCGCAAAATCAAAAAAGACTTGCAATTCAACTTAGACTTTAAAAGCAATGACTCATGACTTCACTTGGACTTGAGCCTTTTGACTTGAAAATTCTTTTAGTCCTAAGGTTAAAAAGTATGTTATTTAAAAAGTGTGCCATAAATCAATTAATTTCCTGAATCCACTAATGTTAATGCTATTCATTCCCAGCAAGTCGATGCTCAATTCCTCACATCCTCCAGTCAAGCATCCAGTCAAGTTGCAGGACAGAGCCATGAAGAGCTAACGTCACGTTACTGAGCACCCGATAAAAAAAAGATACCATAGATAATTTTGTTTATGTACAAAAACTACCGGGTAGTCAGCAAAAAAAAAAACAATGAAAAAAAAACAGATTGCAGTATGAAAAACTTATGGGTCAAAAATGTCACAAGAAGATGCAACACATTTCATCTTTGTTCAGCATCTATGAACAAAGTCGAGGCAAATACTAACATAGTTAGCGAGATAATGCTTAGATAACATTAGCTTAACTACTTAACTTTTTCAGAGAGATGTAACAAATAAGTGAAAATTTTAAAAAGCACTCACGATTTATGTAAATTTGACATACCATCACTCAGTTGTTGGTTAAGAGGGCATTATTACATACTTCGGACTCAAAACTCAAGGTTTAGGACTTGGCACTTGACCTGGGTATTGCCAGTCTTGACTTGGGATTTGAGTGCAAAGACTTGAGATGTTCTTGTGACTTGCAAAACACCAACTTGGTTCCAGCTCTATAAGTCAATAATGTGACACTGATGAAGGTTAACCTGTTGCCTAATGTTGACGATATTAAAAGTAAATTTAAAAAAAAGTTTGTACAAACTTTCATGTTATAATTGCAAGACTTACTTTTAATGGTGTAGTATTTTCTCCTTTTCCTCAAGTAAAACATCTCAGTTTTTCTTTTTACACCACTGTTGTCACTAACTTTCTGTATCAGCAAATAAGAAGGTAGGGTCGGGTATTCTACAGCTATCATATAATGTAAAATTAAAACACAAAGGTTACAAACAGTGACGCATGCACATACACTTGCACGCAGTAGCAGTTCCCTTGTTTATTTTATATGCTAAAAGATCTGGGGGGCCATAACTCTCTGGCTGCCTTAAAAGCATTCTCTTCCGGCCCTTTGGCTGTCATGTGGTAGTAATTACGCTCTCTGGCTCGGCCATGCAGGTGACTGACACTGAGTGACCACTCCTCAGCGCCCATGTATGTGCTAATGAAGCAGTTTCCTGGTTGTCTTTTTTTTTTTCTTAATAAAGAGTGAGATATTCAGTGTTATGTTCAGTGTTCGTGAGTGTTGGACCACTTTGACAATCACCAGTTATATAATGCACTGTATCTGTAGAATGTTTTGGCAATTTAAACATGGATTTTTTTTTCCTTTGGAGAACCTGGTTAAGCTCAGGGTGAGTTGCATTTTGCAGGTGGGACCAACTCTGCTGCCTTTCAAACTGAGCTGTGTCATTCGTGCTTCTTGCTGAAATCTGTATCCATCCACTCCAGCATGAATTGCATGCAAGTTTCAAAACAAATAAACACCAGCAGAGGAGGTTTCTATGGAAAAAATCAATCTGCGGAGGGATGTCAGGATTGTTAGGAAGAAAAGGTAAATAGTGAAGTGGAGTGGCCTACAGGCTTTAATGTAGTGTTTACACTGTAATTAGTCTTTGCAGAATGAGATTCCTGACAGAGGGTCTGAGACGGCATGGCATGATAAAATAAACTCCAAACAGTGCTGTTTCAAGACATCCTCCATGGACCATAAACCAAGACGGCCTCCACAGACTACAACCACCCCTCTCTAATTTTCAAAATGGGTGGTCGGATTTTTTTTTTCCACATCTCATTCTTGCTCATTCTTTGTCTTTCTTTTCCTCCTTTTCGCCCCCACTTCTTCTCCTCTTTTGTCTGTTCTCCCTCTGTTTATACCACTCACTTCTTTGCATTTTCCCTCCATTTTTGTTGAGTGTTTGTCCCTCGACTTCCTGCTCCCTCCCATCCAGAGTGAACCCGGGTTGGAGCTTCAACTTCCAGCTCTCCACAGGCCCCTCCGGACTCTGACTCGATGACACAGTCTACAGCCATGCGTGCAGATGGGGGGACGACTGGGGCTCATTGAGAACTGTGTCACTGTCCACCTGAGCAAACAGAGTCTCGGGGAAGCAGAGAGAGAGAGAGAGAGGGAGGCGGGGGAGAAACTGGTAAGGAGACCAGGAACCAATTGGTGAGGGAGGGCTGGCAGAGTGACAGCCAATGTACAATAACATTAGTCTTCCGCTTTGGCCCAAGTGAGCGCTCCTTCTGGACACAACTGCCTTAACGTTTCTTCTTATTCTTTTTTTTTAACTCTCTTTTTCTTGCATGGAGCTCACTCCAATGGAAACACATTCCTGTCATGCCTCACTGCTGCTCCCTGTTTAGATTTCTCATTACAAACAGCATTACACGCATGGGCTGGAGCTGGCCGGAGCTCAAGCCAGGGAGAGGCCGGGGACCTCAGTCCTCCACCGCCTCCAGGAGAGAGATGGGTCGATCACACAAAAACCCAGAACCACAAATACCAACTTTTTTTATATCCGTTTGTTCTCAAGATAGGTGAAAATGAGCTGTAATCTGTGTCTGTCATGAGAAGAAAATGTTTCTCTGCAAACTGAACTCGCACTGAACTCCAAGCATTCTGTAGCTGCCTTCTCTCGCTCGCAAAACTTCAAATAAAACCGAACAGAAACCTTGGGAAATTTCAAAATCTTTCCATTGATATTAAACTGTCACGAGAACCGCCAGTCCATCTTTTGATTTTGAAACTTCCCTGTTATGTTGGGATATGACGAACCCCCAATTTCCATCTAGACGATTTATGATTATGAAGTGGAGCTGCCTCACAGGATACCAGAACTTTATGGAAAGCAGGCCTCCTTCTTTCTCCCCGCGCTCTCTCATCTCCATCCAAGTGCAGCACCAGAGGGCTAGAGCTGCCATGGCTCCCCAGGCTGTCTGCGTATTATTGACTGACACCTGACTTTGTCTATTAGCGTGACAAACTGGTGTTACACCATACTACCTGTGCAGAAACGATGCTGAAAGGGAAGAGTGTATGGCAGTAATCGCTCAAGAGCTGCTTGGTTTCAGTAATCACCAGTGACTTTCTGTACTTCTCAGGGATAAAACTGATTTTCCCCATATAGCAGCCAATCAAAGAAGCCGCAACCTAAACCTGCAACTCACAGTGGGTTCCACCCAATCTAGGGCCAAAATATCCTTTCCTGTTTTCATCAAGTTTCCACCTGAAACTTTTCCAAAACCCCACACAGCAGTGGGCCGTCATCTTCCTCTAGTCACAAAGTCAATGAGCTTTCTGATTTTTTTTACCACTTTGTCAAGAAAACAGACAGTCATGATGTGTTACTACCCGTTCTCTCGTGCCAGAAGAAGTCTCACAGACAATCTGCTATCAATTTCTTCAAATCCGTGGAATTACACTGAGTGCTGCGGCCAAGATATAAGTGATAACAGTGGACAAAGTCTTTTGAAGATGAGATGAGACATTCTTTCTAAAGAGACTGTCTGTTGTCTTTTATGTATAGATGGAGTAATTTATATACAGTAGAATTTATGTTCTCTTTTTATCTCAGGTATAACAATAGTAGTTTTACTTATGGAGCTATTGTAGAAGTTTTCAGAGGACAAAAAGAAAACACTATGTGTTTAAAACATAAAAACTGCATTTCTAAACACATTAAACAAATGAGAGTAAGGTAGGTATGACTGGCGATGGGCAATTTAAAAAATTTATATATTAAAGTACATGCATGAATTTAATATTGAGTTAGGGTTAGTCTACATCTGTGCTGCACAGACTGTAGAGAGTAGCAATGACACACAAGTTTAATGTTACAGAGCTTGCACTGCGCATTCACTTTGTTTATTTTTCAAAATACTTCCAAACATCTCTGTTATGCCATGTTGGCATAATGCTAGATATTGAGTGATGTCTAACTAAAAGTGCTGAAAGTTATCTGCGGCCGAGTAGATCTATTGTTTTTGCAATATGGATCTGTGCTAATATCATTAGAAAGCAGTAACATCAATGTGTCCCATCCAAAAGAGTTGTTTTTTTTAATATATAGAACAGGATCGATTCATTTTACAAAGCAAAAAAATAAGTAAAATCAACTGATGTCCAAATCAAGTACGTGAATACTCATGCCCATCCCCACTTACAACGGGGCTCCAGTGCACATTATGTACTAATTATGAAGTGCATACACACCATACACACATACCATTTAGTGGAACATCTTGTCAGATGATTAAATAGAGACTTGACATTAGAAAAGATTCATATACATATCACCCAGCAATCATCATTGCATATGTGTATATGATGAAAATACCCAAGAAAATAACAAGTTATTAATTTAATTGGATAATCTTTATAGTTTATTTACAGGTTTTAAAGTTTATGTAGAGTACGCATGTAAGTGTTTTAGAGATTGCGACTTAATATTTTGTCAAAAAAGAGAAGAAATGGAAAAAAAATAGCGTAGATGGGCTTGCCTTTTTCAAAGGCATGTAGCCAATGGCTCAGCTTTTCATTTAATATGAGTTCTCCGTAAAGCTGTACTCAATTCAGAAATAGAGTCTTAGTATGAAAGTTTGAATGGGGTTCAGCGCGACATTCAGACCGACAGCAACATCCACTTAATATTGTAAACCGTCATAGCTAATGCTTGCTAACAACACTGATGACAGATCAGAAATGTGCAGCAACATTTTTTGCCAACACTAGATTTCAAACAAAAGCCAGAGCTAGTATCATTTGTAGTTGATATTAGCTTTAAGTTCACCACCTCTAAGCAGAGGGCAGAAGATAACATTATCTTAGAGCCTGGCAAAGCAAAGCCTCTCTTCCTGCGGACAGCAGTCTCTGTCTCGCTCATAGTCACTGCAGGTCTGTGCTGGCAGCTGCCTGTACTGGAGAGCCGCGTGAAAGAAACGAGCGCTCGCTCACTCACTAAAACTGGGGATTTAAACATCCCCAGAGTGCACTACAAGCTGACTGACAAAAACAAAGAACTGCTGGACTTGAAGAATCTCTGTCAGCTGAGGAGTCTCTGAGAAACGATTTGAATCTTTGACCTTCAGGTGGCAGCCCCAGATCTTTGGAAACAGGCATATTTCTGAGGAGGCAATTTGAATAATTGCAAGGGTCCACTCTCTGCCCAACACATTGTTAGAGGACCACTCCCTTTCTCTGCAGGCCCCACCACTGCACAGGTCCCAATGCAACCACACTGCACTGTCAATATTTACACCCCTGAAGCTATGACAGATTAATTAGTCAGCTTTACAGGTGCTGCTAGGCAGATGTTGTTATCTTTGGAAAGCGTCAAGCTAGGTGTTTCCTCTTATTTCCAGTGTTTGTGCTGAGCTAAGCTAATCTTCTAGCCATATCCTCATATTTAACGTACAAACATGAGAATGGTATCAATCATCTCACATATCTCTGGGCAAGAAAGCAAATAAACACATTTACCAAAATGATGAACTTGTCCTTTAAACCCAGTCACTAAATTTGAGTCTGTATTGCATAAATCCACATATGTAAACACTTGAGTAATATTTGAGGTTTATTTTCACTCACTAATAAAGTGGCCTGGGAGGAAATTCCCTCCAGAAGAACGCAGGCTGTCCAACTTTGCGTCCAGAAGCCAGTGCTCAGACCAGGAATGAGGGAAAGTCGAGGCCACCTGTTTCCCACTCACTTCTACTCCACTCTTGGCATAATGCAGGCTTGTTCATGGCAGATTAACACCAGGCCATATGAGGTGGCAGTGCCAGCTGAACTTCAAAACACGAGGGGAACTGCCATTAACTTCAGTGTACCACAATTTGTGGCATCCTATGCATTTAAATCACATGATCCCCTCATATAGAGGGTGATTTCCCACTTTGTCAAGAGAAATGCTCTGTCACGACTCTTAGCACCAGCGTGGGCACACATTCCCGTCTGGTCGGGTAACACATTCTTACATTACATTAGTGGTGCGTTATGTTCAGTCAACAATGTGCCTACACTGTGGCTGTTCTGTTAAAACTGTGATGTAGCACCGTGGATCTGTCACAGTGCTGTTTCACAGTCTGGCCTTCACCCAATCCCAGTCACACAACATGAAACTGTGTCGTTCATTCCTCATTATGAATTATGTGATTTATACAGTGACTCTCCAGGGCACATCATGACCATAGGCTACCGACTGCTTAAACTTCTCAGAGCTCATATGTTGTCCAGAAACATTTATTTCAAACTTTTCATGCTCCCTCTGGATCTCACTGTGGTTTCACACAGCAAAGATAAACAACTTTTACCAAAGTGAGGCATAATTTAAATACATGGCCACCTTAATTTGATTTGTCTCCTGGAAGAACGGATCCATAATTAACTCCATACAACAAGATATCCTTTCATTTACAACATTAAACAAAAAACTACCAAGAATTGTCCGATTTGACAAAAGATATCTCAACACATGGTTTAACTTGTTGTTGTTTCCTACAAAGGCCTAGGTTTCATTACAATACCCACCAGAAAAGCTTGTGCATCAAACACTTAATTTCCTGCATCCTTCTCAGTTTTTCATGCAACAGTTTATGGTGTAAATATCAAGCATCAACCTCTGGGGCGAAAGTGTCAAAAACTGTAGTTCCTCTAATGACCACTTGAGGCTAGCTCCAGAGGTCAGCCAATCCCCATAGATCCCCATGTATGTCGATATAACTGACTCATACACGTTTTATAAAGACCATAAACCACCATGATGCTTGTTAGCTGGTTAGCACATTAATAATACAGCCCAGTGTTTAAAGAACAATTTATATTTACCGTGCACCACTGAACAACAACACATCAGGAAACAATTCTGTTAAGAGCTCAATGGTTAAAGAAAAACAATCTTACCTCATGTAGCAAGTTAAATTATTCCATCTCACTTTTTGTGCACTGAGCTTAACTGCCAGTCATAGTGATTCGCCAACGTGCTCCACTGTTGCCGATGCCGATTCAACACGCTGAATCAGAGTCCATGGATAAAAGCTGCGAAGAATAAGTGAGTCACGTTGAGAATTTTTCATCAACCTGCTGTTTCCAAAGTCAATGAACTCTCAAGCTCCACTGTTAAAATCCTTGAACACTGAATCCGCCTCAGAGGGAGAAAATTAACTTGTCGCCATGAATTAATGTTGCGGCTGTACATTTCTGCAAACTGTAGATTAACCATATGTCAAATTTGTACGCGTAATATTTAGTTTATGTGTAAAAACGTAACGATTTTCTATGTTTCAATTTTAATTTTATGTATTGACAACACTGGGGTTAATGTGTAGCTAGATTTAGGCACAAAACCTCTTGTATATAGTTAGCAAAATATCACTCACGTTTTAGTTTAAATTTCCTGATTTGGGCACCACAAATATGGCTGGAAAGGTCCAGACGTGTAGTTGAAAAGACTCACACTTTTTGTTTGTTGGTCTTGAGCAATGGTCAGCTGCTATCTGCTTTTTGGCAGCTGTCTCCTCTAGGTGTCATGCCATCCACCCGCCCGCTAATGGAAGACTCATTTTATATACATGTAATCTCATGTAATCTCAACTACATCATATGTATGAAATGTACAAATGTAACGTATTTGTGGCTTGCTGAAATGTACAATGCCAACATTTTATTCTGGCGACTGGGCTGAGAAAATTGTGACCTACATTTTAGCTAAATATGATAATACATTTGGATTTTTTTTTCACTCAAACTACAGATTATATCTATGACTACCTTGGACTATGAAATCTTACATAGTAGCAGTAAATTTAACACGAGACAGCCCTCAAACATCAGGCGTATCCTCCAGTGTATTTGAGTGATGACGTTATTTGGAAATTGCACAGATGAGCAAACATGGCAGCAGCAACTTTAATGGAGCTTGGAGCCCTGCTTTTCCCACTGTCTCCGACCTGCTACTCCACCAACACGTGCCTCATGTATCAACACACACATGATTCCCTCAGAGATTAGCCTGTGATATAGTGTGTGGCGTGAACTCCCTTGCATGCAGATGCCTTGGGGACCTTTTCAGGGGCCCCCATTTTATTCTCTCAATATATAGTGATAATGAGAGAGCCCTTAAACCCTCCTTGAAAAATATTTCCCCGGAGCAATGCTCCCTCCGGCTGCATTCCTTAGACCTCACTATCTTGTGTTATAAATCTCCTGGAATATCCTAAAATGTAGAAATAAACCACAAAATAAGAAATTTGTCATGCTTTCCATAAAGGTGTTGAACATATGTTTGTTGAATGATAATTTATTTGAATGATTATATTATTGTTATTCGGAGGTTAGAATGAATATTTTTTTAGTAACAATTTTTCCTTTGAAGAGTGAGGTTATTATGTGGTGTTTCATTCAGGCCATTATTACTGGCTTTCGGTGTTTCCCTTATGATTATGTCTCTAGTCAATACATTGCATTACCATGCCATATAGATCATGAGACAAACCCCAGCGGTCCATGGTCACAAGCCACAAATGGCAAAACGTTAGGAGAACTGAGCCAGAGCTCAAAAGAGGCCCCTCGGCACAAGCTTGGAGAAGAAATCACGAGTCTTACGAGCCCTCTGGGTGTCATTTTGCCTTGTGGTGCGTTCAGGCAACACTTACAAACACGTCCTGCCCAACTAGCTGGAGAGTAGCAGACTTGCTTTATGGGCTCAGGATTGGACGATGTAAGGGAGGTGGGCACGTAAAAGTGCCTGCTCGCAGGAATCAAAGGGAGGAGACGGCATCCCAGGGACGCCAGAGCCCCACTGGGATTCTCTCAGACAGCAGAGGCCAAGTTTGCCAGTCCTCATCTCCTCAGTGGAGAGGCCACTTCCCTCAACCACTGTGGTTCCTCAGTATCACCTATCAGCCGGGTCAATCAATGGCTGAGATAAAGCAGTTCCTCGGGCCGGATGGTCTTTGAACACAGCAGGGGGAGAACTCCCCCAGGTCTCTTATCTCATTAAACTTGAAAAGGTATATTAATCCTTGAAAGGCTAAGATAACAGCACGGATGACACCAGTCAGGGAGACTGACAGTAATGTAAACGCTATCTATGGTGGGTCATCAATGTTTCATTTCAGGAGACAAGAAAAGGATGTAAAGTTCTTCTTCTGCTCTTGAAAGAAAAAAAGTCCCTTGTTAATTCACATGCAGTGCAAAACAACACATATTCCAATCATACATACACAACTCTTTGAAAAGCTTACCAAACAAATCAAGCTTTACTTTTGAAATATGGTTTATGGTATTAATCTCATAAAGTATATGATTTAATGTGAAACGACAGGCACACAAGCCATCAAAGAAAGAAATCTTGGCCTCACAGACATCCCAGGCCACAACGAATCCAACAGAAATGAGTCGACTGCACACCCATCTGACATCAGTCCTCTTTCTTTATATCCCTTCTGTTTTTGTGGTACACGTTTTCACACCAGCACACAAAACAGTCTCCTCCGTTCTCTGCCAGCGCTGCACTGTCCTGCACCCTAAGCACGGTTAACAGCACATGGAAAGAAAAACACCACGTTGTACGACTAGATGCCAGATTCATACAAATCTTGACATGCACACAAGAAAGCTGGAAAATTTCCTTCATGTGCTGTTTTAGCCCTCTGTCATCTTCAACTCCGGTGGGCAGAGTCTGAAGTCGTGGAGGTTCCTCTAACAAATGACTTCCTCATTCACCCCGACTTACGAGGCAAACATATTTATACACACTGTGTCAAACTCTAACAGAACAAAAATGATGAAAACACGAACTGATTTAATTTGTTAACAGCTAACAAACACATTCTTCATCATAGATTCATGGCATAAATTTCATTCAGCTCCCTCAACATGAACTATACAGGAGCAGGGGTGTAGCACCAAATTCTGGGCCCCACACAGAAATGTTCACTGTGATCCCCCACACACCTTCTCTGCTGATCCACATCTCTCTCACACACCTTTTGAAAATGTTTGTGCTTTAACTTAACCTTGTCACAACATGACAGAAAACTGAAATATAATGTTTCAAGACATGTAACATATCCGTGGTCTGCAGAAACGTACAATGCCTACATTTACTCCAGCGATTGAGTGTTACAGAAGCAAGGCCTCACAACTACCTGTCAATCGTCTGCTTATCCCTGTTCAAGGTCAACAAAACCGATACACACCTGTTAGCAGAAGAAGAAAAAGAAGAAAAAGAAAAAGAAAAAGAAAAAGAAAAAGAAAAAGAAAAAGAAAAAGAAAAAGAAGAAGAAGAAGGTCATTTGACATGGATTCCATAAAACCAAACAAACTTCATCCTTAACCGACTGGACTATGTGTTCTCTATATCTGCCTACTCTTATTCAGGGTCCATATTTTATGGATGGAAATACTGACGCAATGAGCGTCCTGTTGCAGAGTAACTAGTTTCTGCAACAAACGTTAGATTTCTGCATGTCCTCATTTACTATATAAAAATCCCAAAGCAGTCCACTTTAACAGAATGTCATAGGATTGTATAGAGCCATGTCATCTGCAATGTGAACAAATTTGCTTTCAGTGTAGAAATGTTCAAAATATTTGTCCTGTTTGTTAGGTTCAAGTAGTTTCATTGGATTTTTACAAACGCATGTTTGGATGCCACCACTGGATGCAGAACTTTGTTGTCAGTTTTGTGATTTGCTGAGTTGAGTCTTGAGGAATTGGCTGCAGAAAATAAAAAAAAAAGGCATCAACAAAGGTGTGTGTGCTAAACTCACCAACTGAAGGGTTCCTAGCCAAATCCAGAGGGTACCTACACGTATTTGGATGCATGTGCTGACCTGGGAGCAGCATGAGTTAACATGTATTAGTCAGAAACCACAGACAAAGGAACATTTCCACAGCTGTTCTGAGTTAACTGTGATAATCAAGGCTGCCAGGTGAAGGCAAGGCCTCTCATTAAGCAATTTTATTCTATTATCATATGTGATTTCATCTGCACATTTATTCTGGGGATTCTCTTTTCAATTTTTGTATTTCTCAAAAAAAATCAGAACTTTAAACTGTGCATATATTACTCACAGTTGGGAGAAACTGCAACTGAAAACCTCTTGCACCTGTTTAGAAACTGTCTCTGAGCACTGTGACAACCCATCACACTAACCTAATTTTTTTATGTCCTATACGTCCCATCATAGCATTATATACACACTGAACATATGAGAATCCAACTGGAGTCTGGACTCTTGTCAGATTGTATCTAGTAGTGACATTATGGAAGTACAGGATACATGTTGTTTGAGAGGTTTTCTGGAATGTGTGTTAATATTTCTGCCTGTGGTGGTCAGGTGAGTAGTTTTGGCAATTCAGTCAAAACAAACAGTGACTCATGACAGTGATTATAAGGTGAGCTGTAATTGTCACTGTGGAGCTGACCAGCTCTAAGGTCATAATGTAAATTAAAAAAAAAAGAAAATAGCAGGTTTTCCTTGATCTGAATTGCAGATTGTGAAGGCTTCAGCTGGCATGTCATTCAACAGGTTGGAAAGAGAACCTTGCATGCAGTACTTTTCTACATCTCCCTATCATTAATATTTGCTTGTTTTTTGGTAAAAATCTAATCTATAATTACAGAACAAAAGTTTGCAGGTAAACAATGTTATCCGTAATTTTGCTGTTATTGTTTACTTCTGTTGTGCATTGCCCAGCACCCTCTGTGGATGAGACATGCCTGATTACATTGGTTCACTGCAAAACTGGCGGAAACGTGGGCTAGTTCGGTACATAGTACCAAGATTCCAAGAATCCTAAACAGAAAAACCAGAGCTCTTTTTTAAATCAATAGCTAGCAGTTGTCGCCGGCAGTTAATTACATTCACCGTGGATCTCTGATGTAAAGCTGATGGCCACAGAAGGATAAACATTTCAAGAACAGCATATGGTACAATAGTTGCAGGAATACTAAAAACAAATGATAGAATTTTGAAAAAGAGACAATTTATCAAACTCACTTAAATATTATATTTATTTCATTTGCAATGACCTACTTTCTTGTCATTTTCAACATGCAAAGATCTTGAAAAGTCTGTGATGTATCACATAAAGAAAGCTGACACAACACACTAAACTTAATTTACGAGGAATGCACTATTAGGTTGAGTTCATGTGGTGCGAATATATGTAGGCCTGTGGGTTTTAAGTGTTGAAAGCAATGCAGTGCTTAGAGAGCATTTTATTCTTAATGTGCTTCTTTACATTGAGATTTTATTTCATGATTTGGTTTGCTGAGTGTTGTATGTTTTCTTATTGATCCTCCTGCATTAGAAATAAAGCCATTTGAGTTTACACCTTGAGATCTTTTAAAGTCCTCATTAACATAGTCTATAACACATTTTAACATGTATGTGCACCCTGCATCCAAAAACCTGTTTTTTACAGCACTGTAGGTGCTAAAAATTCGGGCCTCAGTCTAATCCATTTAGAGGAAATAGGTAGGCTTATGTCGTCCTTACTTCCTTACACCTTTAAAAATGCTTGTTTGCTTTTACAACTGGCTCTGTGGGCAGCTGGGGAGGGGCAGCACAGATGGATTTGGGCTTCGTTATTTTTTCTGCCTTTGTAACAGCTCATTTAAAATCACAAGGGCCTGAAGCCCAAGACAGATGGAGTCTACTTAAGAAAGAGTCAGTGTCTCATTTAACTCAAATACTTCCTAATGTGAAGTAACTCTTCACCTTTGTGAATATACTTTAGGAGCTCTCATGAAAGTTTGTATGAATTGTATTGTTTTATATGGTATACTATAAAAAGTTTAGCCATAGTGCACAAAGTGTAGCAGAAAGCAGGCAGTCGTGTGAAAGACAGTTTTGCAGAGAGCAACATTAGACTATGAGTGAACTTTTCCAGGCTCATCATTGCGTGTATAGCATATCAGGCCAGTCCCATGAACTAAGCTTGCTGTGAAATTGCTTAAGCTTGGTTTGAAAGAATCTGCGCAAGTAATATATCACCCTTTCGCAGCTCACCTTATCTTGACTGCTCTAATACTGCCACAAGAAGCCTTGCTTGCTAACATCAAAGACATGTTTTGAAAGCCTCTTAAGCTCCCTATAAAGGGTTACAAAGATCCCCTGAAAATAAGGAGCTGGGTTATAGTGTGGGAAAAGCAAGCTGGCCTAATGATTTAGGCAGTCCATTTGAGATGGTGATGTGGAAAATTATTGGGAATATAATTTGTGATTTGAAATGTAGAACAGAAAGTTTTACAAAGTTTTTCAAAGACTGAATGCAGTGTTTTTGTTTTCTTTCCTATGCATGCAATGGACATATGTAGAAATTATCTACAACAGAGCATCAGAGGTAAATGAACTTTTATTTAAAAAAAGAAAGGTTTATCACACAAGGCAAGAAAGAGAAGAAATGCAAACTGCTATGAACAGACCACAGGATTCCCCAACCCCCCTTCCACGCCCCCCCAACTGGCAGCAAAGGGGTTCTCGTTACAAACAAATCAAAGGAGCAAGACAACAAGACTCACATTGTTCTGATTGTGTTTACTTACACTAAAAACATTAAAACCGGACAGTCTGAATGTACAGTATAAGACAGACAGTTTTGATTTTCACATGAATCCAAACACAGAACCTCATACTAGCATTTTTTTGTTTTACATTTAGTTGACGGTACAAATGAAACAGGAAGGTTTACGGCTATGCATTACATTTGATTGATCACTTTAAGACAGACTATACATGTCGCAATGGGCACTTTTAGGGGAAAACAGGCTTGAAAAAAGAAAAATAAAGAAGCAAGGTCCCGTCCGGGCTTTTTTTTTTTTATTGAAGTAATATCAGACCTGCATGTTGAGGTAAGCATGCCACAAGGGAATATGAAGGAAGCGATTCCCTTTTAAAGGGACTCCCTTAACCATATCCCCACTCACTTTGTAATTCGCCTTGACAGTAAATCAATTCTCAAGCCTGGCCCCTTGGACTCCTCCAACCCTAGGTCCTCCTCTCTCAACATTCCTGCACACATGAATCACTCCAACTCCTGGCTTCTAGAAGGCATTTCCTGCCCGGCCCTCTCTCTCTTTCTCTCTGTCTGACTCCTCTGCTGAAAGCTGGGCAGGAACCCGCCGAGCTTTGATTTGGACCCAGAGGGAGAGAGGGAGGAGAGCTCGGCTTAACACAGGGCCCTGGCTCTGGGACCGCTCCGAAAGAGAGACATGGAGACTTCGGGGTGTGTTGGGAGATGCCTGCACACCCAAGCAGGGATTTAGTGCTTTATCCTTCAAATTGCAATATGAGCAGCGGACCATATTCCAATGGCAATATCACTCCTGGCGCAAAAGTCTGCCCTAAGGGAGCGTCCTCGGTTAGGATTTAAGTATACATTCTCTCTAAGACAGATGTTCGTTATTATTTCAGTTCTGACACCACTTAACGTGGCGCATCATCACAGATTTTTGAGAACAGCGGAGCATGTAGTGTTTTAAATTCTTTAACAAACTTCATGATAATTCTCAAAGTGGATAGAAGAGCTTTCAAATATTTTATGGCAAAAAAATGTACACAACGGAAACACAAGTCAGCTCTTCAAAGCTGTACACCTGTTCAACCTTCCCCTCTAGAAATCATCTTTAATGCTAAATCCAAAGTTTATGTACATACAACTTTTTTTGTCAGCTGAGAGGACTCCAGACGGCCAAAGCAGCTCTCAAAAAGAAGGGTCTAAATTGTCTTCTTATTATATACACAAAAGTGAAACGTACATATTTTACAGAGATCACTACACAAAGAGCACAAACAGAGAGTCTTAGAGTGCGGCTGCAGCTGAGTGAAAAGGGGTCATATGTCATGACAGAGAGAGCTGGCCTACTGTGCAATGGCTGCTGTGTGTGTGTGTGTGTGTGTGTGTGTGTGTGTGTGTGTGTGTGTAAACTGAAGGGATGTAGATGTTTGTAGAGACTTGTTTATCTGCGAATGTTGTGAGTGTGTGATCTCATCTTCTTCCCTTCTCAGATCATGGCTCTTATCACCAGTCGTCCTTTGACCTGGTGGAGATAGGTGCTCTGCTCTGACTCTAAGCTCTGATTGGTCAGGCCCTCATCTTCGCTATCGGCCGGCTCCTCCTTGACCTTGATGACCCCGTAGTGGGCGTCGGGGAGCTCGCCACTCGAGCCACTGCTGCTGCTACTGCTTAGCGTGTGCTTCCGGATGACTCCTCCAGGGGGCAGCCTATCCTCCTGCATGCTCTCTGTCAGCTCTCTGTGCTGCTGCTCCTCCTGCTCCTCCTCCGACTCCTGCAGGTGTGCACTGGGCTGACGTAACTGCTCAATGGACTTGGACAGCAGCTGCAAAACACATCGGATCCACATTAATGATGATATCCTGAAACTAATGATCTTTAATATCAAAACTTTATCAGAGCAAAAAAAGAACATCCATTTTTTAGTTTCTGCCACATAAAAATCCATACAATTCCTTCTTTATGGATTAGATTTATTTTTGACTATTGAGTTACATTTCATTATTCTTGATGTTTCACTGCTCTGTTTTAAGTTTTATTTTACCCATTGTTTTTACATTTTTACCTTGGAGTTATATTTATGGTTTGAATCATACGTGGCTTTTTGTTTATTCCTCCTTTATCCTCATCCTTGTCTGCTTATTCAAACATTACTATGTATTTCATTGTGATTTATGTGCTCATTGTAAAACACACTGTAGGTGATTTTGATTAGTGAGACACAAATAATCTTTAATATTATAAAGAATAAGTAGGCAAATATAGCCAAAGAATAGCAGACTGATTTGTTTTACTTTTTAGGAACAAAGGAAGTCTTCACCTGTTGCCATAGAAATGTATGATTCACAAATCTTACTGGTTTAAATATTTTTGAGGACCTTAGAGTGCTTCACTGTCTCCAGGGTGTCTGAATGCAAGAGCAAGACCATGAAGATGTTTCAACTACACTGATAGACACAGCTGTGTGACATGTGAAAGGATGAATGATTCTTCTGTTACTTTAAGTTTTTGGTATGTCTCAGTCCATGTACGTGTGTTGTGCCAAAAGCTTCTCTGATCCAATTTGTGTGATAAATATATATTCAGGCATGGACAACTGAGGCTCATCAACCATCGAGTTTATCTTAATTATTTATCAAGTTTGTATTATAATTCATCGAGTTTACTTTATCATTCATCAGAGTGAAGAATGACCTAGAGTGAAAGATTTCTTTCTGGGTGTCAAAAAACAAAAACACTAAATCATATCCTTGTTTGCCAAATCTCTCAATAAAACAACACAATCAAACTTTCTCTTTGTATGTTATATAACCCACACCTGTGTCATATCCATATTAACATCTAAGCTTATATTTGGCGGCTATATATTTAGAAAGTTTATGAATGTAAACAGATTAGTTCTGGCCTTTTAGTTCACACAGTTCAATAATAGTGGTAGCTGCAGGTAAGTGGATTAGTGTCACTCGCTTGATTTTTTTAAGGTACAGTTCAGAATGCACAATGTCTTGCCTTTAGTAAATCACATGTTTTCTCCTGTAAATTGTAGTTATTTTTTGCAAAAAGTGGCACCAAGATTCAAGGGTGGATGTTTGGTTCAACACTGAGGGGAACTTGTATGAAATGGAATGGATTGGTGTATGGTATAAAAGTCCTCTGCGGGAGGACATGTTCTAAATATTGAGGGAGACGTGTCTCCTGCACCCCACCCCCATAAATCTACACCTATACCAAGCTACAAGGTGTAGGGCGCGTGGTATTGTGTAGGTTTATGTTACAAAGTCATTTACGTGTATCATTATAATTACACAAAATCTGTGTAAATAGTAACAACCTGACATGTTAGGCCTCCAGAGTCATTATATGGGACTTCTGAGACTCAACTGATGTACTTTCAGGATCCTCCCTACATGTGTGTCTCCCGCCTTAACCTCTGCCCTTTTGCTGTTGTTCTCCATGGGAGAGGTAAGTGACGTTGTGGTCACACAAATGTCTGCGTTTTGGCCTTTTTGTTAAACTACATTAACCACATTTACCTGTGATCTTACAATTACTGCGGAGCACGTTAACACTATGTTGCTGTGTCATTTAATTTCTGTAGGGGCGCAAGTCAAATAATGACAATTGACGTAGGATTGTGTTATTTATGTCTTTTGTCATGTATGTTGTTTGTGTTTTATAGTTTTGAATGTATGCCCTTTTTTACTGTTGTTCTCCATGAAAAAGGGACTCAGTTAACATAAATGACATTTGGAGGATTCTGTTATTTACGTTGTTTGTCAAAATAAACAAAGACTGCCTCCAAAGATAACCTAATCTGAACCTCTTCGGTGAACACAATGCTATACACTACCGTTACACTTACTAAAGATGATATCAAGACAGCATTTGACGCTCCGCTGCATGAAAAGTAAACTCTGAAGGTACCAAATTTATGAAAATGTCTATCGAAATCAATGTGTGTTTCATCATACATCAAAGATTTACTTAATTTAAGAGTAATAATTCTCCATCTTGATGCAGATTTTCACCTGAAGTGTCAGAGAAATCAAAATGCAAAAAAAGACTTTTGTTGCATTCAGAAAAGTCGGTTCAAAAACTGTAGAAGCTAGATTTTTCAGAGGGTAATAGTGCAAAAATTGTTCTTAAATATTTGTTATTAGAAACAGAGGTATGTGAGTTCAGATTCAGCCTGACAGAGGAATAGAGGGATGTTTTACTTATTAGTTCATTTGAGATTTTAGTGTCTCGCAGCTCTGCTCAATCAGAACTATTGTAATGGCGTCATGATTTGATTAGTCTGCCACAAGAGGGCTCCAAGAGCAGGACTGTGAAGCGCCTACCCCAGCTGGTAACCAACAACATTACTGTCTACAGAATATAGGCCTTATATAAATATCCTTTCAGCTATAAGAATTAGCCTCCTTAGTTTGGCATTCGTAAACACTGCTCATACTGCTTCCTAAAATCCCTAAGCTCTTGTAAATTTCCATCAGTGCCCCCTACTGTTGCAGGCAATGAAGGACGTTTAAAAACAACCGCAGACAAGCCTCTGCTAGGAAATTAATTAGGGCAATGTTTCGGAGATCCCTCTCAATAAACACTGAGGGCTCATCCCTGATTAGTGGCCATTTATAACCTCTACTTAAAGAGGCTTTACTTGCGATCTCATTGGCCTGAGTGATCAGAGCAGGGCCTGTTCACGTGTTCCTAGATAAGATGTCACAATTATTCCAAAGCTCTTTTCAAATCAAATCAACTTCACGGGGTACTTTTCAATAATTACAGCTGATATTAAGACTAATTTCAGCTGCCTGGCGGTGACATGTGTTGGCTATTTTTAATATTACACAGGAATTCAGACAGAACATGTTGCAGTTGTACATGTGAACTGTACAACTCAAAAAGTGCTTGTGGTGCTTTGTGCTTTTTATTACTTGTAGGTAAGAGTTACTCTATGGTTCCCATGGCTCTTTCAGGGCCCAGCGTTGGGACACATCAGTATGTGAGCTCACACAATGCTGCCTTTCACAGTGTCTGCCACCTCACACACGTCCCTCACCAGAATAATTACACTCTGTGTATAGCGAGGTCACCTCGGCCAGCTAACAGAAACACAAATATTGCCACAGAGGAACAAAATGTATTCTGGGCACTTTTCCTTCATTTGAACTTAGCTGAATTGAATTTCACAGAGTTAGCATGTGAACAGCACTGATGCCTTAAGCTATGATAACAGAATTAGTGCAGGGGAAGCATTTCTTCCCCATTTGAAGTCAGGCAGAAGTTCTTTGCTTCGCAGAAATAACACCAGGATTCCAGGGAAGAACAGACAACAGCTTGGGTCTGTAAACCCGAGCTACCACAGATGCTTTTACAAAATGCTAAAAATAGATCAGCGTTTGTGTGCTTAAAATGATTAAATCAGACTCCCTGCAGTAAAATAAGACCTTGCAAGACCTAAAAAAAGGAATCGGGAATGCTGCGAAAAGCAATCTAAAAGTCAAAATCCTCCCCTGTGATTTGAATATTGATGAACAGCACAATACCTTATTTATATGGATCTGCTGCTGGTACTGTTTCTGTTTCTCCAGGAAGTGCTGGTGTTGCTGCTGGATGACAAGTTGGGCCAGTGTGTTCTGAGGCAGCGGTGCAGACTGGGTCCTGTTTAAGGGCCGGTGTTTTGGTAGTTTGGGCCGACTGCTGGAGGGCCGATCCTTCATGGCCAGAGGGGACTGAGGGTGGGAGGACATGGTGCCTTGGCCTTGACAAAAAAAAAATTAAATAAAACTCATATTAGGTTTCCTCTGTCAGTCAAACCATAACTAACCTTAATTTAAAGAAGAAAAATGTGTTGTGCATGGCAACATAATGTAATGTTTAACATCATGTAACACAGTCTAACCAGAGGAGAGCATCTTCTGCTGCCGCATCTGCTCCTTCTGGAGGAGGTGCTGGAGGAGGGCCTGGTGACTGGGGCTCACTTTAGACTCCAGGCCTGTCTGAAGGGGCACAGGGCCCAGCAGGTGCCCAGGCAGCCCATGCTTGATTTCTGTCGATCTGTCCTTCAACCCCATGGCGGCCTGAGAGAAGAGACAAAGTTGTGGTTATTCTTTAATTCACACTACACATGCTGCGCTCTGGGACTGGTAGTCTATTATAAGCATTTGTAGGAAACACAGTGTTCCCACACATTCTTATAGACAAAATTTCAGTACTTCTATGACTTTTCAAGGACCCATAATAACTTTGACAGATTACAATGTATAACACAAAAAGACCTGTACAGTACCATTTACTACAAATGCTAATTATACAATTGTCTGTAGTCTGCTGAAAAGGAGTAGTAAAACACCCTGAGTGGGGAGTGACGGCCAACAGTTTTATTGGCCGAACGGCTGGTTTGTTTGTAAATACAAAACTGAGGAAAATGAAAAAATGTTTGTGGTGGTAAACAAAACATTACGCATTGATGCATATATATATATATATATATATATATATATATATGTGTGTGTGTGTGTGTGTGTGTGTGTGTGTGTGTGTGTGTATGTGTGTGTGTGTGTGTGTGTTACATCAACAGAGAAAAAAAATTGCAATTAAATTCAAAATTCAAAATTACTTGGACAACTTTTCCAAAATTTTTTCTGATTCCATGACTTTTCCAGGCCTGGAAAATAGGATTATGGAATTCCATGGCTGTGGGAACCCTGACTGTAACAATTTAATAACACACAACAAAACTCCATGACTTTCTTCAAAACTTTTAACAATTTGTACCAATCCCATGACTTTTACAGGACTGGAAAATGTGATTGTGAAATTTCATGACTTTTCCAGGTTTTCAATAACCCTGGGAACCCTGGAAACAAGTACACTGCAGGTCAAAAAATGTGCCTGTACAGAGCAGGCTGATTTTTTGGCCTCTAATATTGCTGCTTGTTTTTTTTCTGGAGAGCTGCTCATCCAAACAACCTCACACTTGATGCTGCGCTTCCTTGATTTGTGAGCAATACACCTAACATTGTTGCGTTCCGTAGAAATGCTTGAACATATGCGTCATTTAGGTGAAAAAAGCTCACAGTGAAAATTTTAATGGCCTCATTGAAGCCTGGCTATTTCCAGGAACAATTGCATTAATTCAGAAAGTTACGTCGCTGATGCTTAAAATGTTTGAGTTTGCTACAGTGTTACATCTCCAATCTCTCTTTCCTCATCTGTCCTTGAATGTACTGTAGCGAGCGAGGAACAGCAAGCTGTACTCAGCATGTCCTTTGACGGTGTAACAGTAAATGGGATCCCCTCACTATACAGTACATAGTGTTTACTTCTGCCAGTAGTGATGAACTGTGGATAAATCTGTCTAAATATGTCTGATCTCAAGAGCTTGCACTCGACACTGCACTTCCTTGGGTTTTCAGCAATACACTTGCCACATGTAAATCAGTTGAACGGTTGTCAAGGAAATCAGAGGACAAACCCACAGACTCTTTTTTAGTAGTTTTAGTAGTTGAAAACAGATTAATTTTAATAAGCCAAATTTATTAGTATCAACTGTTTTTTGTCAATGAAAAATGATTCTTGTAGCTACAAATGAGGCAATGATGAAATCAGAGACCATCAATGGTGAGCAGTCTCTGATGAACAGGCCTCTGTGGAATGTGCCTGAGAGCTAAAAGATGATATATCATGTGCTGTGTTATCAGGAGTTGCACTTGAGTGGACTTGGCCTTTTAAAAAGCTGTGATAAATGAGGTAATAGGGGAAGATAAGAGCATGCCTGACACAAGACACTGCAGAACAATATTTATCTAAGGACGATAAAACCATCTGGGGCCACAGGTCAGTGACCTGTGGTCGTACAGAGAACCCAGACAGCCACTGATGGCTGGTTTTCCAACTCATAGACTGAGCAGAAAAACCTGCCATCACCAAACCACTTAACTTATGTATAAGGCGAGATTTTATTTCATGTAAAACACACAGGTTATCTAAGAATATCTGCAAAATTTGTACTCACACTAATGGGTGAGGATGCAGTGGAGAGCCCCAAGGAGATGTTGGGTAAGGAAGGAGATGTGTATAGGCTCAGCATTGACACAGAGCCCTCGGGTCGGAATAATCTCGGCTGTGAAGGCCATCTCTACATCAAACACACAGGACAGAGAGAAGACAGAGAGATTTAGTAGGAGGCGACAGATTTAGAAATCCCACCATGGACAATTTCAAAAGGCAGCATGAGCAGTGACATAAATGTTAATGCACTATGACGAACAACAGCCCTCCTTGCTGCAAAGGAAAGGTGTGGGTATTCATGGAAGATGATATAAAACAAGTAGAAGAGAGCAACAGTTTCCTGGAGCTCCACAGAATGGCACCAGTGAGGATGATATGCTATTATAAAGCATTGCAAACCTCTAAATCTACCGCTCCACCCTCAGTTCTTCAGTCCCCTATCGGCCTGCTGCCTGTTCTTACTCCCCGATCCCCACCCTCAGGATACTCTCTCAGAGAACATCAGCACTGGGGCATACTTCCTGTACCCAGCAGAGCAGCAGACCAGCATGTGGTTTTGGAACAACCATGTTTATCCTTCCAACCCCTACCAGTACTCAGTGACCTGTATGTGAATATCCGGCCCATATTTGACCCAGGGGACCCGTTCCCTCTGAAAAAGGATACCTAATGTAACGGTGCACAAACAGGCCTTGCTTTTGCAACAGGCATGAGGTCTACGGGCAGCCCCACAGTCCACCAATGACTTTCATGAGAGCCTCAGCTTGGCCTGATACAATAGCAATCCTGTGTGTTTATGTTGTTAGCATGTGGGTGTCTTTGGCTACCAGTGCCTGGGATATCAATTAAACTCCACAGTTTGTCTGTCTCCCTAAGCGCCAACCTTCAGCCCAATGTCAGGGCGTCACCCCCTTCTCTGTGTCGCTGGACATCCCTGGGAGAGTAAACAGCGGCGCTTAAGGAAAACACAGCTGTTCTGTTAAGATTGTTCAGAGATGTGTCATATCTGCCACCCTCTATAATGGTCTGCTTTGTGAGCTCAGTCCAAGGGGAGCTCTGGTCAGTAACTCAGCCATGAATCTATTGCAAAATGCCTCCACAGAACTCAGAAGAGGCATGCCGCCAAGCCAGTGACAGAAATACAATGACAAGCCAACAGCAACCTCACAGCCAAACTAAAGATTTTTTTTTTTTTTTTTTGCAAAACATAAAACTGATTGTACAGCACATCTGGACAAAAAATGTTGGATAGCAAAATGTGCAGCAAAATGTGCAGCATTAATGTGCAGCAATGATTTCTACTGTTGTTTTTGCACTGCATAATGTTTCATCTTTACGAAAGCAAACTTGAGGTAATCAGACATGTGGGTCAAGCTGTGCCTCTTTAATGTCAGTGTGGGGAGCCATTTTCACTAGAGTGTAACAGACAGAGGACAACTGGCTGTTTTTATAGCTGTGAGCAGAAGGGCAGACAGGCCCTTAGTGCCCTGACTTAAAGGTATAGTTTTGATAATTAAATGATTTGCATTCATAATAACAACCACTGTACGACTTTTGCTTCATTTTTTTGGCAAATCAGCAGCAAGGCGGATAATTTATAAACATACCTCAGTTTTTGTAGTAGTAGGCAGAGAAGAGGGTCCATTTTCAGCCCCCAAGGCACTGGAGGCCCCTATGGGAGAGCTGGGGCCGGAGCCAGGGGCACTGTTAGTGGGCGTAGAGTCTACGAAACATCAAGGAGTTTAGACACAGCATGCATGCTCACACTCTACACACAACACACATAGCATAACAGCTGCAGCCTCACAACAGTTCAATGTGTATGGTCATGGCTGCCCGATTACGATGGTCTTTCTTACATGAAAGTGCAACGACCATAATGTGCTACTGCATTGCAAAATGGGTGATTATTATGCAGATTTGCAATAATAACCTTATGATACAGGCTTGTATTGTTTTCAGAGAACATTTCAAAACACCAGACAAGTTGTGGACAATTTTACACACATGTTGCAACAGCAAGAAAAGAAAAATCAACACATAGCCAGCAATAATACATACCCATTAGCTCCAGAGCCCTCTTCTTATAAGGAGTCATTATGTTTCCATCTCTTCTCTTGAGCATCGGGCTGCTCCTCCTCTCAGCTACCTTTTGCTTCAGTCTGGATCGTACCTTCAGGTTGGGCTCGGAGGCTTAAAAAAAGAGAATGAAACAGGCTGTAAGAATCAATTCACAATATTTGAACAATAAAGAAATACAATAATAAATGAAACAATAAATTATACGATCACGTGAAGAGACTGTATTTTTCTAGAGTCAAACAGTGTGTTTTGATATACTCTGAGTGAAATGACCATTACCAAAGAAAAATGTAAGATGGTAAAATAAGAGGAAACTTAAAGAGAAATAAAGAGACTATAACTCAGTTAAAATATAAGCAATGTTGTCACACTTCAAAGTGTAACAATTTCAGCTTCAGTAAAATTCAGAGCAGGTTTCAGATAAATTAAATGAGTCAGGATTGGGCCCATTTCCACCTCATCTGGACTAAATTAGGTTGAGCAACACACAGGCTGTAAGTGAAATAGTCCGCTACCTGCCGCCCTGGTGACCACAGTCTGATACAGTAGCAACAGTTAAACTAACACAAAAACATGGCAGATGTTTCAGGCTCTCCCCACGCCCCCTCCTCCTAATGCAAAACAGAGATACCCAAATACACAGTTCGAACACACTCCAAAATCTCACTCACTCTCTCACTCTCACACACACACACACACACACACACACACACACACACACACACACACACACACACACACACACACACACACACACACACACACACACACACACACACACACACACACACAGCTTGGTCTGAAATGATCCAGGCTTACAAATCTAGTCCATCAGCGTTGACAGAAATGCTGATGTAATATTCTTCACAATAGACATAATGCTTTCAAACTTTTCAACTGGCATTAATGATGGATTTAAGGACATTTGTCAAAAATTGGCATTGTGTTTCACTTTACATAATTAAATCATGTTTAAACCTCTCTGTGACCACGGAACATTTAGTGAACAAAAATGCTCTTTTCCAGTAACGCCCTACTCCACAATAACACTATTACACACAACTGCCGACTTTCATCCCTGAAGGACCAAAACAAAGCCAAGTTTGATGATATTGAATTGAAAAGTTGAGCAAAGGGGGGAATGTAGTCATTGCACAATAAAGTCCATGTTTTTTTCCTATGCCATTATTAAAAATATAAAAGACTTATACAAAAGTTTAACTACTAAGCAGAAGCAGAACCAGGAACGTAGGAAATACTAAGGTTATGGGTATTTATTGTCCTTTTAGTTTGGATGATAAATGTTGATAACCAAGGCTGTGACCTATAGAGTAGGCTTGACTTGTAATATCATAATATTACAGACCAATAAGTCACTTGCTGAATACTGCTTTTGGGCAATACGCTTTTTCTGTAAAAGCTACAAATCAGTGGAACACTCTGCCTGACGATCGGAGGAGATGCAGCTCTATCAGGACTTTCAAAGCCAACTTGAAAAGATGGTTGAAAGCTGCTCAGCACTTCAATCACTGACCTTGAACTCTAGACTTTATAACTTGTTTTTTTTGTTTTAATTTGACAAGCATTCACTTGTGATTCCCTGTTGTATGTAGCTTTTTATTGTGCATTTGTGTAGTTTTACGTTGCATTGTCTGTCTTCTTTTTTGTATCATTTTACCCCATGTGCAATGGTGTGTGTTATTTGTCTTGCATGTGTCTTTTTTTCTTCACTTCCTCTTGTACAACTTATGACTATAATCTGGTAAGGTGCATCAAATGGTAACATTTATGTTTTAAACTGTACATGGTCCCTTTTAAATAAATAAATAAAAAATGGGGAATCATTTTAGACCAAAAAAACAGAAAAGATTATTTAAACAGGCACAGATTTGAAAAAGCTGCAACTACACCCATGCATCCACACATTCATGTAGTCACACACACAGTCTCACAAGTCATAAGTCAAATGATGCCTCTCTTCAACATCCAGTACATGAGTTATGAACGTGTGGGTTTTCGATAAATATTGGTCATGTTACGCAAGTCTGTCTCTGTGTTATGTGCTGTTTTGTTATAGGCAGAGTCTCATAACCAGCACCCCCCGAAACCTGCAATGCATGAACAGTTAATCAGCAGTCCTTTGGCTTATGGCCAGTCTTCCACAAAATCTTGTCCCCCTTTCAAATTACCATGAACACAAACACACCCATTTAAACACACACATTTGATACCCATGCCAAATTTCAGCCTTCATTGGATAAAAACTGCAGCCGCCAAAAAGTGGGAAAATTTTTGTGGACCAATCAACCGGCCATCTGACAGAGCAACCTACAGAGCTGCTAGTTGGAGCTAAAATCATGACCTCTGAGGCCTTAATAGTAATTGCATGTTCAGCCCTGCCAACCCCTGATACAACAACACATTATCAGTAATTAGTGAATTCTGAAAAATGTGTGTGGCACAGTAAAGATTATGTAATGTAAAATAATGGTAAAAAAAGGCAAGAAGGAAACAATCTTTAATAATGAAAGCAATGGTTATGTGAGCACAAGTAAATGGTTTTATGTCTGACTGTGGAGTTGTGCTTCTGTCTTGTCACAGTGACAGTGACCCACTAGGTCAACACATCTCACATGGACTTCCCATCAACCCTTTGGACATGGAATCCCACGGCTAGCCTTACACACTCAAATAAACAAACAGAATAGATAAGCTGGTCTTCTAACTGAAAGCCAGCGCACAAAGCTGTATTGAAGTTATGTAAACCTGTTACACAATAACCAACCTGTTTCAATTATTTAGCTCAGATCAATAATTAAAAAGGTATTTTGCAACGTGTACAACATACAGCTATACATGGGGAAGTGAGGCAGTGACTGCAGGGAGGAGGAGAGGGAGCATTGATGGGGGCACAGCTAGGAGAGTGGGCCAGATGCTGCTATTTCTGGCTTTTGTCAAAAGCAGCAAAACCCTCTTCCCTAATACGTGGCACAGACCTCTAATCCTGTGGGTGTGAGGTAGAATGAAAGAGAGCGAGGGAGGAAGAAAGGAGGCAGCAGAGATAAATGGAGAGAAAATGCTGCTGGGAGTCGTATGAATCTGCTTCACGCCCTGCTGCCTTGATTGCTTTCTATTTTTACACACTGCTGCCACCAAGCTACGCATCCCAATTGGTCGCCACGGGAACGCCAGACAGCACCTCAGGAACAAACACTTTCTCACTAGTCTCCATGGAAAAAAAAATACCCTGATGCACAGTGCAACAGGAGGCAATGATGGCAGCTGCAAAGCACATACACTGAACACCTGGGTCACTTCTGCTCCGGCTTTTCAGTTAACGGAAACCTACAGTAATGGCTGCAATATACCAGAGTCATAAATCAATCACCTTATTGCATTTGTAAGTGGTGCTGCAGGGCTAGTGGCTGTGCAAGTGAATGTGTTATGTTATCTCCGCTTAATCAGAATTTTAACTCTGCTGTCACTGTGAGTGTCTGCGTCCATTAGAGCCTGGATTTGGACAGATGGCTGTGTGGAAAGCTGAGGTGTGTGTTCTGTAAATAAAGAGGCCTGCTATGCATTTTGCCTGACATTCTGGTTTAAAGTGATGCTGAAGATGATGAATTAATGTTCAGTGTTTGCTGATCCAGTGTCCCAAAGGTAACAGGCACTTAAATTTAATGCTTTTTAAGACATTTTCAAGGCCATTTTTCACCAAATTTTGGACAAATCATCATTTTCTTATTAAAACATTGCAGTGAAGTATAAAGGTAAGGAACTTATATTTCGGTTTCGTGTAGATGTAGTCTTCATGTAAGAATATTTTCTTTCGAATTTGTGAGGTTAAAATTAATTTGGCAAACAGGTAAGTGCAAGTAGAAAGTAGAAAGACAGAATTAGGTTCAGTGGTAGGTTTAAAAATGTGTTACATCAGAAATGTGCACCCAGGAGGGCTTCACTCATTTTAACAAAAAGCAATACTGTGCTTCAGGGATGATGTTTTTCTGTAGGCTGACACAAAATGGATGTGTCGCCCTGGTTTTCTCATCAAAAAGCGAATGGGATTTTTCCATTGGACTTTGGATTATTGCAGAAAATAAGCTCTGTGGTGAACAAACATTTATGATGCATACTCGTTTTGTTCAGCAAAATAATAATAATCACAAATGAACACCACATTTATGATTTTTGAAGCCTAAATACAATCACTACAAGTAAAAAGCTAACCTTAGACTATAAATGAAACACTGTGGTCGCATTTAACCTCCCTTCTAAAACAAGACTGTAAAGCCATGTTTGGCATGCTAATGTTATATAACATAAAAGTTTCAAAATTCACAAGTGGGGTATTTACTCACATATTTAATGTCGTAGAACAAAATGTAAAAGTCTCTTAAGCTTGTGTTAACCACAGACCTTATTTCTGGCATCTAATCAAAAACCCATCAGCTCCCACTTCCCTTGTCTTGACTTTAAGACAGGGGAACTGGAAGTGCTAAAATGCTAACTGATTTCCAGGTTTTAGGAGTCATTTCTGGGATGCCCTATTAAAAGATGGACAAATGTATTTAGATAAAAACAATTCTGACAATTAGTACCTTACAAATTTAAAATTAAGACCTTCACTAAATGTAATGAATTTTAAGGACTGATATCTATAAAATTGAATTTTAACACATTTTAAGAATTATTAAGAACCTGCAAACACCTTGTGTTCCTTTAACAACACAAACACTTAAACCAAAGCTAACTACAGTAACTGACCCTCAGAATTTAGATATTCTGTGCCATAAAATCAGCAAGTTAAAGTTTCATTATTGTTTTTCATATCCAAGATCTGATAACTATTACCCACAAACTTTATTTTGGTATGATTTTAGCTTTAAAGTTTTGCCTTTGTGGGATTATCTTGAAAATCTTTCCTGCACCTGCTGAATGCACACATTTGGTAACTGGGTCAAGACCAGAGAGGGTGTTGCACTTCTTACTGCTAAGCTGCAACTATTCTTGCCACAGACTATCGCGTGCCCTCTGTCCAGTCTATTCTAGGCCCTGGAAGTGAAACAAAGAGGACATATACCAAGTAAACAAGCTAATTACGAGTTCTTTACACTAGTTTTTGAACGTATGAAATAAAGCCAAGGGCATTACAGCTCTGTTGTTGTTTTTAAGGATGATAGAACTATTAATGGAACAGCTATTAATGGAGATCAAAGCAAAGATTGTTTTTTTAAGGGGATATTTACAGGACGTAGTGATTCATAGTTGAGACAGTTGTCTCTACAGATTGTGTATTTTTATTTTTTGGAGAGGTTCTACTATAATGTATGCACTAAACAGTGTGCTTAAAAATTGATTGGAGCTAAATTTTAAATAAATTTCAAAAGAGATTTATTGACCACCAAGCTGTATATTACATGCATATCATAAACCTCATTGTGAACCTCAAGCAGAAAAAGATGGCGCTTAGCCCTCTGGCCGAATAAAGCAATGGGGAGTCTTAAACATAGCGCATTCGAGTCATCTCCACTTTGTTTTGAGAGAGCTATCTTTGCTTAAACAAACAGTCCTGTTGACGTTCATCCTGCCTGTGCCCGTCTTAACTCGGCAACACCTGCCAATCAGCTATCAGTGACAGCCAGTGGCTCAGGGAACAACACTACCTTTGTGTGTCCCCCTCGGGTGCCAAGCTCTCAGAGGACTTTAATAAAGATAGACAGGAAGTGGGGGAGGAAGGCCTAAGCAGGAAATGACCACATATAGATTCAGGAATCCAAAGAGCAAGAAATAGTTTTATCAGTGCGAGAGAGGCAGGAACGGCAATGGGGAGACGATTTAAGCATGAATAAAGAGATGAAAATGTTGAGACTGAAATTCTATCTGCACAGTTATTTGTTTAAACATGCCTTTTTGTCTTCACAGTGAAAGACAAACAATGCTACCATAAACAGTCTCTCTGTTATTTCAGAAAACTGTCCTCAGCTAGTTATTATACTTGTGAGCCAACTCCTTACCTTTATGGATCTGAAGGCATACCCAAAAGATGTAAATATATATTTACAAAAGGCATTTCTCTTTTCTGAAGATGGTATGATTAAAAAGATTACAATAAATAAAAGCTTTCAAAGCTTTCATTTACCGTCCTAATATTTATTCTTGCCATACAGTGACTTTATTTTACAAGATATAATTCCTTTGCCTGATCTCTAAATTGTGTATACACGCAACATGACAGGCCTGCAGTTAAATAACTCAACAAGTATAATTGTTTTCCCATGTAATTAAAAGAGACACAGAAGGGAAAAGAACATAATGTAATTTGGTGACCTCATTGCAGAATTATGAAGTTTTAAGGCGAGCTTGTGCTTGTGCAAACCAAGAGGCAAGAATTATTCTTATTTATACAACCATCCCCAAAGGATTCCTCAACCTTTAAACCAACAAACCTGAGCTGCTTTTTGGTGGGAACCTGTCTTTTCAAAACTGCTTTTAAAGCCCATAACTTAGGAGAAATTAATCTGCTTTAATTCTCCCATTTACCACTAAACAGCTCAAAGAGGCCTTGGAACAGTGTTTATTATTGCAACATAGGGACAAATGTAGTTCCTTTTAAATAATGGCAAGGTAATTTTCATACAAATAACTCTATTAAAATTTTAACTCGTGAAGTGAAAACACACAGTTGAGCTGTGTCATTTTATGTGTGTTTTAGAATAAGCCAAATAGGAATAAGGAAGGTTTAAGTTACTTTTCTGGCATGCGTCACCACTTATGAAAGTTTGGAGCCCTGGAGGGATGAGGCAGGGGGCTGGGATGCATAATGAGCCTAACTGATGTTATTAGCAGGTCATCAGTATCCTCAGGAAATACTCCATGGGTACACCGACCTCTTGACTGACAAGGGTCAAAAAGGCACTCACTGTATTTATAACCTAGCATAGTATAAGAAAAATTGATCATACAAAGCAACATCTGAACTCTCACACTGAATTATTTTTAGCAACAATATTTTAAGAGTCCTCATTAAATGAAGAATGCAGTTTTAATTTTTTGTTCCTGTGTTAATTAATCATTTATCTCTCGCCAAATAATTAAAAAAAAGAAGAAAAATTAGTACTAGAGTACTTTTTGCATCAAAATCCCCATCTTTTCTATTCCTGTAAAATGGATTCAAATGTTTGATGACTCATCCTGCTCAGAGATGCCCATAAAAGTTCATAAAATCAAATGAGACTTCAGGTGACTAGCTATCCACACCGTTCATATAAAATCGCACTTAGCTATTTGTGCATTTTATGCTAGTCAAGAGAAGCTAGTAATAGCAAGGTAACGGACTCAGCTATAGCTCCATATCATGCTTAACTCTAAACTCACCGACTTTTAGCTCTCCAATCAAATGCAAAAGATTTTAATCCCTCTTGTAACTGTATACTGTTCAAATACTTTGGTTCACTGGTAAATATGTCACAGTACAGAAGCTAAAGAAGCTCTAAATTCAGTTTCACAGGGATTTTCACTAATGTGGGTCTATGCTGATTTATGTATACATGCGTGTATTTGCATTTTGAAGTCTGTGTGTGTGCAAATTAACAAACCTGTCTTCCTCAAGGGGAAGTCGTCCTTGCTCTCTACGGGTGATGGCAGAGTGTACTGGCAGGTGGGGGATGTGCCGCCCAGAGGTGGAGAGCTTTGGTCCAGTGATGTGTGATGAGAGGACCTGATCACAAACAAATATATCAAATTTATGAGAGGGTGTTGTGACAATAAAGATTATGTTGCTAAGTGATTTAAATAGAGTAACTGTATTACACTCTCTCAATAGGAAACAAAAATACTCACGTGTACCAGAGTTTTGG